>NC_049173.1:18749592-19065033 GCF_009769625.2 Cygnus olor
TGTCGGCAGCTGGAGAAGTTAAGATGGAGTCATAATTTCAGTGGAGAATACCTATGCTGTTTTTACCACATATGTACAGCAGTAACCCATTAATAGGCTTTTGGACTGAAAAGTCTCTTGGGCAGCTCTTGAAAACTGATGTTACCTGAAGAGTTAGTGTTTGATTTTGGGCGAAAGATATATGATATCAGTTGTAATTGGGTAGTTTTTGGTTTAGCTTTTGGCATTCATACAGCATTCATATCTAGCTAGTGCAGACTATATCAGCTTCAGACAGGGCAGTGTATGTATATAGTGATACAATTTAAATCTTACTCCCTTGATTTAACCCAGAGCTAGGAATTTTACTCACTTCAGTGCATGCAACATGAAAATCTTTATTTTAAATGTACTAGAATTGTGTTGTCCCCATGAGTTAAAAGTAAAAGAGTACTTGGAATCACTGGGAGAACAAGGGCCCTAGACATTATATTGCAAGTCAGGTAAGTGTGTGGGGTGAAACAAGAAGGAAGTGATGAGGAAGTCAAGAAAAGAAAGGGGTAATATTACAGAATATTAGAGAGTACACTGTGATCGGTATACCTAACCTTTCTGTTGTAACAATCTCAGTATAATTGCAAAAAAATAGGGTAAACAACATAATTTCTGAGAAGTGTTTTTTTTTTGTTTGTTTGGTTGTGTTTTTTTTTTTAGAATTTGTGTGGAAAAAAAGTGACATTCAAGAAAAGACTAAATAGTACCTTTTGGAGACCACTTTATTGGAGTGCCTCTGGTTTTTTGTTTTCTGTAAGAAACTGAAAACATCCTGGAACCTGGTCTTTCTCAGAGGCTGCTCAGCTGCTCATATTCTAGTTCCTGAGACATTGATTTGCCTATGCAGCTTGTATATAAAAAACACTATAACTATAGTGGAAAATGTGCTCTAAGATGAACCCACTGACTTTCACAAATAACCTGCCATGCAGCTCTAACTGGTTAACCCAGGGAAATAAAGCAACAGGTGAGAATGGAACACATCATATACCCAACTCTTTTTGTTCCATGGTCCACTGCTATTCCCCCATCGTATTTTCTGAGCTGCTTTTCACAGTTAAAATCAAACATCAATTCGGATCATTTAAACAAAATTATATTTCAAGAGAGTTATGTGATTCCTTTACAGTGTTAATGAACCACAGAGTTTAGGGGATATTTCCTTGGCCTGGGAATGCTGAGACCAAGAATTCAGATTTCATCTTTAACTGCTAATAATATTCCCATGTTATTATGCAGGTTATTGTTGACAAATGTTGTGCGCATTGTCCCACATACCTGTATTACTATGTGTTATTCAGGTGTCCCAAAATAAAAGCATAGGAGTTCACTGGTAAGATTTTGAGCTTATGGTGCAAATTTCAGTTTGGATAAATCTTAGAGGTGAAATTGAAAGCCAGAATCAGGCTTTAAATGAAAGATTGAATCTGTTGTCAAAATATGTACAGATAATAGACAGTTTAACTACTAGGAGTTAACAAAAGTTAATATCCTATCCTAAAAAACATCTTATAAAGCAATACAAGTTATTTTGGTGCCACTATCCTACAGGATCATCACAGTGTTTAAAGCATCAGGCTATGAGTACCTAGATTTGTTGCAGCCATATGTTCATATCTCAGCAGGACTGACTCATCTTTTTTTCCCTAGGAGAGAGAAACAACAAGTTACTGAGTTTAATGGATAAGTATTTGGGATTTTGGCACTGTAAACTTGTACCACTGAGATTCTTAAGATTCAGCATGTTGTTAAAAGGTGCTTGGATTATTCTTCTCTTATCCAATGCTGTAATATAAAGTACCAGCATGATTTGAAAATAGCAAGTACATGCTGACAGCTTGCCCAGGTTTTTTAGACTTTCAAATATCAGTGTTTCATTTTAAAGGAAAAAGGAAGTCGCTAGCTACTAAGGTGAAAAAACTCAGTGATGACAGAATGATAAAAGAAATGGTACTGCAGAAACTCCTAGCTGAGATGAAAGAAGCAGTTAACACATCTCAAAGACATTCCTCTAATTTAACTCAGATCCATCACTGATTTCTTAGCGGTTAAGACTGCTGAGTTTGGATTGCACAATAAAGGGTCATGCAGAGAGGTCTTGGGTAGCAGCAATCATGACAGCCAAAAAAACAACACCAGAGCCACCTCTTTATGATGACAGAGCCACCATACTGATTTGCCTTCTTGAGAAACAGAGGTCATTACTTCGTTGCAATGATATACTGATATGTAGACTTGAGACCTGGATTTCTCATCACCAGTGGATGTTATTTGTTGATTTGGTTTTCTAAAAATGGGCATCAGCTTCCATTTAAGTGGCAGTGAGGAAGCTGAGATGTTTACATAGGACAGCTACATATGCTAATTGACCTAAGGGAGACCTCTGTCCTTTTGGAGCAGCAGATTAAGGCCAAGTAGAATACCCTAGGACCTCTCACTTGGTACTAGATAGTATGTGTGGGCAACTGAATTATACCATCTGGGTGTGACTTAGTTTGAAGGTAAACCACCTAAATATAGGTAGGTATCTGAATGAAATAAAGACGTGTTCTAAGTTTCTAAAGACCTGCTATGGTCAGAGAAAATACAAACAAATATGGTCAGTGAGGCCTGGAGAACTTTCAGGAGATGTCTGGTTTAGGGTCAGCAGAATCATTCCCCAGGTTGCACAGACCAATTTGGCCACATCTGTATTGACTCTAATGAGATGTATTCTCAGTCACAGCAAGTGAAAGAGTTGACAAGTTGGTCATACTAATATGTAAACTTTAGCCCAAATGGCTTTGGGTACCTCCTTACTAGGAGGATTTAGAGGACACCACTCTCCTGGTGAATTCGTTCCCAGATTGCCAGGGCTTTGGGGTTACAAGGAGTTATACAGTCATCCTTAGTGCAGCTCTGCCGAAAGCTGTAAGTTGCTACTCTGAGCTTGGTACTATCAGTAGTGATTTCATTTGTTTTCACCAGCTCTGAGTGCAGAATGAGTTCATATGCACCTGCCATACACCGTGCAGGCATACTTTTGCCTAGATGAAGCTTCATTGTGGGCAAAGGTGACCAGGGTGCCACAGCTGTCTCTTGTAAGTTTGATCTCTGAATGCATGTAGCTGTGTGTCGGTGATGCAGTATGGCAACACTGTGAAGTGCTATGAAATGCTAGATGCTGGCCACAGCATATGAGCAGATGCCATTCTCATGTGGCTATGAAATTTTATCATAGTTCAAACTGCATCTGAGTTCCTACACTATTATCTGAACGGAAGTTGAGCATAAGACAAGAAAAGTATTGCATAATTTATTTGTTGTACCAGTCTCCTTATCGACTGAGATACCCTAAACTGTAGAATATATAGCAGCCTTAAAGCCAGCTTTGTGCAGCCAGAATCGGGCTGGCATTGACCTGGAGCTCTGTGTGCCTGACTGGTGACACTGCTCATCTGTTCTGTTTGTGGTTTACTGCCGTGCTCAGCATAATGAGTCTGGTGTCTCTTTGACCTACTTCCTTTTGCTTACCTGAGCTCTCTGACTCTCACTTTCTAATAATTGTCCTGCATGCAGGCGGGACAGGTAAATCATTCTGACTGCGGCATCTTCACTGGAGCAACTTACACACCAAAAGTGGAAAAGAAAAATGTGTACATTAGAAAGAATTATAGAGAAAATAAAAATGGCTATACCGAACAAGTGCATTTCAAACAGCAACTTCCTCTCACTTATGAAAAGTCTTTTCTGCACAGAGCCATTCTGTAATAGCTAGCTTATATGTATTCTTTTCCTGTTCCAGAATAGGTTTTCAAAGCACAGTAAAACCTTCATTCATTTCAGCTAAGACTCTGTTACTGTGTGCAGGAACTTAAGACTGTCTAAACAGAATGGGTCCTCAGTATATGCAAATAGTGTATCTCTAGTGAGCTAAGAAATAGCCCAACTGATGTGCTTCTTACAAGATTTCTGACCATTACCACATGGTGAAATATCCACTTTTGTTGCTGTTGCCCAGAAAAATTGAGAAATCCTCACTTAATTGAAGTAGTAGATCATTACTAAGTTTTGATTGAATTCACAGTATTTTTCTGTAAATTCAAATAATTTGCTAGACTGAGGGAAACACCAGTAGACCAATGCAGGAATTTTTACTTGTTTTTACAGAGGATCATCAGTGTGAGCTCCTTAGGTATGGTCAGTAATGTGCTGATATACCCCTAAGGATGCACCAAGAAATCTCTGAAGGTGCTCACGCTATTCTTGTTGTGCATGTATTTTTCTGGCCTTATTCATATGTGAAATGTCTAGGGTCTGTTCCTTTTCTGTTAACCTAAGAGAGTTCTGCAGCAGATGTTGTGCTGCCCTGGCTGGGTGATGTATTGGCATCTTACAGTTCCAGTTTATATGTGTTGCCACTAAAGTTCCCCTTCATGTGACTGCGAGGCGATCAAGAGATTCCTTCACGCTGCTGTGATGCTGTACCCCTGGCAGACAGCCACCATCAATCACATTTCAAATGCAGAGTAGATAGTTTCCTAGGAAGGACAGCATGAATCTTTGCTTTGTTGTTTGTCTCCCCCACTTGCTTCTCTTGCCAGAGGTTTCTATCTAAGAATGTTCTTCCCTTTGCACCCAGGCTTTCTTATGCTAAACTGTTGCAAGATTAGGTTTCCTTCATTAGTTGGTCTGGCCTTAAGACCATTAGCTGAATTTCTTTGGTGAATCCTTGAGACGGGATATTTGAAAGATCCCAGTCCGGCTGCTCCAGCAGCAGGAGACCAGCTAAAACCCTGACCCTGCATTATCCTAAGCACTTTGAAAGAGAAAACCTTGAAATCTTGTGGTGGGAGATCCTGACTCTTCCTAAATGTTACTGGAATTCTGGAGAGGAAAATCACAGAATTGTAGGGGTTGGAAGGGACCTGCAGAGATCATCGGGTCCAACCCCCCTGCCAAAGCAGGCTCCCTAGAGCAGGTTGCCCAGGTAGGCGTCCAGAGGGGCCTTGAATATCTCCAGAGAAGGAGACTCCACAACCTCCCTGGGCAGTCTGTTCCAGTGCTCCATCACCCTCAAAATGCAGTTGACCCATTTCAACCAATGGCATGTCGTAGTTCAATGTCATTGTTTTAAATTAGTTTTTAAAGAGAAGATTGTGGATAAGCAGCTTCAACCAGCCTTGTTCCTCTAAGGATGAAGCCTGCCAAGAACCAGTGAACAGCTGCTTATTCCTTGGTGTTTGTACTTGAGGCTTGTGACATCCTGACAAGAAAGCACATTTTCTAAATACTGCCTAATAAGGAAAAACAATGGTATGCTCATCTCTTCTGAGAGGAACTCTTTTTCACAGTCATCACTATACCCAAAGATCTTGAGCCAAAAGCACGTGCTTCCGATTTGGCTCTTGACAGAGCGGAGATCTGCGTCAACTAGCTCCCAGGCTCCCAAGAAATACTGATCTAATGCTGGGGAAAGAGGTTTTAGCAATGATCTATTAATCTTATTTCAGAAAGGGGACTGTGAGAATTTTTCATGGTTTTCTCTGTATTCAGTTTCTCTATAAATAGCTTCATAAACCTGCTGATTGCACTGCTGCCAGTGAGCGTGTTGGAACAAACACGGTCACCAATCTTGGAGCAGGAGGGGCTCCCTATTTGGGACTTGCCCCTGCCAATCACTTCTAACCTCCCCTCTGCTCTTCCTAAACCTCGTGTAATGCTCTTCTACTCTATTTTCCAATACCTGAAGTACCTTGCCAGGGAGTTCATTGATGAGTCCCGTCACATGTGGGCATGTGCTTGGCCCCTTGCTCTGGGCTCAAGTGTCAGAGGCAATGGAGAGGGCAGATGAGTACAGAGCGCCGAGAAGAGGAGCTGAGCAGCAAGATGCAGGTATGCTGCCTCCCACGCTGCCAGCACGACTGGAGAGAAGTGAGGGACAAGAGCAGATGGATGGATTTGGAGGAGGGCAGCGTGGAAGGGAGGTCAGGAGAGAGAGAAAGCGAAGCAGGGGAAACAAAATTCGAACTGCTCTCCAGCAGTGTGCAATCTCACTCCAGCACAAGGCAAATCTCCCTCACGTATTCGTCTGGACTTGGCAGCTCTGTAAGTAGCGCTACAAATGGTGTCAGTAGCAGTGCATCTTCATGGTAATGCCAATAAGTGTTAGCTAGGAACCCCCTGAGGATTGCTGTCCTGAAGTCAAGCCAGAAAGAAAAAAAGGAAGACGCTTTCAGCTGTTCCTGGAGTTCACGCCCTGCACTGTACACCCACCCTTCCGACCAGTGAGCTGTCACGTATGCCTCAGAAAAGTGCAGTGCCTGGGAGAGGGGCGAGGGAGGGGAAAGTATCCCAGCATCCCATGACCGTGACTTTTGCTGAGATTTTTTTAATGTCAGTGCATAAGTTCTGGCTGATACTCGTGCAAGCCATGCTTGGGCTTCCTGTTATTTCCCTGCAATTTGCATAGCCTCAGTACGCAGGAGCGCTAGGGCTGTGTTTGCAATAGAGTAGGTCTTGGGCAGTCCATTTTAGGTTCGTGGGCAGGCTCTGACTGCAGGTCTGATGGCAGACAGGCTGGCTTAGAATCCGCCTGGAAGTTCTTGTAAATAATCACCAAGAGCAACTTACTTAGGGGTATTGTATTTCTCTTTTATGACCAACAAAAGAAAGGAGTTTCATTTGTGGTTATCTATTAATCTTGTAACAGACAGACCATCACTGAGTCATGTGTAGTGGAAAAGAACATGTCCCCTAAAAGAACTTGAAGACTTGCTAATCAAATAATTGTACCTACTTGATGCATATAAAACAAAGACCTTGTTTTAATCAACTTTTGAAATTAATCTTTAATTCATTTAATTCGTTTGCTAAAAGCTGTGTCAGTGTTTACATGAGACAAACTGTGAATACATACAGTATCAGTTTTTTTCCGGTGTCACAGGGGTTTGTCTTTTATTTGTAAAATGCTTTGAGATATTTATATAATCATGAAAGATTATTAGAAACTTTTGGCATGACTGGTACAAAAAGGAATGCTGAGATGCATTTGACTATCTTACACAGAAGGGAAGGGAAAGAATTTCAACAGCATTTTTCCTGCTGTGAGTCAGGACTAGAATATTGAGATGAATTATTTTATTATTATTTTTTAATATCCTTAACATTTTACTGGTTTGTTTACATGTCCTGGATGATGAATACAGCCTACAGCATTAGGCTGTTTTTCTTATTTACCCTTCACTAGTTGCTTTTCTTCTTGGGTCCCTACGGGTATGCAGGGCACGCTCGGACACCTAAATGATTTCTGGCAGATGATTGAATGTCCAGTTAGAAACTTCCCAGTGAAGGAGATTTTGGTATCTCAGTAGGTGTTCCCGTGCTTAGTTATCCTTGTAGATGGGCTTTTCCCCTAGTATACAGTCCCCTACTTCCTTGAAACAGATTAATCGGTTATTTGTTGCCCTATTCATAAAGGATCTAGGTAAGAATTTATCACTGTTTTTGTTGGGTCAGTGTATTATTTTTGTTTGTGAACTACAGTTCACTTTTTTGCACTTGGTCTAAACAGCATTTTCATTTACATTAAGATGATTCGGGGGATGATTAAGATGATCCGGGGAGACCTTATTGTGGCCTTCCAGTACTTGAAGGGAGCGTATAAACAGGCGGAGGAACGCCTGTTTACATGTGTTGATAGTGACAGGACAAGGGGGAATGGTTTTAAACTAAGACGGGAGATTTAGTTTAGAAATTAGGAGAAAGTTTTTCACTCAGAGGGTGGTGAGGCACTGGAACAGGTTGCCCAGAGATGTTGTGGATGCCCCATCCCTGGAGGCATTCAAGGCCAGGCTGGATGGGGCGCTGGGCAGCCTGCTCTAGTGGTTGGCAACCCTGCCCAGGGCAGGGGGGTTGAAACTAGGTGATCTTTAAGGTCCTTTTCAACCCACACCATTCTATGATACTTTGGAATATTGCAATGAAAATCTAAGTGGGATGTTGAAAAAAATGCCTGATTATCATTTTGCATGGAAAAATGATATTTGAATATGCAATGGAGTTTGATTTACTGTTGTTCAAACCAAGATACAAGGTTAATCAAAACCGGTTGAAGGAAGACACTGATATTTCTTGCATTCTTAAAACATGGAGAGGTGTTTACCTCCTGTACTTTGCTAACTCATTCTTTCCTTTTATTTTCCTGTACTCTTAACACTCAATTACAATGAAGCATGCTGATATTTAGTCACCATTCAATATTTTGGTGATAAGTGGAGTAGAGAAAGGTGCTGACTACAGAAGCCTTTTCTCTGCCGTTCAAAGTTTGGTCTCCTTTTCTGAAGAAAGAAAAGTGTATCTTCATTGGTTGCTAACTATATGTGGTTGTGAAAGTCTGTGTTGAAGACAAAAACGGAACAGGCTCCCCAGGGAAGTAGTCACGGCACCAAGCCTGTCGGGGTTTAAGAAGCATTTGGACTGTGCTCTTAGTCATATGATCTGAATTTCTGGGTAGACCTGTGCGTAGCCAGGAGTTGGACTTGATGATCCTTGTGGGTCCCTTCCAACTCGGGATATTCTGTGGTTCAGTGATTCTAAGGACATGAAGCTAAAGAATTCAAGCATAGATGTTCTCCCTCTTTTTTTTTTTTTTTTTTTGATAGGTCTTAAGTAGACCTTTTTTGATAGGCCTATAAACAGAAGCACAGCACTATGCTTGAAAAGCTACCTGACTTTTCTGGGCTTAAACCTGTTTTCAGTGCAAATCTTAATGAAAATTGAATCAATCTGCAAGAAGGAGCCTAGAAATACTTCTGAACTCCTCACATGTAGGATCAAGGAAAATGATTGTTGTCTAGCATCATGATTTTTCCAGAGTTATCTGGAAGACAGAAGTATGTGGTAATACTTGTTACTATTTGGAACAGATTCAACACAATGACACTCCAGTTTTAAACACTGCTGTTGTTAGGGCCCCTGCTTTGAAGAGTTTATTCTCTATGAAATAAATAATTATAATATGTAATTATTAATCAGGACCTATAAAAAAATGATTTAGTATTGGATTTGTTGACTTAGTGAGGTTCTTTTTTTTTTTTTTTTTAAAAATAAAATTATTAAGGGCACTGAGATCTTCTTCATCCTACAGACTTTTTCTTTTCCTAAGCAACCATTGTGAGGTTTTCTTTTCCCTGCTTTGAAAGGTCCATGTGAGCTGGGTGCTTGAACTGCTGTTCTTCTGTGCTTTAAAGAAATTACAATTAGAAGTAGGAGCACCTTTCAGAAATACAATAGGCATAAAAATCGTATTCAGACCCTCCTCTCTCACACTATAGTGTCTTGACTAAAATTAAATTAGCTTTTACATACTTATTTTCTATCTCTTTAGAAAGGCTGGGTTCAGAATAGCTAAAGTGAAATGATAGAATACCAGAAAGTCTTCCAACACCCTCACAAAATCTGTTGAAATCAACGAAAAGGGACATAGCAGAGCTCAGGCGAATAGTAATTGCATAGATTCTTTAATCTTTTACACACTTGTTAAACTAATCACAACTAAATTAATAAACAATACAGCTGGTCAAGTTTACATAGCACCCAATTTCTTGTCATTTAACATCTGCAAACAGATAGAGATTTTTTTTAAATTGTCTGAGATATCACATTGTATTGCTACTTTTCCTAGATTAGTTAAGAGTGTATACAACTCCTGCCAGCGTGAAATATTTAATGAATTTGACATTTAGCTTTATGTGAAAATGTGTGCTGCTAACAGCCATTTCCTTAAATGTGTATAGAAAATGAGTAAAATATAATGCTTATTTGGAGGAAGGAAAAATGAGAATGAAAGGTGATAAAAAGTGGAAAAAATCAAATCCACTCAATAAGACAAATGAATGGTTTTGTTCCGTATTGACCCAACTCCAGTAGTTAATGACAAAAAGGCATTACCGTTGGAAGGCTGCTTGCTCTCTCTGTAGCTATCTCCTCCTCATCACTGTAGTTTAAGTTTTGATCTATGCATTGATATCCTTGGAGCATGATGGTAATGGACTGGTGACTTTTTCACCAAAATCCATATGCACACCATGACTGGGGGGACTTGAAGATAAAACTGCTGAGTGATACAGACGGAATGGTGTCCTTAGCTCTCTTGTCCCTTGTGCAAGCTGTCGTGGTGGGCCGACCTCGGCTGGCTGCCAGACACCTACCCAGCCACGCTCTCCACCTGCTCTTCAGGACATGAGGAGAAAATAAGATGGAAAAGCTCATGGGTCAAGATAAAGACAGGGACATCGCTTATGCATTACCGTCATAGACAAAGCAGATTTGACTTGTGGAAAATGAATTTAGTTTATTGCCAACTAAAATAGATTGGGTGGTGAGAAACAAAGGCAGAGGTTACAATGCCTTCCCACCTCTTTCTTTTTTCCTCTGCTCAGCTACCCTACTTCTTTCCCAACCGACTTCTTCCTCCCCACCCTGAGTGGTGCAGCAAGGATAGGGAATGCGGAGTTCCAGTGAGTTCATAACAGTTCCTCTGTGCCATTCTTTCCTCCTCACACTTTTCCTTTGCTCCAGCGTGGGCCCTTCCTATGAGCTGCAGTCCTTTAGGATAAACCTGCTCCATCATGGGCTCTCCCTGGGCTATAGTTCTTCAGGAAAAATCCACCTCCTCTGGTGTGGGTTCCTCCATGAAATGCAATGTGGATATCTGCTCCAGCATCGTCCTCTCCATGAGATAATACCTGCTCCACCATGGTCTCTTCCAAAACTTCTGTGAGCTGCAGGGGAGTATTTCCTACAGCATGTGGAGCACATCTTCCCCTCCTTCTTCTCTAATCTTGATGTCTGCAGGATAGTTTCTCACACTTTTTTTTTTTATTTCCTCACTTCTCACTGTATATGCAGCACTTCGACCTTTCTTGAATAAACATTTACAGAGGCACCACCAGCTTCACTGATGGACTCAGCTGTGTGCTATGGTGGTGGGCCTGTTGTGGAGCTAGCTGGAACTGGCTGTGTTCAGCATGGGGCAGCTCCTGGCTTCCTCCCACAGAGACCACCCCTGTCCCCCACCCCTACCAACGCCTTGCCACATAAACCCAATGCACTGCCATGGAGATCACATAGCCTGGTTTGTGGTTTTAGTTGGGCAGCTTGCTGCACAGTGAAATGGAAGCAGTGATACTCTGGTAGTATGGATAGTAGAAACTGAAGAATGCTCCCACAAGATTTGTCCCTTGGATAAAACTGCTGTCAGATAGGTGTGACAGCATCTTTTAGTGGTAGGTTCATTTTGATGACTTGCTGCATAGCTAAGTTTCACATCTGCCACTAAAGAAACTCCCCAGGAGTGGAGAAGACACTTAAATTTCTTCTGATCTCCAGTGCACCAGCATCACTGCTCTGTGAGGACTCTCTTGATTGTTGGGAAGCTGTTACTACAGAAAGAGACAGCTTAACTCAGACTCTTAGTTTCAACCATGTTACAATTTTGGCTGTTTAAATTTTTTTATTTTTGTCTGAACTATAGTTTTCTAAAGAAGAACAACACAAGCCACATTATAAAACAGCGGTGTTTGTTTTCTTGTAAAAACTGCATTCCAAATCAATTAAGCAGTTGGGCTATTCCAACAGCTATTAATTAGTATGTCTCAGTTATAACTGATACAGCAGAATTTTGTAGATTTTTTTTGGAAACCTACCGAGAATCATGATTTCAGGCACTGGCTGGAATTATATGACAAATGACACAAAAATTGCAGAAGCCTTTTTATATAACATTTTCCCCAAAGCTGCTGCCAGGGGTGGCAAGCCAATGGTTAGACATGATTCCCTCTGGTACATATTACTGACATCTCTCTCCCCACCAACAGAGAGAACTCAATATGAGAACTTTTCCTGTGTTTTAGTAGTATTATACTGTATCAGGAAGGAAACACCAACTTTATGACTTACAGTTTATAACCTATTGTACTTCTCCTGCCTTCTCTCTACCCCACTCTGGGACAAGAGCAATCGGGAGCAATGAGTGCTACTTTATTTCTAACAGCACATTCAATCTCTCTGGTTTAATGTCAGTTGCCCTTTCTGCCTTTACCTGTCTCGCTTTCCATACTTAGTTGAATGCCTTGCCTCTGATGACTGCATTTGCAGCACACTGCTGAGATGTTGCTGAAGTCAGCAGCGCTAATACCGCATTAGAGAGCCCACTTCAGGGAAAACAATGTTAGATTTAACCAGTGGGGTACCGCTGCAGTGAAAAGCTATGTGCTTGGAGGCACTCTGTTCATTTTCCAAGCAAACAATATGTCAAGCTTTGCTTTCATGAGCAGTAAAATGTAATAGTAATTCTCACTTCAATGGCAGCATTCAGCAAAGAGCTGTACAAACAGGAGGGTGAAATTCCCCTTGTATGGCAGGCTCGACATGACTCTTTCACTGCTCAAGCCTTGCGGTTGAGATCCTTGGGGATGTGCAAAGGAACTAGGGCCAAACCGGCTTCAAATATGTTGACAGAGAGCCGTTTTCTTGTGACTGTATGGATGCAGTGGTCCCCAGACAGCAGTGCTTATTACTATGCCCCAGTCCAGAACAACAGCCACAGGGATACTAATGTTCTGCCCCGTATGTAATCGTAGCCTGCAGGCAGGATTTTGTCTCCCATTCCTTGATCACAGCTGGAATGTCACCTGTTAATTAGCCCGCATCATGCAAAGATGCCGCACAGACACAAAGGCAGACACGATCATTGTCTACTGGGATTTTTGCTCTAAAAGCCAGATTTTCTAAACTAAGATTCAGATTTTCTAGTTCCATGTGTGTAAAAATCTACACGTGTTGGTTGAATGGATGCTCTCTACTTTACAAAACCTGTTAAAAAACACAGCAGATAGAGATGAAGAAGGGAAGACTAGGGGCTGAAACAGCAAGTGAAGCAGGTGGCCCTGGAAACGATTAGCCATGTCCTCATAATGCAAAATTTTAATGGCTTAATGATTTTTTTCTTACACATGGCCAGAAACTTCTACATTTCATTACTTCTGCTACTCATGCATATAACAACCACCCATTTCCTCTCTGACACACAAATTCCCATTATCCATAGACGCTCCTGCATTTTCTGTTTGCAACACATTCATGAGATGTGCGTATGGATGATAGCTTAATACACCGATTGCCTCAGCTCTTCCTCTAGCACACCTCTTATCCTTGCTCGTGCTTCCAAGCACAGCCCTGCTATCTTAACCCAATCAGCCAGTAGCTGAAATCACTCTGGGGAGACCGTGGGGAGGTTGTCAGATTGGAAGCTGATGCTTAGACACCCCTTTCCCCCAGGAACTTCTGTTTGGAGATGAGCCAGAGCCTTAGAGCACAAGATCATGAGACATCCGCTGGTGGGCTGTGCTTTTTCTTGCCTCTCCACACAGGTTCATCAGTAAGTTTTTGATGTTAACTTCAGCCTGTGGCCATTTCAGAAGAGGGGTGGGGGGAACCCAAACATCCAGAATACTCTGGCCAGTGGAAACAAAATAAATGAGGCTCCTGCTAGGACAGTACAATAAATATGTCCAGCAGAGTCCCTTCATCCCCCAGTCCTTTATGATCCATTTTAGAAAAGGTAGCTCCTCCTATTTTTAGTGACTGATTCACGGGAACAGAACTGCCCTTGGCTAGTACCTCACAGACGTTTCCGAGCCTTGGTGTTCCAGGTCTCTGTTCTGCAACTTCATACACTTAGCAAAATATCATATTTCTACGTTACTTCAGGAGGGAATGCTGGCTTACTGAGTAGCGCTAAAGGAAGGATGTACATGTGCTGATAACCCGGTGTAGGATCTTGTGAACTTTGTAGGGAGGATGATTTGCTCATGAATTTTCTCTGAAGCCAGGCTGCATTATCAGATTCCTTTGTAATTGACTAAACTTCTAGTTTTAAGACAAAGATAAGGAAGACACCATGGGAATTTTATTTTGCTTAACTATGTAAATGTTTTTTGAAGAAACCTTAAGATGCACATCGAAAAATGTTTTTGTTTGAGCTGAAAGTATGTTGTTCTCTTCTTCCTTGGATGGACCCACTAAAAAGGGAAATGAAATGTCCAGTAGTACATCTCAGAAATGTTAGCTGCCTGCAGAGAAGTATTGTGAGCTATGGGTCTGCTTTTAGTTCACTGAGTGCACCTCCTGGTCTGCTGGAAACGTGCAGGCTTTCTACTCATTTCATTTTGGATCAACTCATGTAGTAAACTCAAAGCCAGCTGCTGGGTTTATGAATGCCTAAGTACATATGGCCTCAATCTAATTCTGTTCTGGATCCTATGAAGGCAACATTTGCATCAGATGTGTCAAAAATACTCCATTATACTATCATAAAAGTATACATACATTTCTGTGTGCTCATGCAACACAGGAACATGGAAGAAAACAAAAGCACTAAGACACTCCATTGAACCTGACTTACATTTTTTTCACAGATATAAATTGTGACAAGAACACCACAGAAGAGGGTCTGAATGTTATAAAAAATCATGTTTTGTTTAAAGCACTTGAGAAACTCCTTTACAACCAGGTTTCATCAGTATCTAGTATGTTCTTGGTATATTGGATAGAGTAGTTGCCTGTATATATATGGGTCAGTATGGCAAAGTCACATGTATATTTTCATGCTCAAAAGCCAGCTGGACATCCTCTCAGCAGCTTGGTTTCTATTTGAAGCTGTCCCTTTGAGGCAGCTGTACTTTGAATCTCTCTGTCTGGAGATGTTCCCTTTAAATTAGAACTATTTTTGCAGACTCGTAACAGGTTATCTACCTCACTTTGCTGCTGCATAGCAGGGCCAGCTACTTCTAACTATTTCTGACAGACGTTTGTCTAACCTTTACTTAGAAACATCAGTCTCCTTATTCAAAGTATTCCAGAGCTTTAAAACCATTATTTAGAGACCTCCTTGGCAATGCCCAACCTCAAACTCTCTTGCATCAGTATGAGCAACATTTGAATGTTGGTTACATTAGAAATGACTTTAAATCACAAATGCAATTGTTCCGATATCATGAGGAAAGTTCTTAAATTCACACCATAAATTATAAAGAAATACATCTTGAGTCCTTTTCCTCCATCCAGTTTCTGATTATTGCTTACAAGTATTTCTACTCAACTGTGCTAAGAAAGCTGGCATTTGCATGGCATTTTCTTGCCAAGGTTGTGGTTTAAAGAAAACATCAGATTAGCAGTGTCCTCTGATAAATTGTGCGAATTGACAGCTCAGGAAATAGAAAAACCTTTCTTGATCAATGAGTCATTTCCTAATAGGCTAGAACAGGATTCATCTCTGTAAAATATAAAATATGCAGAATATACCCTAGGGAATAATAATTTTTTTTTTTTCTTTTCTAGACATGACATGTCCTGGTGGTATCATGTTTCTGTTTGTGCAATGAGAAGAAAATCTACTAATTCATGCAATCAGGTTCTTGAAAGTTTAATTCTCAGCCACATAGAAATGACTAAAGTGAAATGTACATGCAGTAACAAAGGGCAATTTCTAACTCGTAATAATGTCTTATGGAGCATTGTTTTAATAGCAACAATGTTTTACACTACAGAGTTTTGTTTTGCCACAGTTTTCTTGATGGTCAGTGAGTGAGAGCTTTGATTCCTTAATTCTCTTCAGTATTAGCAGAAATCTCAGTTATTTAAACCCCTCACATTACCAATGGGAAGCCTGGCAGTGCTGTTCAGAACACACATGAAATGCAGGTAGTGTTGTCTTCTTAGAGGTGAACAACTGAACAGATGCTAACTCTTTTTTTTGACATGTAATGACAGTATCTTCAGTTGGTTTATTTTGAAGCTTACTCAAAAGTTTCTCTTGCAGGGTTAAGGCCTGTGTCAAAACACTGGTGTGCTGCTGTGAGGGTACCTGATCCTTTGAGGCTACCTGCCTACCAATGTAGGGAGTGCATATGCATGGAGATTCATCATTGCTTTTAATGAGGCATGTTAAGTCTCTTTTGATATAGTTTAACAAATGGACATGGAAAAGACTCTGTTCTGGGAAAAGCCTGTCTGACAGCAGCTTATTCTGAAAAAGTATGGATAAATAAGACAGACATTGCTCTGCATTTATTGTAAACATATCCTCTTCTCATGCTCTTGGTTTGTCCTATAATCAAATCACATAATGCTAGAGAAACTTGCAAAATGCAGGAAATGAATTCCTTTATTTCCAAGCAGTGAACCAAACCTATTACAGATAGAGGAGCTCTGTTAAGCATTTCTGACTCTTTTGTTATGACACTATATTTCTAGCAGTATGTGATTTTATGATACTCTCTCACTCTGAACTTTTGACTGCGGTTTTCCTGTCTGTGGCTTTTTGGGATGCTCAGAACTGACTTTCCATGAGCTCAAGTCGCTAACCTCACTCTCTTGTTGTAGAGAGTGAGATAACTGCTAGATAGAGTATCTACACTAGTTTTCCTTTAAAGTACTAACTGCTGCTTTAAATCTATCCTGAAACATCTCTGGGGTGCTGACTGCAGTTGTGCTTTGTGTCAGCATAGTAAAAACACCATCTTTGTTGCACATCAGTTGCTCAACTAGCTGCTTTGATAGAGTCTTCCTGTGTATTAATATATACAAGATAAAATATTTTAGGATCAACATTTCTACATACACTTAGGGTAGCAATTACTAATAGCAGAAAATGAAAGGCTTTAACACAGTTCTTCTGAAAAGAGTTAACTTTTATTTTAGAGGTAAGCAAGCCAAGCACAGCAATCCATTGAACTGTTTAAATGAAACAATATTTATAAGAACATTTTATGTTCCCTACCCTGAACTTCCCATCTTTTTCTTAAATCAGTAAAATATGCTTTCCTTTAAAGAGAGAATCAAACAAGCCATGATTTTACTGTAAAGCTGTTATTAACACTTTGCCAGAATTATGACTTGAATCAGAAACACCATTTATATTAGCAGAGAGGAAAAAAAACAACTCACAAAAGCAGTTTCAACTCTACCATCTCATGACTTCCTGAGTAAAGGAAAATCTCTTGACTTCATATGAGTAAAGACAAACCATTTGTGGGGTATCAAAGTCAGGCCTCTCTCCACACTGGAAGGGCCCCCAGACTACACCAGACTATCCCAGTCATGGTGAGGTGGGTAGCTGTGTCAAAAAATCGTAGCATGCTGTTTCTGTCATATGACTTCTTTCCTCGTTTTACCACATAAGCCTTGGATCCTGAAACTATTTTGCTGTGTAATCTCAAGTGTGCAAAATCAGTCCCCAGATTTGGGCATTTTGTGTTAAGTCACAATAATACACAACAGTAGTAAGCTTTAACTAATGTAAATTGATTTAATTCCATGGAATTAGTGGAAGCTGCGTTACACTGATTTACATCAGCTAAGCCACTTCTGGGAATATTCAAATTTATCTTAGTTCCATAAGGAGATGTCATAACTCAGATTTAAGATATTTGTCTATAGAGAAGGGAGATTTCCTGCTCTTCACACAACCTCTCCATTTTACCTTTCTTTTGAATTCTCTTCTGATATTTCCTGCTGAAACTCATTGCAGCAATTAAAATTATCCTTTCCTTTCATGAGGTCTAGAATGAAATATTTGATCTCTTTTACAAAAAAAATTGATCTTTCTAATACTGTCATTCTTCTCCTTGTTGTCACTTCAAATCTGTAGAATTTATGTGAAATATATGTGGATCTAAGAGAGTATCCTTTCAAGTTTGATGTCACTCCATCCTGGCTGATACATGTTGGGAACCATTAATCTCGTCATGTGATGCTTAAGAGGTGTATCAGTTCTAGGAAAATGTGACTGTAGTAAACAGCTGAGTTCTGTAAATTATTAAGTGCCATAAAATGATTTCTACTGGGAAGGAGTTGTAGCTCGCTGCAAACTCAAGGTGTAATCACATTGTATGTTCAAGTTATATAGAATCTGCTCAGATGCCCTAAACCCTTCTGCTTTAATTTCTGAGCAAAACAGCAAAGACATTTTGGGAATAAGTCCAGAGAATGCAGCTATGGTGACTGTATTTTAACTGTAATCTGATTTAGGTCTGAAATGAATAAATCAAATACCTGGTTTCAGATAAATTATAGGCCAGTGACATCTGCACTGTGGTAAGGTTATAGCAAGGATTTAGTTTAAAATGAATGCAGCATCTTTAAAGCCCGCTTGTAGTACCATTATACCAGTGGATGCTGAGGAACTGGGCCTTATCCTGCCATTGCTAACATTGGCAACAGAGAATATGGAAGTGTGATGCTGAGACCCCTGCATTACTTGGAGGCAAGCCAGCTTTGATTTGGATGCCTTGGTAGCTTGGCACAGTGGTCAGGCTAATAAGTCTGGCTGAAAGTTGGGGTTCATTAGCTCCCATGTAGTGCTAGGGTCCATGGCCATAGTGTCCCAGTCCTGAGCTGGTGGCTCCACCATCCATCCTGCTGTGCTTTTTTCACTGTACACCATGCTCTGCTTTGCACTGAGAAGCCATACCAGTTTGGGCATATCTCACTATGTTCTTAAATTTAAAAGAGCCCTGACTAATTCAAGGCTTCATACTTGGCATGTGAGTGGCTTTGACATGCAGGTAGCTGTACACTTTGGGTGGAGAATGATTTATGCTAACATTTGTGAAGCTTCCAGGCTTTAAGAAGATTTTTAGAAGTAGTGTTTTTGTGTATCCTTGTAAATAATACAGGGCTGCTTTTGCTATTTTTTTTTGCTATTTTGCTATTTTGCTAAACAGCATTTTGATTTGCAAAGCATTTTCTGTTTCTCTCACTACCAGGTCAGGTAGAGATCACCTGTCATCATGGTCTGTTTCCTAGCCCATCAGTACTGTTATTAGAATGATTTAGGGACACGAATACTTGCCAGGGTCTCCCAGCAAACATTACCTTGTGTAATGTATATCCTAATTAGTAAAAATTTTCATGTTCTTGTTGGATCATTTTCTGCACCTTTCTGAAGCTTTTGTTTATGCAGCTGGCCTGTCCCATTCTATAGGTAACCATGGGTGAAAAACCCCATGAGATGACTTGTGTATGAATGAGCAAAACACACGTGGAGCCTTCCAGGTCAGAACAGTCTTATCTATGCAAATATCATGGTTGATGCAATTTGAAAATGGTATTTAGGAAAATTGTGTATGGAGATCAAATCCATGCCCTTAGGGATATGGTTTTGAGTAAGGGCTTTCACTTTGTGTTTCAGTGACTGTTCCCTCACCGGTGCCAGCTTGTGAGCCCGAGCCCAAACCAAACGGGCACTACGCGGCCCCGCGGCTCTCTGTTTCCTCCCGAGCAACGGTCGTCGCTACCATGGAAGCGCCTTCGCAGGGCCTGCAGACGGTCATGAAGTGGAAAACGGTGGTGGCAATTTTTGTCGTGGTTGTAGTTTACCTGGTGGCTGGAGGACTCGTTTTCCGTGCCCTGGAGCAGCCCTTCGAGAGCAGGCAGAAGAATACCATCGCGCTGGAGAAGGCTGACTTTCTTCGGGAACACGTCTGTGTAACCCAGCTAGAGCTGGAGACACTGATCCAGGTAGGGATGTGGAGATGGCAGTATTTCTTGGATGTTAGGGTGAACAGCTGGGCAGTTTGTTGGGCAGCTGAGTGAGTGGGGATCTAAATTGTTCACAGGGCCTTGCCTAGTGCAGTGGAAGAAAAACCATAATAGGCACAGTGAAGAGCAGGCCCTTTCTGAGTCGTTTTAAAGCCCTGGAAACAAAAACATTGTCTCCAGAACATTGTAAATAGAAATTAAATGTCTTCACTAGAATAATGAAAAGCATGCAAAGAAAATCAGAACTTAATATCTGGAATATATTTTTGTGAGACATGACACATTTTCAAAACATTTTCCTATCTCCATACATCTCCCTGGATTGTTGTGTTTGTCCACCCAGCCATGCTATATAACACTTCCTAGCTGTGAATCAAACTTCATTTTAAAAGGTGTTATAAGCTTAGTATTTCTGTTAGGAAGCTGTTCCAGTATCTCATTGCTGTGATGGCAAAAGCATTCTCCTAGTTTTCAGCCTATACTAATTCTGTTTCATTGTAGTTGGTCTTCCACAGCCAACCCCCCATTGCTTAATTGATTCCTCTCCCTTGCCCTTGTGTGCAGACAGCAATGCCTTTCTGCTTCTCCTAAGCAAAACAAAATCTTTCTGTTTCTTTGCAGATAAATGTGGGTTCTCCCTGCTTGTGCTCTGTGTTCACAGAAGACAGGTCAGTTCTGAGGCAGAAGCTGTGTATGCGCAGTCTGGTACTTGAGCTAAGAAGCCAAGCCTGCTTCAGCAGGAAGTGGTATTGTGCTGATGTGCCTATACAGCTTTTGGATCAGGGCTGGCTTGGATCACACATCTGTCTGCAAAAGACAGGTGAACATGCTTGGTTTGCAGTGTGAATTCTTCTGGTCAGGGTTATTGGCTCACATGCATTTCTCATGGCAGTTCTGCAGAGATCAGCATTTCCCTCACCTCCTTAGGTATGATGTATGCTGGCTGATTACAGGTTTGTTTGTTTGTTTGTTAATATGGAAAGGAAGAAGTTTGTATTTCCTTGATGGAAATGTCACTATTCAAAGATATGCAATATGCTTTCTTTTCTAGCAGAAAGCAGAATGCACAATAGGTATGACAAGCAAAGCACCTCAACATGAGGGTAGACTCCTGAAAACAGACTGCGGTACGAAGATTTCTAAATAGCCCCTCTTCTCTAAGCTAAGCTATGTACCAGTTTGCATTTTTTAGTTTTTATTTTACACAGTATTTTTTCTTTCTTTCACCTCAGAAGTGATGATATTAAAATAATAAACAGGCATGCTGTGTCTTTAGAAGGCAGGCATTCTGAACAAATCTTACCATCTCTTGAGATTTCACTATGTCCTCAGGCGTTACACTGGGTAACTGGAAATCTTTTGCAAAGGTAAATTAAATGTGTTTAGCAGCTTAACATGTGAGTGTCTTAAGGCCAAGTGATGTGAATTTGTCTTCATTTGTCAATAAAGAACAACTTCCTTTGGATTTTTTCTGTATATCTGGGGCTGAACCTGGCTCTGGGGATGTATTTGGGTTTGCTGGTACAGAAAACTCTGATTGTAACTGATTTGCACAGAAGAAGAGTGAACCACCCTTCAAAGGTAATGTAGGGTGTTAATGTTGTGCTTTCATGCCTTCATGTCGAAGATCTCAAAAGTGACATCTCCCTAGCTGGCAGAATAGATTACTGCATTGCACCAAATGTGACATCTGCCTTTACAACTGTGATTTCAGACAGATGTGGCAACCTCTATGGGTCCTGGCTGCTGTGCTGTGTGTAGTCATCACCTGACTAAATGTCATCTGATTACCTGACAGCCTTTAGATGAACACAGATAGCACTCAGAAGAATGACTATCCTCATTGAGCTCTCTGCTTTGGAGAATAAGGAAAAAATGCAAAAAAGGAGACTTTATAACTGTTTTATATCCTTTATTATGGAGGTGACTGGAAGAATCTTTTAAGGAGAAGAGGAAAGGAGTGTCTTTGCAAGGCTAGTAAAGAAAAAATTTACCCCTTTGCCCAAATTTCAATCTTTCAAAGTATTTTCCTTTGGAAAACCTGTAAGGAAGATGTATGGCACTGTATGACGAAGCTGTGAAAAATTCATTGTGGATAAGACATGCTTTCCAAATTGATCTCCAACAACCAATTGCAAATACTGGCACAGGTTGCACAAATGTGAATAGCCATAATGATACTGCTATGTTCAGACTGTGAAGTTCATTCATAGACTTAATAAGTAATACGGTGATAAAAGCAGTGTAAATACCAAGGAAGATGCAAATCTAGATCAAAGGTATTTTAAATTTGTATTTATCTCTTGGGCTTAGTCCAGGTCTCTCTCTAATGCTAACACAATTACAGAGATTTTTTTCTCTGCCTATAAAGTGCAGTCTACATTGTCTCAAGTCACTTGAAGTGGAAGTTCTTACACTGTACACTTTTAAACCTAATTTCTGCTCCTGAAGACCTTTGTTGTGGTAGAAAAAATTAATTATTTAATGCCTCACGTGATCTACTACTTGGCACAGTGGTGAATGCCAGAATAAGCAAGTGGTAAAATTAGGTGCTTTATCTCAGTACTTTTGAAGATGAGTTTTCTGAAGAGTGAGAGAGAAGGGAGATCTAGAACATGCTA
This sequence comes from Cygnus olor, assembly GCF_009769625.2. Lineage (NCBI taxonomy): Eukaryota > Metazoa > Chordata > Aves > Anseriformes > Anatidae > Cygnus > Cygnus olor. The sequence continues at coordinate 18,771,831 of NC_049173.1, forward strand.
AAAGAGAATGAAACTTCAGTTGCTTCAACTGACTTTAGCTGTATCTGTATTGTACCCATATGGAAAAATAACAGAAGGCAGCAAGACTCAAGTGACTGGTCATATAGTTGGAAAAAACAAACAAACAAACATTACTATTACAGGTGCTAACATGATACTATGAAACTTTTTTGTTCTCATGGCATGGCATATGCTTATGACAAGCTGGGGTCAAAAAAGTCACCTTGCCTTTGTAATAATGCCCACTTGGAGGTTTGATGTGTTCTCAGAAAGATAATATGTCATCTCTAACTAGGAGAGGCATGCAGGAAGACTACAAACATGTTTTGGCAAAGTAATTCCTATGGACCTGACAAGGGTATTCACATTCTTTTTCTGTGTAGCCTGTGCACCATGTATAGGTAAAAGCTTTTGTAATGAGCTGTACTTTCATTATGAGCCCTGCACCTTGATGTAAGAGAGGGTGACTTGCTACTGTAAGAAGTTACTTAGGTTATTGGTGGCCTGTTTTCTTCTTCCTTCAGGGTTTCATTTAGGAGTATGAGTGATTGTAGTTAAAAATCTTTTTAAAAATAACCCACCTGGGAACTAACTCATGTTATCCATGTCCACTAATGACTACAGCAACTCTAATGAGTTAGTCTGTAAGCTGAAAAGGAAGTGGAGTTGGAAATAAGTGAGTCAGACTTTACTGGCTAATTATATTAGTAAGAGTTTGTATCTTGGATAGGCACTTTTGATTAGTGTTCTGAACTACTTTTCCCCTGAAGATAAGCAAGAGAGGGAATATCCTGTGAAGATATTGCAGTTTTCAGCTGCTCAGCAGGTTCACTAGAGTTATAAACCTGCTTGTCTTCTCAGGGTGTTGCATTGTAAAATGAAGAAAATTTGAATGCATTTCATGTGCTAGAAGAAAGCTCTAGATGGAGCAGAAAAAAAAAAAAGTGTTTTGAGATAACTGTGGGGAAGATTTGCCTATTGCTGAAGACAGGAAAAGACTGTGCTGTGAAGAAAAACAATGGTAAATATCTGATTATTGAACCTTCTCCCTCTGCCTCTGGAGGCTGTCTTCTCTATGTCCCAACTTCCCTTCTGACCCTGATCTTTGTTATATGTCATTCACTCTAAAGTGATGTAAAGAAATAATTCAGATCTCTTGCATCATGTCTAAGTACGTGCAGGCACCCTAGTTTGTGACTTCAGTCCAGGGATTGTAGTGCTTGTATAGGAGACAGACTGAGCCTAGGATGCTGCAGAACACTGCAGCTGTTCTGTAGCTGCATTGCTTCCAGAAATTAGCTAAGGCGTTTGCAGGGAGCTAAGCCCTCTGAACTTAGATCTCTGTGAATGTCCCTTGTTGAATTTTGTAGGTCTGCTATTCAGACTGATCCTTGGCACTGTTCTGGAACAGTGCATGCATGACAATCGAATCACTTTATAACTGTATGTAGATCACTATCTGGCTGATTGTTACCTAAAGACCTTTATAGGATAGGCAGAAATATATAAGGGATGGACTCTTAAAACCTATTACTTTTTATTATACCTGAAAAAAATTGCTGGGCTCAGTCCTTGAACAATTCTGTTGTGGAAAAGTGTGGGAGTTTATAATGAGGATCCCTTAATCACTGTATAAGGTGTAGTGAGAATGATGACTGAGAGATGTAGCGAGTATAGAGAAAAGTTATTAAGGAATTAGTCTTTAAAAGCTGCTTAGTAATGAGAAGCATCTTTATAATCATAACAGAGGAACATCTGAGCATGAAAGGCAATTGGAACAACCTTTTGTATGCGTGATAGGAATCTGCTTGGAAGAGAATTGTGGAGGGATATAATCATTATTGGATTAGCGTGATCTCTGTGGAGGGAAATTAATGTTACTAGAAAAAAAGATGACAAATTTTCTTTTCTGTTCTTACCAAATTCCTACCCTTGTATACACATGGGGTGCATCTTTTGAGTAGCTCAGCACTCAAGAATAGTATTGTGCTCATCCTCGGAAAAGATTTTTCTTCTTCGTGCTTGGTATGTACTGGAGAAATTAAAGAAACGTGAACAAATGAACCAGATAAAAGCATTTCTTCCCAGAGAAGCCAGAAACAGTCTGCATGATTCCTGTCTCCTCATCAACTGCAGTAGCTCCCAGCTATCTTGTTGCCTATGGGCATGACTCTAGACTTTTTCTTGAGCTAATTTTCTTAATTACTGATCGAGGTATTCACTCGTGTCAGAGAGGCTGAGGGAATTGTAGCACAGTAGACGTGGACCCCACCGCTGCCAGCCAGGGGCACGGCAGGCTGGGGGTGGCCAGGAACAGCACCCAGCCCAGGCTGTCAGACACCTCCCAGGGGATGGGGATGGTTGAGGCCAGGCCATCACATCAGCCCGTGGGTCAGGGCTCAGCTCAGAGGAGCCTGTGGCAGGGCAGGGCACAGGCCTGCCCATGGCAGGCTGGAGCCCAGCACTCATATAGCATTGCTGCGGCAGGGACTGACACGGTGAAACCCTGGCAGTTTCTGTTACTACAAGGAGAATATTCTTGAATTTACCCATAGACAAGAAATACTGTTTCGATCTTCTGTTCGGGGAGGAACTCAGGACATTTGATGAGGAAAGTCCATGTTCACTATGCACTTCACTGGACTTGGAGTCCTGTATATTAGGAACTAGACAGCCTACTGTGAGCCCATGCTTCATATCCTTTAAATATTACTGCCTGAATATTGACAGGTGGAACTGATTGTTCCAGATGGAGATGGAGTCTGGACTGAACTCTCTTTAGAAATACAGGACTTGGTCATCCCAGTGTCACCACCTATGCTGGGCTTTTGCTGTGGGGTCTGCCTTCAGGCCCATATAAATTCATCAGACCAGGCCTTTTCAGTTACTGAGGGACTGCAGTGTGCTGATGCCTAAGGGGCCAAGAGTAAAATACACACCTGTACAATGATAGGGAACTGAACTCTGTTTTTTAAAATCAGGTTTATTTTTGTTGTTGTTGTTGTTGTTGTTTTTTAATAAAAATTGGATACTTGGATTTTCTTTGGTAATTTTGTCATTTCCCTCACTCCTATCTTGAACTGGCTTTAGAACACATCCATTACTCAAAAAGCAAGAGAGACAATTTCATCCCTTTTAGATATTTCATGTCATTGCCTTCCCTGGATAGGTGGCATTTCATAAGAAAAGTTACCACTGATTAATAAATGTTCATTAAAGAAGGATTCATAAAAAGTATTTTAAAAGTTGTGCACTGTGTATGTAACTCCACTGGAGAAGGAAGAAGGGATCAGAAAAGGAGTAAGAGTGAAACTCTTTATAATGAGTTTATAGTGAAACTATAAAAATACCTGAAACAAGTAGTTTGAAATGCCTTGAATGTGGAGAGCTTGCTAACAGAGCTGTTAGCACTCTGGAAATTGGTTCTTCCCCTACTCCAGGATAAGGTGGCTCTTCAGGTTATGCTGCAAAGCCAGTCTGAATTTCCACAGATGGGAAACTTGTAAAATGTCATGGTCTATGTGAACTGGGAGAGTCCCGCCATTGATAGCGTTCTTGTTTGAGCTTTGTGCAACCCTTCATCTAGCAGGATACATCTGTGTAGCTGAACTCGTGGTGGTGGTGGTAGGGCAGTCTTTAATCATCACATGACCCCAAATTGCATATTTAAGGACTGTTAACTGCAGGGCTAGTCTGCTATTATTGCCTATTTCCTGTCCTCCTAGTAAATCCTTCACTATATACAAAATACCATGTGTTTAACAGATGCATTGGAGTAGACTATCCCAAGTTGGAAGTGACCCAGAAGGATCATTGAGTTCCACTCCTGGCTCCACACAGGACCATCCCAAAATCAGACCGTATGTCTGAGGGCATCGGCCAAATGCTTCTTGAATCCCGGCAGGCTCAGTGCTGTGACCACTGCCCTGGGGAGCCAGTGCCAGTGCCCAGCCTAGTTAGATATTTATAAATGAATGATGTCAGTCAAGATTTAAAGAAAAAATTGGTTTGTTCTGGATGATGAAGGGAGCCTGAGAAGTTCAAAGCTACCTAAGGCAATAGGACACTCCTTAACTTGAGCAGTTAGTGCTTGGCCCTAAAAGACTTGCTAAACTGTGTAAACTCAAATGTGCTTAAAGTGTTGTAATTAGCTTGATGACATTCACACACTCAAGGGGAAGGCAACCAGCATTCCTTGGCAGAAGTAAGGTGCCAGGGTAGCTGACAGCGTGTCATGGCCTATTTAAACAGGCAACCTGTCTGTTATGCTGATTTACGCTCTTCTGGGTAAACAAATAAATGATCTCTGCTTTCATAGCAGCTGCAGTATGCCAGCAACTGATACAGAAACCCTTTCAAAGGGTTTGGTCCTAAACACTTCCTTTCTCTATATCCCTATTTCTTCGAAGTATGGACAGGCACTGAGGAGCCCTGGCTTCCTGCCCACAGGAAATGCAACCAGTCCAGTCTGGAGTTTGCTCGTGCTGTAATTTCACAATCAGCTTAGCCTGACATGTAGCAGCACAACTGTGGAAAAGGGCTATCCTGTACTGATCTCCTTACAAACACCTAGTCTCTGTTCTTGTCCACGTGCCTCTTCTCCAACTCCTTTCCCTATAATGGCACTGGTGTTTGTGGGGCAATGTGATGAATAAACTGCAGAGCAGATTTGCTTATACTAGCCCAAGGAAATAGTATTTTTCAGCTGGTGTAGTTCTGTCTTCCTGGTGTAGATTCATGTTGGCTTAAGCTGACTTTGAAACTCACGTTAACTCACTGCTAGAAGGGGCATGAGTGACCCCTTCTTGTCAGCCATAGGATACTGGCAGAAGTCCTCTGTTCCCTCCATCTCCATTCTCCATCCCCCAATCCCTGATCACAAAGTTGTTTCATGATGCTTCCATAGCTATCCTATTTGTTCATTTTAAATGGCCAATATATATATATATATATATATTACTTTAGTTAGCATAAAATATAAATAACTTCATCAATTATTAATTATCTGGGAATTAAAATCCTTGGCTGACTTGCTTCAGTTGACTTCATGAATATTATTTGTATTTACCACCCTTCTTTCTGCTTCGAACGTCAGCTGTTCCCACTGGGGAATTTTTTTCCTTTGGCAGTTACTGCTGCAAGAACAATATTTATGGATCTCTTTGTGGTTTTGGTCCTCTGCTTCTCAACTGCTTTGTATCTTTTTGTGATTTGTCTATAAATTGTGTCTTTCTTCCACCTTAATATCTATTTAGTTCAGTCATATATTCAGATGTTGCTTACAGAGTATGCTACTATTACTTCAAGCAGGTATTAAAAAGTAAATCTAACCTGTTCCTGTGGTCCTATAACTTTATTTTTGGAGCCTATACTGACTTGCATAGGATACAGTAAGGCACGCATAAGGCTGATTTGTTGTCTTTTCTTTGCAGCATGCTATTGATGCAGATAATGCAGGAGTCAGTCCCATAGGAAATTCTTCTAACAACAGCAGTCACTGGGACCTCGGAAGTGCCTTTTTCTTTGCTGGAACAGTCATCACAACGATAGGTATGTTTATGTTTGTCTTTTAAAATACATGGTTACACTGAGACATTTGTCATGAAATAAATTTGAGGAATTGAGGATCACAAAGAAACGAAGTGATTTCTTTATTTCTGTACTAATTCTATATTTCTCTCAGTTCTCAGAAGGTATGCCTCTGGTGTGTATTAGGGGCACTGAGCATCTGGGTAAATATTAGAAGCTGTTTCCATAATTAGGATAGAATAGCAATGCTGAACTGAAAACAAGTAGCACTGATGTAGCTAAGGTTTTATAACCCTTTTCTTAATGCTAATGCAGGTGGTCTTAATTTTCACTGAAAAGATCAAGAATTAGCACCAGATGAAATAACTGGTATATGCTTGTTGGGAATTTGACGTCTAATATTATAAGTTAATTTACCCATAAGAGTAACCTTCTTCCTAAGTAAATCAATTATGCTTATGCTCTGGTTTGTTATAAGCAATTCTTCTTATACCGTACTCCTTGTAAGTGGAACTGTAGTCACATAAGTATCACATCCTATTTTAAAATCCTACCTAGCTTTCATACTAATAATACTTTAATGGAAAGAATTCCATGAATCGTAGAAACATATATATTTTTTGCCATTCTAGAATTTCTGGCCTTGAAATATTTTCACATTTGTCTCTATTACAGGAAAGGTGTTCTGACAAGCTCCATTTACATTTCTTGAGCCACTCATTTTAGTAAATTCATTATTCAGGCCCTTGTCGTCTGTGTCCCCTATACGTTGTGCCCAATGTACTTAGCCTCTTGATCTCTGAATGCTCAGTTTAGATGTGCTCTGGTTTCTGTCCTGTCCTCTGTGTAGCAGTTCCTCTCTTGAAGGATATTTTGGAGCTGGGATTTCAGAAGATGGTCTGAAGGAAAAAAAAAAAAAAAAACTGATAACATTGATGATAAGGTTAATCTCCTGATAATTTTATAGTGATTTGATAATTTTAAGATGGATTTCAGTGTTGTCTTGGTTAAAGGTCAAGAGATGACATTATTCAGAAACCATGAGCTAATTTTTTCTTTTTATTTGCATTGCTTTTGAGTATTCTTCTGATTTAAATATGGGATAAAGTGCTTTTCTGTATTTTGACTGTGATACACACACTGGTGACAGTGCAGACAAATTATCTGACATAACCCTCCATTAAATTGCGAGAGTCTGACTGAATTCTTTAAGTTCTTTACACAGCTAATACAACAAAATGTCCTGTTGCTGTTGCAAGACTTGCTGTGGTGATCAGCCCAAACAGTGGAGTCTTGTACCTTTAGCTCAGTGGAGTCTTGTGCCTTTACTTTGTTGTCAGAGTGAGGGTGAAAGAGTGATCATATAGACTGTACTGCTTGGTGTGTTCCTCGATATACTAAGCTACATTACCACGTATTTTTAATGGCATCATAAAACCAGGGGGCGGAGATAAAGGAAACATTTCTGAATCAAATGTTTAGGAAACCCTCCCTAAATATTTGTTTACTCAATAGACCCAAGTGACAAGCTTTAAAATTACGTATTAAAATAAATGCCACTGTGTAGGCATAGTTTATGTAGGCATATTCATTGACATCTGCTATTTAAATAACTTATTGAAAAGAGCTTGGATTTTTGCCCATATTTGCTTTAAGTTCTCAATGAATGAGATTTTTATAGGCTGCATAAAGTCTACATATTGTGTCTGGGCATGAAAATGATTTTATTTTATCCATCAGAGCCCTGTTAGAGTTTCTGTTGTGCAGACACTCAGCAGACTACTTGGTCAACCTCAGTCCACTGGGTGGTGGCGCCTGTATTTTCTTGGACTTTTAGAAGAAATCTCGGATCACAGATGCAGCCATGAAAGGCACTGTGGGTGGAGGGATGGTGTCAGTGTAGCCCTTTCTCCATCCCATGACAGAGGGATGTATCCAGTGTCAGTGTTACAGACCTGGTTATTACAATCACGTTGTCTCTGGATCACCTTCAGATCAAACCGTCTCTGGCCTGCAGTTAAAAAGGACTATACTATGTATTCCCCATATTCCTGTTCCTAAGTGCATTCTCCTCCCTTCCTGTATGTTGCACAGTCTTTCTGACAAATGCTTTCCTGTGGCTTTAAGAGGCAGTCCAAGCATGTTTGCTTTACACTAATCTGGGTGAGGACGGGTGAGGAAATTATGAACTAACCACTGAAAATGAGTGTTGTCAGGTAAATCACACTCTTGTCAGGACATAATTGGCAGAGCCCTAGAGGAGCAGAAGAGTGCAGGCACCAGGCCAACAATGAGTGATTTTTGTGCCATGATAAGTCAAACTAGATTAATTAATCAAAAAACAACTTTAGGTAGGACCGGAATCTATAGAAAATATGGGTAACTGAGGCTACAAAGAAAGAACTAAATCTCAGTGGGTAGCTTGTCTGGGAAGTGACATCATGCCATGGGAAACCTGTAAATAAGAATTAGATTTGGAACAAAGGCATCTCTGCAGGAACAGCCCATTAGTTTTTCTAAAAAGGTGTGTATGAGGTCTGAGTTTCTGATCATTGTTTTTCTCTGCAGGGTATGGAAACATTGCCCCAAGCACTGTTGGAGGCAAGGTTTTCTGCATCTTGTATGCCATCTTTGGAATTCCACTGTTCGGCTTCTTGCTGGCTGGGATTGGAGACCAACTTGGAACCATCTTCGGGAAGGGTATTGCAAGGGTGGAAAAAGTGTTCAGAGTAAGCTCTCTCATTTTTTTTTTGCTTGCATTGCGTAACTTGCTTTTAATTCTGTTGCTGTTATCCGCAGTCCTTTTTACATGTTAGGCACCCTGAAGTATTTACATACCAAGCTGAGATGATGCTTAAGAGCCTTTGTAGTCAGTGGAGAGAAAAAGACTTGTCTAGGTGGTGATGCAGGGGTTATAGATTAGGCTCTGAATTTCCTTTTTGACGACCCAACGTTTTTCAGTGACTATAAGCTATCTCTGAGGAATGTATCTACTGAGCTAGTTTCCTTACAAGGACTGGTTTAAAACAGCCTTAAAAACAAACACCACAGGTTACTTTTGACAAGTACATTTGTTCACTGAAAATAAAAAGAAGGTAGTCTAACTTCTGGAGGAACAGGGATGCAGAGCAGGTTCTGACTGTATTTCTAATAAAGCCTAAAAGACTTGGAAAGCAGGGTCACCCGGAGTAAATATGAGCTTGGGAAGAGAGGTGGTTGAGTAGTGAGTTACTTCCACTGCAAGAGGACAGATGTATTGGAGTAGATCTGCAACTGCAAGAACTGGCAAAATACCAATGTCTGGAATTGTCTTCAAGGTGTTTATCCACCCTTTGTACCTTGGGTACATCTTGCACTAGATTTCTATATTGATTTTCTAGAGTTGAGGAGCTCATGTAATTTCCCTTTGTGAAGCTGGTACCATCTATTTTTGGGTCTGTATCACCATAAGCAATTCTTTCGCAAGCACTGCCGCAGACCTGGCAAATGCTATTTTGCTAATTTGCCGATGGTTCACTTCAGGGATTCTCTCTTTGAAGCAGAACTTCTAGAAGTGACCTGTGTGATGGTTCCCTTGGAGGCGGCGTAACTGGAGGTAAGTCTTTCCAGGGATGGAGTGGATGAAAAGCTGTCCAAACTGGTTAGTTTAATAGGCACCTATTTTTAAAACATTCCTACAGATGACAGCAAATGACTTGTAACTGTTTTTTTAAAGGAAATAATTGAGTATTAAACTGGAGTATGAGCAATTTCCCTTTTGATTAAGTTACTGTGAAGTGTCCCAGGCTAGCCATAAGGAGTGTCTCTCAGACTAAACGTGGAAAAGGTGACTGGTGATTAGGGGTGAGTAAGCATTTACATGCCTGACTGGAGAACACTTGAAAATGGCCTACATTTTCATGATCTGAAAATAAGGTTATTGAAAGGTGGCTCAGACTGGGCCTGCAAAAACAGAAGAATCCAAGATCACTAATTTTGTTTTAATCTAGCTTTTTATTATACCTACTTCACCTCAAAGGAATCTTTGAAGCTTTCAGCCTGCTTCTGCCCAAGAAGCAGACTACAGGCTTGTAGTTATGATATGAACTAAGAGTCAGAAAATCTTTTAGTAATTCTCAGCTGTACTATTGGCTTTCTGGATGAGTTGGACAAAAAAAAACATTAAACTGTCAGCATGGTAGTTTACAAAGAAAAATAATACATGTTCTATTTGAAGCATTTTAAGATTCACAAATGAATGCCGATACTAATATTTCATGCAGAATATAGTCCTTTGGCACATAGTGTGAGTTCTTTTGGTACTCAAAGTATTCCTTCCTCTTCTTGAGTTAATGCAGTTGCTTGCTTTATATAACCACCCAAACTATTCCTTTTCTTCCTTGGTAGTCTGTCAGCTTCCAAAGCAATTTGGAGATCTGTGGTCCCCTTGTTTAGCTAAGATATATTCACTCCTTTTACTTTGTTTCTCATAAATCTGTCATATCAGTTCTTTAGTGATTTGATGTACAGGGTTATATATCATTTCCTTCAATATTCCTGGTAATAAGGTTCAGCTATTTGAAATAGGCTTGAAGTAGTTTACAGTTTGCATGCATCTTAATAACTAGTATTATTATCAGTGGTTTAACTTTGTATGATTACTTACGTAACACCTGACATTATATATTATCATTAATATATTATACACAATGTATATATATTGTTAGCTAATGTAAATTATAACCATTATAAATTTAGTATTAATGTAAATTATTACATTGTGCTTACATTGTCAGACACCATATATGTTTGAATCTAATCAGAGAATCCAGAAGTGGAGTAACAGTACTTGATTTAATCATGGGCAGTGAACAAAATTTAGATCTATGTGTAGCTTTTGTTTCTCGCTAGTTCAACATGCAAATCTTGTTTCTTACTTTGTCGCCACATGGAGTTCAAGTTCAAGATATTTGTCGGTGTAAAGCAACCTGCAACAACCTTTAAAGAGAGGACATAAAAATTAGCAGAATAGTTAGAATCTGAGACTAAGAGAAACAAATGTATGCCAAGGAGACATTAGAGCTAAGAAAATGTTGGGTGGTGTGCCTCATAAATCTTTTGAAGTTAGCTGAAGGGTCACTGACTGTGTATCAATAACTACCTAGTGATTTAATGTATTAAATTTCTGAAAGCTTTTAAGAAGTTTTCTCATCAAAACCTATAAGAAAATCAAGCTGTGATGAGGTAAGAGAGAAGGTCTCACGCATCAGTAAGTCTCTGAAGGAGAAACGGAGATTAGATGTTAGCATTATTGGCGTGATTCAGCTGGAGTCCTTGTTGGAATCTTATTGTTTTGACAGAAATGGTCTGAAGTGATTCAGACAAGAGGATGAATATGCAGGTGACAGAGTCTGCAAATTGCATCTCTGGATATTTCAGGACATCTAAAATGAAAGCTGCAAAGGGATGATAAGATGATAAATGAAATCCAGTGTTGGCAATACAAAATAATGTATATTTCTTTAGTTTGAGGAAAGAAATCCTAATATATTCAGACTGGGATGGCATCTCATTTCACTATTCCAGAAGGGGTCTGGGATTACTACGGATGGCTCTTTGAAGATAACACTACAAAACTTACCTGCAGTTAGCAAGGGGACAAGTATCAGCAAAGGGATTCAGAACCAAATGGAAAAGACCATTCTGCTACTACACAAATCCATGGTGCACTTGCACCATGAGCATCATACTCAGTTCTAATCATCCCAGTTCAAAAAGCAATTCAGAGAAATGAAAAACAACACTAGGGTCTGCACCCACAGGCCATATAGCTGAGTCTCTAAGTTGGCATTCACTAGCTACCCATATTTCTTGCTTTCTAGTGGGTCCTTACCTCTCTAGTGAGTTCCTCATGGGTGATTTAGGACAGTCCTGCTTGTGCCCTTGTGGAAGGAAATGGGAAGAAACTGCATGTGTCCTGGATACTCTGTCAAGTTTCCATGTGCATATGCCTCAACATGTTGCTTCTGCTTGTCTTCAGTCACTTCAGTTTATCCCACACACCCTTACATATGCTACATGGCTGGCCTTGGGGCAGCCAAGAGTTTCTGAAATCCTTGCAGCTTTGTCATCGTCTGTAGAGATGGATGGCGTTTGAAGTAAAACTTGATCTTGTGCTGTGGTTAGGATCCTTTCTGAAGCTAAGCAGGGGCAGTATAGATAGATACCTGGGCAGCTGTGAACCAGCAGAAGGTTTCTGTGTCAGCACAGCAGCCTTTTTACCCAATGCATTTCCTTAACAGGTCTCTTGCTCCATGCCACAGTGTAACTGTGAGCATGCAGCCCATGCTGTGCAAGGGACAGCGTGCCCCTGCCTAGACAGACAGACGAAGGGATGATTTCTCCCAGAGGAGTTGTACTGGCGCACGTTTGCTGCCTCTGACATGACCTGTGTGGAGCCCTCCAAACCTACGTTAATTAGCAGCACAAATTAGAGGCTAAGAATGCCACGTTTAGCTATTGCAGTGATCAGCCCACACATTCTGTGTGAATTTTAAGAATGGTTTGAACTTCATAAAGGGGGAAAGAGGTCTGCTTTTATCAAATGCACACTACCTCCACAGTATTGACAGAATATTTCAGCACCGGTGCTGGACCCATGCCACTGCTCATCTTGTTGATGATCAAAGCAATGTTGCCACTATTTCAGTGTGTAGATAACCAGAGAAACAATTATTCTCTTCTCTGTGACTAGGCAGGGCTGGAAGTATTTTATTGCAAAATACTTAATGTACCTTTTCAGGAAAGGGAGGCACTGGCAGAATGACACTGCCTGGGCTACAAGGAGGTATCCCAAACATCACATACTGGCTAATTTATGCTGTCTCTCCTATTAGAATTATCCTGTTTTATACAAGTAAATAAACATCAACCAGGTCAGAGACACAAATTAAAGTGTCCTCCATAAAAGCCCTACCTACTCAGCTACTGATTATTCCTATACATCCTATCTTCAATAATCCAGGGCAGAAAGTAACCACTAGTCTGTTTTCACATATGTACAAATATGATTCTCCAAAAAAATGGGTGTGTACAGGGTCACCAGACTCACTGTATATGCGCTGGTCATTCAATGTTTGGGTTCAGTGATGAATCAATGCTCCCATCTGAGAAAATCTAGTAAAAACTCAAAATGTAATTAAAAATATGATAATTTTTGTAATCATTTTCAGCTGGCAAAGCTTTCCAGACACTACAGAAATGAAATATACGTTCCAAGGTGGCATAAAACCATAAAAGTAGTACTATTATCTTGCATATGTGAGGGATCTTATGAATGGCCTGAGATTGTTTCTATAATAAACAGCAGAACAAGCTCCATTCCTTTGGCTTGTTCTGTACACACACAGGCTGCAAGCATCTAAAGATAGAAAGGAAAGCACTCCATAGGCAGAGTGCACAGTTACAGAATGCAGCACCTGTCATTATCATGAGTTAAATATAGGCTAGATTCAGATAGTCTTTATTCAACCCTTGTAATGAGTATTTAGATTCTAGCTGGAAGTAGATGAGATGAGCATAACCAGACAGATCTTCCCTCATCTTGCAGTTTGGTACAGATGCAGACCTTGAGTGTGGGCACATCATGCTTCTGAGAGCACTCCAGGATTTTCTGGCTTCTGAGGTGAGCAGTTCCTAGACTCAATCACTCCTTTCACTGCTGTGGCTTTCTGCAATGATGCTGAGAGCAAGTCTGGCAACACAGCTTGTAGGGCATGGATTGGAATACAGGGATGTGAGCAAGCAGCCAGAACATGGATGGTGGCAAGTCTTCACCACTGAAGCTTGTGTATCAAGAAAATACACTACTTTATTCAGAAATGCAGTGCCCCTGTAAACAAATCATGCTTCACTGAATAAGAATCATTATACATCTGTCACCTGTCTTTCCAGTTTTCAGCTTAGAGAACATGCTTGCCTGTTGACCTCCCGACAAATGGTGTACTCTAGACTTAAGACACCTGTAAGTCGTATGAAAATGATAAAAACTTTTTTTTTTCTTGTAAGACAGCAATATGCATTATCTTAACGTTGAAAGAACAATAGGAAAAAATAGTTCTTAGTTGGAAGATGGGGCTGGAAGTGGGACAGGAATAAGAGAAGTCCCGTTGAGCTGGTGGAAAGCTGCCTTTTAGCAACTTCTAAAGCTCTACCTTTCCAAAACCCAAAACTTTGTTTGCCTTGTTGGATAGATCCTAGCTACTCTATCCTTTAGAGCTTCGAATTGTTTTTAGAGATTTTTGGCTGCTGTGATCTCTTTTGTTACTGTGACAGTGACAGGATTATTTTTTACAAATTCCTCATCTGAGAATGAATGCAAAACATGTCTAGGGAAAGAAACTTTGCACAGGATAGTAACTGTGCAGAGGAGGAAAACTTAAAAATATTCTTTTTTCTTTGTCTCTTCTCTGCCCATCCATTTTCTCTATTATCTGTGCCCTTGCTTGTTTCACCCCCCTCTCTTCCCTCCCATTCTTTCCCTTGAGTCACATTAAACCTGTAGCGTTATACCTGATGCCAATGTGGTGAGGTCTCAGTAAAGCTTGCTGGTCCAATGAATCTAAGAGGTTTCCTTGAAGTACCACCTTAACTTCTCCTTCACTAGTGTAATGCCATAGTCCAGAGACCCTGTCTGCTCCCTGTGAGGCAGCAACCACCCTGTGCTCTGCCTCTTGCAGCCCCACACCAGCGCTAGTTCTTAGCATTTTTTAGCAGCTGTATCAAACTTTCAGATGGTACTGTTCCCGAAGCCAGAAATTCAAATTCAGATCACAGCTTCTCCCAGGAAAACAGGGAAATCACTCTGGATTTGCGATTGTTGTTACTGAATTCAAAATTTGGCACATAGTTAATAGCTACATGTGTTGTAAACTTGGTGATATGTTCGCTAGTAGGAGCCTATTCATAGTTACAAATATATGATGCTGAATGGCCTGCACTCAGACTTGGTCCCTAAAACCTGACACCTGCATTTCTGAGCAGATTAAGTTACTAGAAAAATGATGGAAAAGTTTCATCTCTACTTCCTGATATCTGATCATATTATACCGGAAATCAACATAATCTCTTTTATTTTAAGTTTTATTTCATATCCTTACTAGCCAACATCAGTGTGCTTTTACTACAACTGCTAAAAACCCACCAAGGATATTAACATCTTTTTATCTTCTTGTTTTTAATATAGTGTTATTTACTGTTATTTTCTGTAAGGAAAAAATCTACTTTTTATTTTATTTTATTTTAATTGTTTTTATCGCATTCAAGAACTTCCACAAGGGAACAGGCCAGAGCAATGATCAATCTGCCATCTGCTGGTATTCTGTCTCTGGACAGAACTGTCAGGAGGGGACATGAAAGTCAGCCTAGTGGTGCACGTACACAATCTTGTTCCAATATGGTACAAGATTTATAAGCAGAAATTCCAGTGTTCAGAGTTTAGTCTAACAGTCTCCCAGGTCATTTCCCCAAAACCAAAATGTCTGAGGAACATCAAAAATCAGCCACCAGATTCTATGTTTTCATAATTTAGTAAGGATTTCTCATTGTTACAATAAATACAGTAGATCTAATTACATTCTATTATTGGTTATTACCACTTTGATACCATAGAAGCCAGCCAAGAACAGGGACTCTGCACAAAGACTCTGAGGTAACAGTGATTTATAAACAGTGTTTTTAAATGGACAGGAAAATATATAGGCAGAGGAAATGTGATAGCAAATGGCAGGTTGGTTGTGAGATGGAAAGTTTTAGAGGGAAGAAGCTAGATGGCAATTAAAAAAGAAGTGAGGCTGAGGAGTTTGAAGAAGTGTTTAGGGATGATAGGAATTCAGCGAAGCTGATGTGAAGATACTGCTAGAAGAATGGGGAAGTAGGAGCAAACAGCCAATTGCTACATGACAGGGGAAAGCTTCCCTCATAATTCCAGGTGTACTTTGACTATCCATCTGTTTCTTCTTTGTTAATCTTTCTGCTCCTCCTAGCGTGGCACTGCTGTTAGGCTCTTCCCTGCAGTTTTTACCTTGGGATGGGCAGAGAGTAGGAAGGAAGCACCATTGCACCATTTCCTCACAGGAGACTCCTTCCTCAGCATAGTCCTGCGACCATCGAGGTAATAGGATAAAATGAGGGCTGAGACTACTTTAGTTTCTTCACCACTTTAAAGCAAGACTTCCTGTTATGGACTCCCATAATATGGTGACTTTGCTGGATGCTGATATACAAGATGGACAGGCTCTTGCTCTTTTATCTTGCCATAAGCTGAGATTGGCTTTGCAGCCATCCTTAGCAGATGAGTGCTCTGAAAGCGACTACCTCAAACCATGTGTTTAGTCCAGCAATGTACGGAGTGCGTGGTACGCTTCCATTTTAATTCCCTTTCACTGGCAAGAATAACGTTTCATATGAACTTGGTAACAAAAACTTTAAGGAAGAGAAGTTACTCTTCGGAATCTTTTGTCTGTAACACCTTATGTCTTATATGCTGTCCTCAGGGAAATGAGACCTCAGCACAACTTTTCCAGCCTATGAAAATTCAAACAGTCTATCTTCCACCACACTGGAGTGGATTGTGAACCACTTTTGATGGATGTACTCTTCACTCCTTTCTCTTGAAAAGGAATTTCACTGTGCAGAAAACAATAGAACATGTTGAGGAGGCATGTTTCAAGTCTTCTTTTAGTAAACAGTCTGACAACTGTTTCAGTTAAAATACATGAGCACTTCTGAAATCCAGGACTTCATTGTCAAGATGAGTGCTCTAGTTTGGAACACACTCTGGGTACATTCACTTCTAGTTCATCGGTAACTAGTTATAAAGAAGACTGTTAGTCTCTCTGTACTTGACAAATGTATTTCTCTTTATGCTCCTTCCTGCCTGGATTCCTTCAATGCCCTTCTTAAAAAGAGTTGTTCTTCTAATTAGTTTTCTTGGTTGTGAAGCAGTCCAGACCCAGGGCCATCTGGACACTTTACTGTAGTACGCCCAGCAATGGCAGAAGTGTGACTGTTGACTCTCACAATGTTGAACTGGGGGATGAAAGGCAGCAGTGGTAAATTTACAATGTCTGTCTCTGAAATACCTTTCCCCTTGAGAACGTTCAGGCCACATCTTTTATGTTTCCAACCGGTGCTTTAATTATGGGTATGGAAAGATGGCAGGAAGTTTTAATTTTGCTTTTGAAAATTACCTGCTTTAGTAGTCCTCGATACAAGGACTATACATTCAATACAAGATATTGCCAAACAATAATACTATGGGTGAAATGGTGCAGGCTGTGACTTCTTCATTCAATGACTCTCCATTCACCAGAGCCAAATTTGTCTCTGGATTCTATTTTAGGTTTAGTCATTGACTTGTGGTATAACCTTTAATATGTTGTTTTTACTCTTTAATTCACTTTCCCACTCTGCTATATGTATCTTTTCTGCACAGCGCTGATAAAGTATGCTAAGAAACAAAAATTCATGACAAAATCTGTGGATCCAAGACTTGGAGTACCAGCTTTTGATATTTTATCTCCTCAAATTGGGTATTTAATTCAGTTAGTGATGCTTATAGCTAATCTGCTTCAGGGAAAATAAAATAAGTGAAGCAAACCTTTTGCTGGTTTGTTCTTATCCAGATCACTTCTTTGCCAAGTTTAGAGCCTAAAGCTTACTGGGGCTGATCATGGAGCACATCTTAATTTAATCCTGCAAGTCAATAACCTCTTGCAAAATTAATCCAGTTTAAGGGTTAATATAATACTGAACAGTTAGGTATAGATCTTGACATCTTTGGAAGGCCTCTTAAACCTCTTTGACTACCTTTTGGTCTGTTAGGCCTATAGGGCTTGAGAAAAATACATCAGCCTGAGGCAACTTCAAAGAGAGGATCATGAAGGTGTTGAAGTCTGAGGAGAGCCCCAGGAGGTGTTGAACCTGGTGGTAGTTGAAAGGACATACCTGGGTTGCTAGTGAGAGAAGTCAGAAGTTCTAAGAAGGAAGAACATGTTATTTATTGTTTATTATGTTTATTATCTCTCAGGAAGAGATATTAAATGTTCTGATTTTCGAGTCAAATCAGTCTCTCTGAATAGATGATAGTATAAATGGAGGAAAGACTATTCTAAAATAAGGCTTTATAACTAGCTTAAATCTAAAGTATAACGTTATCTGGGAATCTCAACCCAGCTCAATGCACCAAAACTGAAACCCAATATACATTGAAGTTTATTCCCCAAAGTAGTTATCACTGGTATTGCTGTAACACTTCTTTCTCTAAGTGCTAAACACAGAGCAATGTAGCTTAGAGATATAGATCACAGGATACAGGGCACTCCAGGGGAAATCTTGTACTGCTTTGCCTGCTTACTTGAGGCCTTTTAATATCTTTTAATTATTTTTTTTTCATTTTTTAAAATTATTAGAGGTTCAAACTTTCAATATTTCTTCTTACTGAAGTCATGCTTTTGTCACTGAACTGCAATGCCCCTAATATTTTACATCTCTTAAAACAGTATCTTCTACAAAAACAAATGAGGAATCCATGATTAATACAAAGCTTTTATTTATTGCTGTTGGGTATCTGGGTATCTGTCTATATTACAATAAATCATAATAACACATTTTTCGTTTAGGAAGCAATTTTTGTTATGTTGCTTTCTGGTTGTAGATAGGCTGTAGCTAGTGTAGTAAATGAACCGAAGATCCTTTCTTTATTTTACCTTTTTGTGGAGCCTCACGTTTTAGCATATTTGATTGTTTACAGAAAATACATTAATAAACCAAAGACAGGTATAGGTGGCAATTAACGGCTAGAAAACTGATTTAAGTGCAAGATAAGAGAGTTATTTAGCAATTGATGCTATTGTGCCTGAGTAGAAGGGTTTCCAAACATATGAATGATGTTTTATCATCCTTAAAGAAGAACATAAACATGATGAAGTATTGTTGAAGTTACGTTTTCAGGAAATGTTTTTTTTTTTTTTTTTTTTCACTGATAATTTTTACATAGGCTAATTATCATGTACGTCAAGGATTTTCCCCAGAATATGATTTCTGTCTTTCTGCCACCTATTGTTCCCTCTGTGTACTTCTTTTTTGTTTGTTTGTTTTGTTTTTGTTTTTCAGTGAAAAAAGATTAGCACAATTACTTTCTCTGTATCAAAGCCTCGTGCTTGCCAACTCTCATTTGGTTTGAAACCAGTTCAGTATTCAGAGTGACCTAAGGATAAGCAGTAGCAAGGAGATGCATTTCCATACAGAGCCTGAATCACTAATTTCTTCTTTAGGAAGGGAGTTAAATAATCCTTTATGGTTTGAAATAGCTAGGAACCACTATTCTAAAGGGTAAAATTACACATGCCTGCCTCCTGCTAAAATTAGTATTAGTCACATAACTTTTAATTCCATTGAAGAGCACTTTAAATAAACCCCATTAATCTCAAACAATTCTCCTTCATGAAACACAAGACAGCAGGAGCTGAAAGCATGATTAAGAGTATACTGAACAGCTGGGGTTTCTTGAATAATCTGTGTTAGGCTTAAAAAAATGAGATACTTCAATAGAAGCTGCTGATTAATGCCAAATAAAACGTGAACTTTTAAAACAATGACTTGAAAGTTAAAGTGTTTCCTAAGCACTACTGGTGAATATCCTCCCTATGTTGTTTACTTCAAGTTTTGGTCATATTGCTGGGGAAACTTTTCTGTGTTAACAGCGCAGTGCAAAAGTGCCAAATCCTATGTTCCAGGGTTTTGATGCTGGTTTTGACATCTCTGAAAATCTGACTTATGTCCAAAGGAAAAGCAAGACAGAAATGCAACTAAAGCTCAAAATCACTAATAATACAGTGATTGTTGATCCCACACTGACATATACATAGAAGAGCATTCTAGTTACTATTCTTCAAAATATCCTCCAAAACTCCTGTGGGTAACCTTGGGGGAAGTATCAAAGACTGAGTGTGAGAGTGGTGATGGCTCTTGAAGGGTAATTGGTAGGATTTATTTCGTGTGGGTACCTGTACATAGTAACTCATCTGAGGCATGAGGGCTGTGCTACTTTCTCACTGGAGATGCTCCTTCAAGGAGCATACAGGCTGTATGAAGATGGCAAATGTAGTGTGATGTTGCTTTATGTATTCTATCTTCAGCTTTCAGGACTGTCAAGCTATCATATTAACCACTCTAACGTAATTTACATGCCCATATATTCCTGTGTTATATGCATATGTCCCTGTGGCAATAGGAAATGTTTTGAGCCATGGGACTAAGTATTTGAGGCCTTCTTCTCCCCGTGCCAACCCTTTCCTTTCAACAGTGCTCCCTGTCCTCCTTTTACCTTGGAATATGAACTCTAAGCAGGCAGCAGTGGCAGCTCCTGCAAAATGTTGAAGAAAGCTGGGAGGGACAGGGAGAGAGTTGTGGCATGGAGACAATGTTCTGAATACTCAACAGCTTGAAGGAATCTGGATGTTTTGTTCCACTAGAGAGGAAGAAAATAATACCAAAACATGACAGAGCAAAAAGTCAAAGCCCAAGCAGAACTAGCAAAAGAAATGTTGACTTTCTCCATCCTGCAAAGAGGAGATAATTCTAACAACGATTTTCAGTTTCTTGCTAAGTCTTTGCAATTGGCCACATCATGCTATAGATAACTAGATCTCTCATTGATCTAGCTACAATAATTGTTTTTCTCTGTCTCAGAGCATTTATTGATTAGACTCAGCATATACTAATAAATGTAGCTTTGCTGTTATGTGGCACTTTTCTTTGCTTCTTCATAACTGCATTTTATTTTTTCCTCTGAATTGCACTGATGAACAAGATGAAAGTGTTGACTCAGCAATAATCAAAATAAAGGGTTACCAGGACTGGCAACGTAGAATCCTTTCAGGTAAAGGGAAGGTTGCACAGCAACCGTTATTAACCCATTCTTCCTCCCTGGAAGAGGAGAAGATAGGTATAACTCAAAAGAGAGTTTAGGGAATGAAGGAGGAAAGGAGCAATATATTCCAAATTTAACCTCTGAATGCATCCTTTGAATTTGCTTAAGTCTGTGCCATGAATCTCTGTTGTACTCTGTCTGCTCCAGTGTCTGGGAAAAGTATATAGAGAGTCGATCCCTCTTTTCCCATGTTTATTTTTTCTTGTCCTGAATACAGCTCAGCCAGAACAGAGGTTTGGGCTTAATATTGTTATTTTTGTTTCTTCAGTAGCACAATGAGCAACTTGATGAAATTAGTTGGTTCATATAAGAAAGTCCTATCTGCGCTTGAAGATTTAAAAGGGATATATCAAGCCTAGAAAATTTCCATACCAGTGTTTTGTTATTTTCATAACACTATATCAGTACTCACATTATGATTACAGCAAGAACCATGCCTAGCAGTTTATAAAAATAACATTTGAGAAAGCTGTTGCCGTGTGAGAAGCTTGTTGCATATTCCATCTGGGTCTAGGCAAACACCCTGTACAAGTGTGGTTTTATGGGGAAAAAAGCTATGTAAAGAATAAATCCTTCTTTTCCCTGACCTGTGCCTTGCACATATTCAGGATTGTCTCTACCAAGCTTAGTAACAAACGGGAGTGCTTACAGCTTTTTATATCCATCTGCCCTATGCTACTTACTACACTTAAGAAATAGGGGATGGATTTTGCATCTTCTTTTGCAGCAATAGCAGTGTTCTTCGTAAAAAAAAAAAAGAATTAAAATAGCACAGAGACACCAAGAGAGCTGCTTTGGCAGAGTGAGGGAAGCCTGTCTCTAGTGGAATGGCTCAAACCACTGTTCTTAACACATGGAGGTGTCTGAAATGTCATATCTATATTTCAGATATCTTACTGGAATTCTGCTTGTAGGCTTTCAGAGGGCATTGCCTTCTTTGGTGTGGTGAGTTGGCCCTGGCTGCTCATGCAGCTGCTCTCTCCCTTGCTCCCTCCCCCCCAGAGGAAAAAACAGGCAAAACAAGAGGGAAAAAAATCTGGATTAAAATAAATACAGCCAAATCACTTACCAAGTACTCAAAACATACTCAACTTGGGAAATTTAAATTAATTTATTGCCAAATAACGTAAATAATTACTAAGTTGAGGCTATGAGGGCGATCAGAGGGCTGGAGCACCTCTCCTATCTTCATAAAGGCTGAGAGAGTTGGAGTTGTTCAGCCGGGAGAAGAGAAGGCTCCAGAGAGAACTCATTGCAGCCTTGCAGCACTTAAAGGGAGCCTACAAGAAATCTGGAGAGGGTCTCTTTATCAGGGGGTGCAGTGATAGGCCAAGGAGTAATGGCTTTAAACTAAAAGATGGTAGTTTTAGATTAGGTATTCAGAACAAATTCTTTACTGTGAGGGCAGTGAGGTGCTAGAACGGGTTGCCAGAGAAAAGTGTTCTTTCAAGGTCTTTCAAGGCCAGGTTGGATGGGACTTTGAGCAACCTGGTCTAGTGTAAGGTGTCCCTGCCCATGATGTGGGGGGGGAACGATGGACGAACAAGGTGTTGGAACTGGATGATCTTTAAGGTCACTTCCAACACAAACCATTCTATGATTCTATGATCCAATGTTATCACACACTGCAAGAGTAACTTTGCCGCACAGTGAAGTCAGGAACAAAAAATTTGGTATGTTGTTCTTAGATGTTATGTGTATACAAGTGATACTGAAAACAAATTTACTTTCAGTCTCATTTTGAATGTGAAGGAGCCAGGACAAGTTAGAGAGAAATACACAACAACAGGTGTAGGCAGCAGTGATGTTGATATGGCTATACTGCTCACCACAGAGGAGCTCTGTGAGTCCAGTGTTGTTCCAGTCTTTCAGAATAGCCTGCCGAGATGGGCTACTCACCTTACTGCGGTTTGTGCCAGGCTCTGGATCTGGGCTGGCTTACATTTTACTGATCTGAAAGGCAAGCAGTGTGAACCCATAACTATAGGCGCTGTCTGTACTAGCCTGCCAAAAATGTTTTTACTATGGACATACTTAGGTATTCCTCTGTTTGTGGCAGAGGAAAAAATAGGATCGATATATCTGATATTCTCTTTTATGCTTTGAGTACAAAGACTGGTTTTCCCTTTGTTAAAATATTTTGATCTAGAGGAAGTGATTTAGAAGATGAGCTGCTTAATTTGAGCACAGGAAGAGAGAATCTGTTCCAAGAATAGCTGGCAGCATGGGAGAGGGCATAAAGTTAGGAGTAGGCAAAGGGGACAAAAGACGTGTTAAAGAAATATGTTTTCTTTGGAGGAGTGTTCCAAAATACAGAGCCTTGTGCAGAGATGAGGACAGCATGTTCCGTGAAGGCACAGTATATTAGCACTAAAAATATGACACTGGTCAACTAGCCAAAAAGGTAAACAACTTGCTTGAAGTCCTGGGGATATTTGTCAGGAATTCAGAAAAGAAAATCTTTGGAAGACAGAGGAACCATATGAACTCACTGTAAGGCAGCAAATGTTCCAGCGATGTTTTTGCTTGAGTAGTGCTGTATATTGGTCTAGTTTCTATGAAATGAGAGGCGACACTACAAAACCTTGGAACAAGCATGTTGGAAATATGGTGTAATGTTCCATATATTTAGCATTTAGTCTGGTCTGAAAACTGACTGTAGTATCTTTTGATCCCATGCTTAATGTCTTCTACTTGGAAAAAAATCTACTCCTTTTTGAAGGAATTTGTGTCATCTCAGTGGCCTCAGCTTGGGAACTTAAGAACCTAGTTCTTATGTTGCTCCTTTTGTTGTCAGTGGTCAGGTCAGAAAATTTGTAACTGAAATTCACCTGAAAAGGGCAGTAGCCATGAAAGAATCCGGTTCATCAGCATAGATCTGGGACCAGAGACATAAAAAAAAAAAAAGAGAGAAAAAAAAATGCTTTTCTCTTAACTTCTGAAGTTATTAGATAAGACCAAAATTGGTAAGACCCCAGTGTATGTAAAAGAAAACAAGGAAAAGACAAGGTAACAGTTGTTGATGGAAAAAATGCCGAAGAACTAATTTCTACTAATAAGGATCTCTCCATGAGAATATCTGTCCTCACCCTCTTGACACTAAAGCAGGCTGACAGTAGTTGTTTGAATTAATATGAACAATATGATGTCCTATGCGGTGATTGTCCCACTCTACTCTCCATTGGTGTGGCCTCACCTCAAGCACTGTGTGCAGTTTTGGGTGCCACAATGTAAGAAGGACATAGAAGTATTAGGGTGTGTCCAAAGGAGGGCGACAAAGATAATAAAGGATCTGGAGGCCTATGAAATGTGGTTGAGATCACTGGGTTTGTGCAGCTTAGAGAACTGGAGACTGAGGGGAGGCCTCATGGCGGCCTGCAGCCCCCTCACGAGGGGAGCGGAGGGGCAGGCGCTGAGCTCTGCTCTCTGGGGACAGCGACAGGACCCGAGGGAACAGCATGGAGCTGGGACAGGGGAGGGTCAGGCTGGGTGTTAGGGAAAGGTTCTGCACCCAGAGGGTGGTCAGGCACAAGAACAGGCTCCCCAGGGAAGTGGGCACTGCACCGAGCCTGCTGGAGTTAAGAAGCATTTGGACAACGCCCTCAGACATACAGTCTGATTTAGGGGTGGTCCTGTGTGGAGCCAGGAGTTGGACTCATGATCCTTGTGGGTCCCTTCCAGCTTGGGATATCCTATGATTCTGTGATGCTGCCTGTTTAGCACTTAATCACCTTAAGAGTAAAATCAGCACCTTCATCAGTAAATGGAGATGACTCCTCATAGGTTGTTATATCATAGAAAACTCTTCATTCTTTTCTTAGATTTCTTTCTTAATCATTTTTTTCAGATTTGCTCTAGTTAGATTTAAATTGAAGACTCTCTCATAAGCAAGCACTAATTTGTTTATAGTTGATGAATGGCTCACAAATCATCTGCTTCATAAATGTAGAGAGAACTTGGTTGATAAAACAGCAACAAAAAAATAGAAAACATCCCTTTCAAAAGTGTTTTCATTTAATGTAAACCACTATGAGATTAACTACTTTTCCCAGAAAAAGACCTCTGTTTCATTTTGACACTTGTAGAAAACTCTGTATGTATGCCATGAAATGGGCTCAGAGGTTGTGTTAGCCTGGCTGGAGTTGCTCAGCTATTTGTCCTTCAGTGTTTGGCTCCAATTTGCAAATACTTCTAAAAAACAAAGTTCTTTCACTGTCAAAATTGTAAATGCAATTCTTGTTTTTTAGTAAAGTCGGTGGAAAAATGTTTTCTGCAAGGTTGTTGGAAGTTCTGCAAGGTTGTTGGAAGTTCATATGCTGTGGGAACATGGGATATTTCTAAGTTTCTTTGACAGATAGACCTATTATGCTGCAATGACCTGCAGTACTTGAAGAGTCTACTTGGAGTACTATTACAGAGACCTGTATAGTAAGACAAGGCCAGGTAGGAGGAGGGAGATGTGGAAATTCCTTCTAGATCATATGATGATAAACTGACACCATGAAGGGAAAGAACAGCTAATTTTATTTATGATGTCTAACTTATCAGTATCATTACTAGTCTAAAGGTCTATATATTTTTTTTCCTTAAATTGAACTAGGGGCAGTCTTAATGAAGTACAAAAACACGGTCCCTTCTTCAGAGAATTCACTGGTTCTCTACATGTTTCTGACACAATCTGATGTTAAAAGACACATTTGATGCAAGTTATCATGGGGTTGCAAATTGAACAGATTGGCTCTGTGAGTGAGATTCACAAAAGTCACATAGAGGCCAAATTTCCCTGTGTTAGTACATGGGGATAGGTAGGTTCTTGTGGTCCATAACAGCTGCATGCTGAATGGGAAAACCAAAACTGGTCTCTTCTGAGGAAAGTTTTGGTGTGTATGACATTCAATCCTGTACCTGGAAGTAACTATGTATATCAGTGCTTGAGGAAGGTGCTGCTGAGAAACTGGATTTAACAAACTAGGATTAAGTGACTGAACTTTCCCTCCCCCCCCTCCCCCCCCCCCCGCCCCCAACTAAGACTGTGCAAGATAGACATGTGGTTTGACCCTGATCTGCAGGTGTGTGGTGGTTTCACCCTGCTGGGCTGCTCAATTTCACCACATCTGCTCTCTCACTTCCCCTCCTCAAAGGGAGAGAGGGAGGAAGTATGATGAGAAAGAAAAGGGCTCATGGGTTGAGATAAGGGTAATCTAATTAAAGGGAAAAAAAAATAAGCAAGGGTCATGTGGAAGCAAAGAAACATAGAAAACAGTTGTTCTCTACTTCCCATTAATGAGCAGTGTTTGGCTATATCTTGGGAAGCAGGGCCTCAATACGTGTAGCTGTTGTTCAGGAGGACAGACATTTTCATAATGATAGCCCCCTCTTCTCCTTCCCTTTCCCACCTTTTATTGCTGAGTGTGACACCATATGGCATGGAATATCCCTTTCCTTGGTTTAGGTCAGCTGCCCTGGCAATGTCCCCTTCCCACTTCTTGCCCAGCACCAGCCTGCTGGCTTTGGAGGTTTGGGGTGGGATCTTGATGCTGTGCCAGCATTGCTCAGCAACAAACAAAACACTGGTGTGATTTCAGGGATGTTCTAGCTACATGTGCAGAGCACAGCACTGAATGGGCTGCTGTGGGGAAGGTTTACTCCATCCTAGCCAGACCCAGTACCAGGTGATTGCCATCTTTTGTTTAACAGCTCAGCGGTTAGAGAACACGAGAGACCTGGGCTCAGCTCAGCTGTAAGAAAGCAGGAATGCCATTTCTGTGGAGTGCCCTGTTTTAGTACATTTTAGGCCATGCTGAGCCAAACTGTTCTTTTCCCTTTTGTTAAAGTTGGATTACTATTTAGTCAATACAGTCATGAGTTCATGAGAACACCAAGTGAGTGGGAAAACAGTTCTATACCATAGTGATTAAAGCATCAGTCTGGAAAAAGAACAAATGTATCAAAAAGGCGTAAGATGGCTGTACCTATGAAATATACTGCCCTGAGGAAAAAAAAAAAAAAGCTTCTTTAGCAGAATTGATCTTATTTTGAACTTCTGTTATTTTTTCTCTTCTAGTGAAAGTACCAGCCTAATTTTTTAGACTCAGTAATTCAAAGGTCTGAGGTATGAACCTCTTCCAATTTCTCACCCTTCAGTGTCTTTATATTTAATATATATATATATATATATTTCTTTTAATAATGAGTTGGTACAGTGCAGTGGCTTAGATTAATCTTGTCTAATTTGATATAGCTATATATGGAATGTAAAAGCTGCGTTTCCTTATTCTTGAGTAAACGTGCAGCACAGCATGATGTTCTTTGTAGGGAAATAGCATGGTCAATTCCATCCACAGGAGAAACATGCAAACCAACCCTTTTTTATATGTGATTATTACAATGTACATATTCCATGAATAACAACATTTGTGCTTTAGCATTTTTGGTTCTATAACATTTATACTCTGAATGTCTCCAGAACACACGCCTATATGTAAGAAGCTCCCCTTTTCACTTGTACCCCGAATATCATGTGTTATTGTCCAGCAAGTAATTCTGCTTCTGAGTCTTGCTTTTGTGCTCTTTTCACTAGCTCTAAAAATACTATTCACCATTGCTTTCTGAATTCATTTGTACCAGTGGAAGAATAAGAAGAGAAAAGAAGAGAAAAGATCCTCAGCTGCTCCGCTTTTGTGCTAGTGGCTGAGGTGCACAATAGCCATGAGTTAGGCCTTTCTGCAGATTCTGTCATTAACAGTGTTACCATCTTTACTTAAAAAACAAAACAAAAAACCTACCCCCTTTCCCCCAAAAATAATAATAAAAAATAAAAAAAACACCTTCAAAGAGTCACCTTTGGCTGAATTCATCACTCATGAACAAGCAGATGTCCTGAACCTTTAGTACTGATTTGTGCATCATTCCTTCCACTCTTTTCTGTCTTGAGACAAGACAGTCCTAATACATATTGAAATGCATTTTATTGTTGCTATATGGGGACTGAAGGAAGGAAATTTTTCTTTATTAGTAGTGCTCGGCAGTTCCGAAGAACTTTTTATTGAAGGATTTCCAGTACTGTGCAGCACTGCATGTACCTACCTACATTGTAGCTAGGTGTTGGCCATTTCACTTTTACATATGGGGAAACTGAAGCACTTAGCAGTGAACAAGTCACTGTGGCAAAACTAGTAAATAAACAGCCTGGTTAAATCCTTGTCCTCCATGATAAAAAGCAAGTTTGCCAACCTAAGATACCATATAACATTTTTATGATCAGTTGCTTTCCCTTCTCTACATATACAGTAAGCCTGAAATCCTACCAGTGTTAATGTGCATCCATAACTCTAAAGAAAGCTAGATCATTCTTTGCATTTTAGAAAACTGCTCAAGATGACTCCCCAGGAAAAGAGGAAATAAGAGATCAAGTCAGTTTTTATGTTCTTGGGTTGTTTAACTCCTTGGTATTTCGACACAATTTTTCCATGCCTTGTATTTAATTAATATTACATATAGCATTGCATTACTAATCCTATTTAACTATTTCCATGCAGCAAGACACAGAAAACAATGCACATGTACAGAAAATAAAAAATTAAGAGTAGAGATAATTTCAAACAGTTCCAAAACTAAAACTTTCTGAAATACTGTACATTCATGCTGCTACCTGAGTTTTAAGCGCAGAGCATCCCAGGTCAGGTGAGTGCCTAATAATCTGACAGATCTGTAATCTGACATTGCACCTCTAAAAGAAATGCTTTAGTGGAAACAATACTGCTCACAAAATGATTGGATATTAACCAGTTCAGGCAATATCCCTTTTGTATATTAAAAAGATAACTTCTGAAGCCTCTTATTTCCTGTCTAGGCAACGTCCTAATCTGGAATGAAATCTCATTTCTGAGTTAAGGAAGGTGCTTGATTTGGAAAACTAATATGTGACTTACAGTGACCTCCACATTCAGTTTCCAGGATAAATACAGAATTTACACTGCCACTGCAATTAATGCACAGTAACATTTCTAGTAGTTTCCAGGCTTCTTGTGAAACTCTATTGAATTGCAAGTTCATTTGAGTACAGCATAGAAATCTGAAATAAATCTGTCAGAGTCAGTTGTGCATATCCAGGCTTGCATCAGTATTACTGGAAACAAAATCCAAGTTTATACTAAATAAAGTGAGAGTTTATATGGTCTAGGAGTGTAAAATGTTGCAATTACACTGCTTGTATTTGTATTTGGTTTATAGCAGCCAGTAATGCGCATACTATTTGTTCAAGAGCTTTCCAGCATGTATTTACATATGTAATTTTACCTCAGGTTATGTAGTATTTGACATAAACCCTGTAGTTCTGGAGTGAACTGATAGCATAGCTATCCATTTCTGAAAAGATTTAACCTTCATATTTGTGAATGAAAGCTGTAAATCCTGAGTCAAAGGAAAGTCTAAAAAGCATGAATTATTAGTAAATAAAATAATAAAATCTCTCTCTCTCTCTCTCTCTCTTTTTTTTTTTTTTTTAGGAAAGGTTTATTTTTGTGTTAGTCTCAGTCTTCCTTGTTGAATGCTTGGGGCTGGTGAGGCAATGTGGCCTTACATATATGTATGGCAGTGTGAACATACACCTTTTCTTATATATTGAACCCGAAATGGAGTGTACTGAGCTTTTCTGAAGCTCAGGACTGGTTTTCCAGGGTGTATTTCTTGTAGGTTAGTAACTGTCTAGTGAATGGAAACTGGGAATCACCATTTTTCTGTGGCCAGACATAGAGGTTCACTATTTCCCATGGAGGGTTTTCAGTGAGAGGGAAGGTTGTGTTCTACCTAATAAGCTCACAAATGGATGGAACAGAAATACAAGATTACACCAGCATGATTTGTCTGCCATTCATAAGATATACAGTCCCAGTAATATACTCAATTTTTATTTTCTTTTGTTATTTCCATTTTCTAGAAAAAACAAGTGAGCCAAACAAAGATCCGTGTGATCTCTACCATCCTCTTCATCCTGGCTGGCTGCATTGTCTTTGTGACCATTCCTGCAGTTATCTTCAAACACATCGAGGGATGGACAGCCTTGGAGTCCATTTACTTTGTGGTTGTCACTCTGACTACAGTTGGCTTTGGTGACTTTGTAGCAGGTGAGCGAGCGGCTTTGAGCCTAGGTGCTGTGCATGAGGTCCTTGGCTCTTACAATTTATTTTCTGGTGTGGAGAGGGGGCTTTTCACAATATATTATAACCAGTGAAACGAAGCCAGGTGTTTCTGTTGGGGTTCCTGTGCAATAACATGCAGGACTCCAGGCTGATTTAAGACCCAGGTGCCTTTCCATCTGCAGAGTGCAAGCTTTCAGCAGGGTAGATAACAGGAGTCTGGGAAGTCCTGATTATCCCTTATCGTGCAATGAATTATGCACAAGTCAAATGACTTTACTATTGAATTCAGGATATGTATTAGTCCATTAGGTCTCAATATGAGGCTGATTGCTGAAGCAAGTAGCCAAAATGATGAATGGACAAAGCTCTTACAAGTTAGGGTTGAGCTATAAGGCCGGAGAAATGTCTGGTTTGATGCAGTAGTGGGCTGCTAAAAACTTCTGTTGCAGAAACTGCAGCATTTCAGAGGCTGGATCTTGTTCTCCAGCCTTGGCAACAATTTCTACATTGCAGCTGCCCTGTTAAGGAAAACTCATGTAGGAAAGGAAGGACTAATGGGGTATGTATGCATCTCGGTGCTAGGAGGCTGCTCTCTATGATGAATACAGTACTAGCTGGAGCTATAAATATCCATCCTTATCAACCACCAAAGAATAAGTCAGGATTGTTGGCTAGCGAGATGAGAGAATTTTTTCATTCTTTTCATTCTACTGCTTTGCTAAGGAAAAGGTGGTTAAAATAAGTGGAATTTCTTTTTCCATTAGTGCATGACCTCTACTCCTCATTCCTGTTAGTGGTCCTAGTTAAAGGCATTAAGATGCCTATGTTACAAAGAGCCATATTATGCTACTGTTTTGTTATTTCGTATAACATCAGTGGAATATGAAAGAGTTAAAAACATCAAATGAAACTACGGAGATATGTAAAGTTTTCTTTGCTGAAGAGCTGTAGACAAGTCTTTTGTAGACAAGACTCTCATCCTCCTTTTTTTCTGACATAGTGGTATAGAAGATGTGAAACATTGAGGAAAAAATGGCACTGAACAAACAAAGCCCAAGATATGTAAAAAGCATTTCACAAGCATTCAGAAGTAGAAGTGATTGTATGAACTTGATCCACTTTAACCACTTAAGTGTGAAGTAAAAAGCTCACTGCTATTCTGGCTTTGTGGTATCACAGTATGAAGTAAAAATAATAAACAATATTCTTCTTAAGCATGTGGCACTTTGGTAATGTTTTCTTTAATAATATAGTTAAAAAAATAAATTTTAAATTGTTCTATATTCAACATGACTGGGAGAATTTAATACACAGCTGGGCTGCTACTAGTGGCCAGGATTTTTCAAAAATCAAATGGGTACCCTGAATGAGAAAACTTAAAAGATCGTCTCATGATTAAGAGCTTAAGGCAGGTGATCACCAGGAGATTTTGATTTTATTGTTGGTTTTGAGAAAGATTGTCTGTCACTTTTATTTTCTGTCATTTTATTCTCTCTGTATCTCGATCCCTTCAACATCAAAGAGAAAATGCTATGTCGTAAAGCAGCATCAGTGGAGCTATGCTGATTTATTCCACCTAGAATGTGTCCCAACTCTTGCCAAATTGGGAGAGTTTTTGTAGTACTGTTGGAAATACAATTATGGATATAGTCTGGAAAAAAAAAAAAAAGAATATTTGATAGGCTGAAAAAAAGTGTTTTCATACTTTTTCAGAAATCAATTGCCTGATTTCTACTTAAGACAGACCTAGACAATCTGCTTCATAGCGAGCTTCTGCAGGGATGCATTTGATCAGAACAGCCTCATTGTACCATAGCAACAGCTGTCCCCACCTACCATTGTTTTGCACTCTTGAAGACTGGAAAAAGAGAGTGATTCATGCAGTGGATGGGGAGAGATTAACATCAAAAACAATATTTGGGTTCCTGCCAGTGCTCAAATGTCTGAGCTTTCATGGGGATGTTCAGTCACTGTATGCACACTCATGCTCAGTCTGGGTGAAATTAAAGAGTTATAGAATATCTAAGATTGCAAAATGCTCAGGGGGAGACACTGAACTGTGTCATCAGGGGAACTTAATATAGGAAAATCCTAAAAGCTCTCTGTTGTGATAAGGAGGTACAGGTTGGTGTCCAGCTCTCATACAATGAAAATTAGGAAATATGCGTTCCTCTGCCTATGTCCCAGGCGGGGGACTTAGTCTTTGTTGATAGGTTGATAGGTCTAGAAGTCTCAAAAGTGAGGTTGTAGCTGCTTTCTTTTACAAAGGTTTATCCTGTTCTGTGGTAGGTAGCAGCCTAGGTGCTACTACTGCATTTCTTTTAGGCCCTTCACTGTAGTTGCCAAATGCCCACGTATTTGTTTTACTAACTCTTCCTGAGACTTGCATGAAAAGCATCTAAGATTCCTGCTTGTCTGAGCACTGGTGCAGGTTGCTTGGAGAGGTTGTGGAGTCTCCCTTCTTGGAGGTATTCAAAAGCCAACGGGTCATGGTCCTGGGGAACCTGCTCTGGGTGACCCTGCTTGAGCAGGGCGATTGGACCAGATGACCACCAGAGGTCTCTTCCAGCCTGAATCGCCATTCTGTGATTCTGTGATATTTGTTGCTTCATTTGATACATATCTCCTCTAAAGTCATTGGCCAGAGAATGCATCCTATAACTGATATCCAAGCAGATAGTATATCCTTATTATCAGAGCTTACACAGCATTGGCTTTCTATCAAATACCCAGATTTGGAGGGGAAGGCAAAGTTATTTTCTGTCTTATACACAGAGGTCTCTGAATCCTGTATTTAAAGACAAAGAATCTAGAAACACTATCACCTGAGGGGACTGAACTGTGAAGTATCCAAATTACCAGGCTGCAGGCAGTTCAGGATAAGGGAGACTAGCTGTATTAATTTTTTTCTTGAAAATGTGTTCGTGCTGTTGCAAGTACTATTGAAGCAGGAATTTCAGAATTGCTTCAGAATATCAGCAATTTGAAGAAAAAGTTTACTAGGTGCTCTGGCAGGTCATATAGCAGCAGAACAATACGCAATTTTGAAGAATCTTAAATTAAGAACAGACTGTTCCTCCCATCTGACAAGCCTCTCATCTTTTATTAGAACTACAATGGTGTTGGCAAGAGTAAAGAAATATTTTAAGGAATTTCCCAGAATTTCAGATATTTCGTCATCAATTTTGGCATCTCATGCTTCCTAAGCATAAGTATATGCTCATTGCAGGAGGAAATGCTGACATCCATTACCGGGAGTGGTATAAACCCTTAGTGTGGTTCTGGATCCTTGTTGGCCTTGCCTATTTTGCTGCTGTCCTGAGTATGATTGGAGACTGGTTAAGAGTCCTGTCCAAGAAGACAAAAGAAGAGGTATGACATAATATCTCATTGTTTTTTCATTTTATAAGAGAGCTTTAAGTGCCTGATTCCTGCTTATCTAATGAAGGATGCTCCTCTGCTTGACCAATGCACAATATTGCCCATGGTTTACTCCACTGGCTGTCTTCACTATCCTATTAGCTCTGATCTTTACCTTTTTCACAAAGGGTGGAAAAAAGCAACTGAAGCAAACCTATGTTGTTTCACCTCTATCAGTACTATTGAATACACAGAACACACCGGTAGGATTGCAATTATGAAATAAGCGAGGCTGGCCTTCACTCTGAAGCAAGCTTGAAAACTGTCATAAAAATTTCAAGTGCTCTTTCTTCAAAATTAGAGGTGCATGGATTTTTAAGACATTAGTTGGCTCTGTTCCTTATTAAACAATAATCTGCCTTTAAATCAGGCTTCAACACTGAGTTTCCCCACCTTTCCCTATGTCAAAGAATATGGTTCTGAGTAAGGTTTTAGATTTAGGCCCCCGTGTTTTTAAAGTTTGAAGAAATTGAGTAGGCGGCATCAGGGAAAACATGATTAAATACACTTAGAACATGCCCTCCATGGTTCAAAGACAATATTGCTAGTGCTCAGAATAAGAGTGGAAAATGAAAGGTAATTGCTGTAGCTCTGAAGCTGAAGCCTGCTGTGGAGGAGGTTAATATAATTTCAATTTTTAATGCAATCTCCTCCTGCATTCCTAGCAAAGCTGACCTGGAAGGGTCAACTAAAGAGCAGGAATAACCAAAATTTGACAGAGGCAGTGCTGTTTATAGTTTATGAAGGCAGCTGACCCACCCGAGGCCCACAAATTGTGCAGCTCCACAAATAAAAGGGGTGAGCATTGCCTGTCAGGCTGCTCAGTAGCAAGACAGCGCTTGGCTATGGCACCCATAGGTGGGAATTTGAGCTCTTATGGTGGATGTGAGATACCTGCTACCACAGGTAATCCAGTTCTAGGAGGACATCTGTTCACCTGGACCACTGGATGCAGAAATGGAGTTCTGGCCCCAGCAGTCCAAGGAAGCCATTGACCTTGGTGGGCTGCTGCAAACGTTGTACTTCTGAATCTGTTCTCCTTTAGATGAGCTTTAGAAAAGGCCTGTGTTGACTGAGATATTGCTTGGTCATGTCTTTTTTTTTTTTTTTATTTGTCTTTCAGGAAGAAGTATTTGTTCAGCAGCCATGTCAGTGCTTTATTCTTAGTTGTTATTGTTCTCTCAGGTGCAAAGGAGTAAAAGAGAACAGAACAGTGAGACATTTAAGGACATCCTCGTGGTGCCCACACAGAATGTTGATGTGTTTTGAAAACACCTCCTTCAGGAAGCAGCTTGCTTATTGCTGGATTGAGGGGGTGTTATTTGGACAGTTATGCAATGGGCACCTCCATTAAAGACAGCTAGAGCTGACCGGGAGAAGGGACCCTAGACTGGAAGCATCAGCAGGTTTTTGGAGTATTTGAAGTTACTTAATAGGTATTCCCAACATTAATTGCTTTGTGGCACTGAGCAGAATGTTCAATGGGACTGAACAGCTCTGCCCATGAGCAATACAGAAAAATACATTGCTGTATTGCTACACACTGGTTGCTTTGCTGTTCTGAGACATATTAGTATATAATATGTGAATAATTTTGCCCCCTCCTGACTGTCTACTACTGATATTTTAAGTCATGAATTTTGTTCTTAATCATGGAGAGATTAGCATGAAGGCGTGCTGCCACGGAACACAGCTATAAAATCTGTGGGGTGGCAAGAAGTGAAACAGGTAGCCCAGTGATATGCCACATAAGTCATTTACTAGTCACGTGTTGGTATCTTTAGACCCTTCCTGAGTATAAACACTTTGCTGCTGAAGTTTGGCCCAGATGTATGCTTTGGACCTGGGACTCGTCTCCAAATCTATGCCAGACAAAAAGGTGGTTATGCTACTGTTCTGTAGGAACACGTCACTTCATTTTGTGTGTGTTCTTTCTTTCTTTATTTTCATTTTTATTAATTTATTTTTCTTGTTGTAAAGGTTGGAGAAATAAAAGCCCATGCAGCTGAGTGGAAAGCAAACGTGACAGCGGAGTTCAGAGAGACACGGCGGCGGCTCAGTGTGGAGATCCACGACAAACTTCAGAGGGCTGCCACCATCCGGAGCATGGAGCGCAGGCGCCTGGGCCTGGACCAGAGAGCCCACTCCTTAGACATGCTGTCTCCAGAGAAGCGCTCTGTCTTTACTGCCTTGGAAACGGGACGCTTCAAGGCCTCATCTCAGGAAAGCATCAACAACAGGCCTAATAACCTGCGCCTTAAAGGGTCAGATCAGCTCAACAAGCACGGGCAGGGGGCATCTGAGGACAACATCATTAACAAG
Organism: Cygnus olor; assembly: GCF_009769625.2. Taxonomy (NCBI): domain Eukaryota; kingdom Metazoa; phylum Chordata; class Aves; order Anseriformes; family Anatidae; genus Cygnus; species Cygnus olor. Next base: position 18,807,213 of record NC_049173.1, read on the forward strand.
TTTGGATCATCTGCTAAGATGACCAAAAGGAAAAACAAAGACCTCAAAAAGACCATCCCTGAGGATGTGCGTAAAATTTATGAGACCTTCCGAAACTACTCCTTGGACGAAGAAAAAAAGGAAGAGGAGACAGAGAAGATGTGTAATTCTGAAAACTCGTCTAGCACTGCAGTCCTGACCAACTGCATCCAGCAGCACTCGGACCTGGAGAATGGAGTGATCCCCACTGAAACCAAAGAAAGGGAACATGAAAACAAAGCATTACTTGAAGACAGAAATTAAATGTAAAAGATGCTTGACTTGAATTAACAATGTTAGTGTTTTATATACATATATATATTGAGACACGTGCCTTATACAGACTCCTTATTCAGTCTGAATTATATAGCATCGAAGAATATTTCACTGTGCCATAAAGACTCAAGCTTGCTCTGCCAAAACAAGTCAGGAACACAGCACTGCAGAATGGCAACAGAAAACTACGCACATGGAAATTTCAGCCTGTATAAGATTACCAGGGCAAAACGCAAAGGAAGAGACTGAACCACGGCGATACCACCAGAGTGATATGACCATGGCATAACATTAGACAAAAGGCAGCTATGTAAGAGGAGCCTTTGAAAGCGATAAAAAGGAGTGTATCTTTGTAATGGAATATGTATTCATTAAGCCTTCCCCTGGTGATTAAAAAGAGGAGAAATTATTGGAGTGAACTAGAAACCTTCAGTAAGGCTTAGTTTATGTTTTGGCACGTGATCCAAGCTAGATTTTTTTTTTCCATTTTTGAACCAGATGCATTATCTTTCTAAACTCCAAACGAATGTCAGTGGACACAGCCACCAGCTGGATGCTGGTTTGAAAAATCAACAGAGACATATTTAAGGGTCGGATTGCTCTTTTCATTAAAAAAAAGAAAAAAACTCTGTGGGTATTTATCTTAACCAGTGGAAAAAGAAAAAGAAAAAAAAAAGAAAAAAGAAAAGAAACAAATGGATTTTATTCTCTTGTAGGAAATATTCAATGTAAACTCACAGCAAGAACGTGCATATGAAGAAAATGCAACATCTAGTGCTATGTTGTTTAAAAGAAGAGAAACATTAATTTAATGATATTTGACTAGGTGTATAAAACAGTGGGCCAACAGTTTTTTAAAAGAATTTCTCATTCACACTTTCTACCACTGAAAAACCTTTCAATTTTAATGCTGTAAGACTACGAAGGCAGAAGGAAAGCTATAGCTTTTGCATGTCAGCATACTGCTGTTCTCTGTAGCTGAATTTGAATTTTTAAAAATAGAAATAAGAGCATATACATTATTCAAATGAGGGCCAGGGCAACCATAGAATCTCAGGGCTCTATGCCCCTTTTGCTGGGTTTGGGTCTAGGCACGAGCTGCAGTCATAATCTCAAATTAAAAAAAAAAAAAAAGAAAAGAAATTTAGGAAAAGAAGTTGAGAAAAATATGGTGGTAATCTTTTAAGTGCTTATAGCTTTAAGTGCCATTAATGCTGTCATATTTTGTAACTTTTTAAATAAGTATTTTGAATTATTTGTTTTAATTTCCTTTTCAGGTATTATCTTTGTTTGGCATTTGCTATCTCTTTTCTTGACAAATCTAAACATGAGCTCTCTGCATTTCCAGACTAAAGTGAAATGTAACCAAACTGTAGGCATTTTAAAAAAATCATTTGTGCTGTCTGGACGTATATGGATATAAGACACACAAATATCCCTAGACTTCATAGTAAATATTCAAAGAAAAGGCTGCAAAATAATTAATAGGAATTACGAAAAACACTTAGTTTTGGTAGTCTCAGCCTGCAGGCTACTGTTTGCCATTGCAGATAGAAGATTTTGCATGCCAGAAATGAAATACATGATTGCACCAGCAATGCCTCCCCTGCGCCTTCTCCAACTCTTAAATAGTCTTGCAATTCAAGCTGTAGGCGTATAGGTAAAGTAAGCATGGATGTAGATGGCAGAGACATACCAAGTCCTATAAGCTAGTCAAACGTACAGGCACTCACAGGCCATATGGGCACAGACTTTTGGAATTGCATGCCCATATCTGCATACACAGAAATGCATGCTCCATTTTCTGTGATAGTTTCTTAGATTTCATGCACAACGAACCAACTCAAAATATGACTGGTCACCAGAATATGATTGCCAAGGCTATGAATAGAAACATGGCAATGAAAATGCAAATTTTTAGTATCCATATTTGCATATCTAATTGACTCTGCACCATTTGCAGGAGCAAGCCAAATATCACTAGTGCAGAAGAGGAAAAGTTCTTGGTATGTTCTGTCTGCTGATTCACTTCACTTGAAGTATCACATCATCTTTCTAATTCCTTTATCTGTCTGAAAATTAAGGATGAAAAACAATGTTTGAAAAATTTCAGGTCATTTGGGATTACTTTAACTCAATAAGGTCCTACAGAAATTGCATTCTGCTTAGGTCACCAATGAATCTCTAAAGGCTCAGGGCTGTCTGCTGGCTTTGGCATACTGGAGGCAGGATGGTGAGCCTCGTCCCCAGGGAAGGTTTCAGCTGACTCCATAGCTGCCCTTGCTGCTGGAGGCTTTGGGGCCACACCATGACATGGACAGCAGCTTGCAGCCACCCTCAGACCCCATCCTGCTCAGGCTGCAGGCAGGGACCAGGGGGAAGCAGGTCTGTTCAACACAGGAGTCCTCAAGCCCTCCTGTCAGTCCTGGTTTTGGGCAGGCATGGGATGAAGTAGGACCTCCAGTGCCACACGTGAGCAAGTCCTCTGAAGTCTCGGAAATTCAGTGAAGCCTTTTGTGCTCATTCTGTGGACCCAGGATGGATAAAGTACACTTGGATGTAGTGAGGCTTTCTGTTGTTTAGATCTGGGGCTTTACTGTAGACTAGTAGGAAGTTAGGAGCAAAAGCTACAATTCGAGTATGAATTTGAATTGCAGACAAGGTTCAGAAGTGCTCAGACGTGTGACTGGGGTCCCGTGACTTAAAGTACTGCCTGGTTACACCATATTGCACTTCGCTTGTATAAGGATCAGGCACACAAAAGCAGGTCACCTGAGCCTGAAAGCCTGCAGTACATGCGGATTGTGCTAACAATTCTCCATGGTTACCAAATGCCAAAAACAACATCACACATGCAGTTTGATTTGCTCCTCAAATGAGTTATTGTCGCAAGAAATGCTTGTCTGTAAAGGAAAAGTCCTGCACAGATGCACAGACAGCTGTAAGGATATGTGAGATACGTTACCTCTCCGTGAAAAATAAGGCTTAGTCATAGCCAGTGCATTTGTGCAGGGAAAGCAAGAGTAGTTTTCTTGTAGGCCTTGTCTGCGAGAGCAGGGAGTTAGTGGGCAAATCACAGAAAACACGTCAGCATGGACAAAGTGGCTGAGGATGTAATATTTGGTGGCCAAATTCAGAACTGCTTGCTGTGATGTGATAGAAGGACAATGCAGTCCTGGTATATTTTTCATCTCTAAATTTTCCGAGTTCTCAGTCTGCATCCTGTCCAGATTCTAGCTGATGGCATCTGTGGCTCGCTTTAGTTTCTGCCTGCCCATCCCATGCAGGAGTCCCTGGCTGACATTTTACCAGGCTGTGTCTTCACCCACTTCTGGTTTGGGATATGATTGTTTCAGGGACAGAGGGTGATGCTGAATAAACTCCCAGTGAGATACCGAACAGAGCATTGGATGACCTTTTACATGAAAGCAAAATAACCTTTTTCATTCTGCCCCCCTTCACCCTCATTTGTGTGTCTGTGAATCTTGCTGAGAACGCTGCCAGTCTGCTAGTGGAGCATATATTTTCTCCCATATGATTGCCTGTTAAATACCTCAATACACATCCATTTGTATAACAATGTGGGAAGTGCAAAGGGTGTATTGCGTAGGGTGGCAGCCAGTGATGTCTGAAAACTAAAATGACATTTTATTGTCTTACATTGCTTCTCCCCTGGCAAAGGCCATCTCTGGGTTTTAGTTATATGTAGCAGTTTGGGAGAGGATCTCAGTTCAAACATTGAATGTCTTGGTGGTTAAAATTCTCACCCCTTGGCATTTAAATTACTTAGAAAAAAAAATTGTTATTTCTAGTGAGGCTGTTCAACCGTTACTGCAAGTTTTGGCAAAAGATAGTCTGAAGCATATCCAAGTCTCCTTGCACTTAATTATAACCTGTCACAGCAGCCTAAAAATAAAGTCAGGCAAAATGGTGACTTATTGACTTTAACTCTCAGATCCTGCACTGAGCACAACATGACTTGACATGAGAATTGGGACCTGAAAGAACAAAGGAAACATGGATTTTCTGTAGCTGCAGCCCTCACACATAGAGGAAGACTCAGCTGTCTGTTTTCCTACAGCTTTTAGCTCTGCAATCCCACTCTCTCCTGTCTTGTGCGGGAGACTTCTGGCATGCTCCTTTGGGGATCCTCCTGAACCATTAACCATCACTGAGCTTGTGCAGATTTTGCATGAGTGGTTTTGAAAAGGTTTGTAACTTCATCCATGTGGCAGTCTGTGAATTTCATTGTCCTTTTTTTACAGGGAACATTATTTCTAATAAACACGTTATTAGAAATAATAGTAAATAAAAAAGCAGTGATTTATATTAACGAAATCTGATTTTGTTGTTGCTGTGAAATTATAAACCATCTGAGCTTTTGCTGTCTGGCTTTATGATGTCTCTAGTAGAAGTCTGCTTCTTCCAAAGCCATTAATGGGCAATGCCAGAGACTTTCTGCAAAATTCTCTGTAATCCACGATAAACAAATTATGTCTGTGAGTTCAGGGTGTTAAAAATCCTGTATTTTCCTGAAGAATGTGTGTTTATGCTGTACATGGGCTGTTTATTTGTTTGCCAGCTTTGGTTTTCTCAGGGGCTTACTTGTGTTGTCAGGTAGCATGATGTCTGCTAGTCTCACTTTTCCCATCATCCACTAAAAATAAATAACAGGCAAAGACCAAGCTTTATGTAATCTTGTATATTAAACTGGAACAAGAAATCTTCTGCTAAACAGACACAAATTTAAAGGGTGACTGGGAACTGCTTCAGTCCTTTCCGTACCTCTGTTTGTTCTGAACTGTGGTTTCTTTAATCTAAGACCAAAATCTGCTCCCATCAAAGTCAGTGCAGTAAAGAGGAGCTAGCTTCTTATTTTTAAGCTTTTTAGGGTGAAGATCTGCTGTTTGAGCACTGAAGTGCTATTTGCACTTACCGAGATGGCGTTACGTCAATACTAAATACAAATAAGCCCAGCTTCAGAAATGGTTCCCTAGGCAATAAAATATCAATGAAAACACAAATGCAAATCAACACAAATCTGTGGAACTCAAATAGAAGCTGGTAGATTAATGTATGAAACTAGTTGCCTGAAATATATCATCACAGAAATGCAGATTTGGAAGTTTCTGTAGGTTGCCTAATTCTTCCCAAGGTCCCCATCTTGTTCCCTACCAGTAGCAGTTAGTCTCGTTAATACCATTGCTGATTTGGAGCATAATTGTTCCTGCCTGCCAGCACAACTCAAGTACATAATGATGTTAGACCATGTTGACTCACGCTGATGAAATCAAACACTCTAAAGAAGCAGTTTGCAAAAGCTAATTTGGGGTTGTCCTGATGAAGCCAGCACATACTCTGGGAGCCGGATCACGCTGGGTTGAATAGGTCAGTCTAGAAGCACGGAATATCCCGAGTTGGAAAGGACCCACAAGGATCATTGAGTCCAACTCCTGGCTCCACGCAGGACCACCCAATCTAAGGGCAGGTCTTGTCCACAGTGCTGGTGAGTACTCAGGAACCTACTGAAAAAGGTGCCATGCGAACATGTGCATGTGCCCACCCTTCACGCAGCCCATGCAACCAGTTCTTGCACACAGATTCAGTGGTGATGCCTGCCATTCTGTGCAGGTAGACGTGAACTTCTGTGCTCCCTCATATCTGCAGACAAGTTGTGTCTCAGCAAAATCTTGCCACTAATACCTACACTGCTTTAGAGGAAGGAGGGCATTTCTCTAGCAAGTGCCCCTTTGAGACAATTAGGATGTGCTTTTCTTGGCTGAGCTCCTTGAGAGCAAATCACAGGCAGGTGATATGTGGCATGTAAGAGAATATTTTAGTCTCCCAAATATGTTCCACCCACACACTCTTTTTCCTTGTGAGAACTGGGTGCTTAAAGAGGAAGGTTTATAGTGCCTATTGTGAGATGTAAGCCAAACATAGCAGCCTTCAGCCTCCCATTTAGCAGTTTTCCAGATCTTGGAGTCATGTAGTAACTATTATTAGAAAAAGGCAGGATTTGTATCTGGATAACAACTTTGCAACAATTTGAATTTGTTCAGGCCAATGTTCCAATGCAGTTTTAGGCTCATTTTTTTCTAGTACAAATTGATCTAGACCTTGTGGACTGGGCTGAGAAACCACGATTAGTCATTTTCAACCCTGCATTTGAATTTTCTTTTTCTCTAAAATTTGGGAAAACATTTTGGTGGGATGCTGGTCTATTTATTTTTTTCCTGATCAACTTCAAATCATAGTATAAGCAATCATAAATCTACTTAAAAAGATATTCTATCTACTCTCTTGTCTCTGTCCCTCTTTCTTTTTCTCTCTCTGTAAGATTTTATGGTGCTTTAGAAAGGCATTTTCAGAAAAGGGACAATTTCATAAATGTCATTATCGGGGTACAAAGCAGAATGTGCTTGTACCATCTTGATAAATTTTGCTGCTATTGTCTTTATTATATGATGTAATGTTTTACTAAGATGGAAAAAAGCAACAAAGACCTTCTAGATGATGAAAACACTTCTCCTGTTGTTGTTGGTTTTTTTCTGATTTTTGTTTTCCTATCATCCATCAAGAGCGGAGGAGCTGTGATTAATCTCACCTTTTGCAGTTTCCCAACAGATGCAGTTTGCACCAACAGATGCTGCAACCTGTTGAACTGTGGGTCTGTTGTCAGCAAACATAGGTGACAAAGGATTCCTGTAAGCATGGTTGATACTTCTGTGTAAAGTCTGTAGAGACCCCTCATGGCTGAGCCTTCCCTTGACATAAAGCCCGTGTTGTTGTTTCTGTTTTGTTTTGTTTTAATTATTTTGCTATTCTTTATATACTTGCTATGCTACACAGTCTTTACTGGTTCTTGTTATTTGTGCATTTATTGTGTAACTCAAGATTTATTTCTCCAAAACCCACACCCCTATTTTAGTGTCTGCTAACTGGACCTACTTTAGCTACTCTATATCACTCTTGAAAAAGTGGTTATTTGCATTTTCTAGTTTATGCACATTCTCATTCTGGTTGTTCACTTGATTTCCCATTTTCAGGGCATGACCTTACCTAGCAGTAGCTGTTAGCTCTGACTTGGTGACCTACTGACTAGGATATGCAGAAGGCCGCTTTGTTTTTAGAGTCGAACAGCAAGCTGATCTATCTATCCAGCTGATCCACTAATTGTTCTTAGAGGTGACTGGGAAAGATAATGAGAAACAAAAAAAAAACACAATAGGGTGGATGTGTGACCAGTTGTGAAATACTTTTTTTTCCGCTTCAAAATCTGGTTGCAGGATGCTATGTGTTGCACTAATATCCTTGCTGAAACATGATTTTCTCAGTGCAGTCTGGTGTTTTGCATAACACCAGCTATTTTGAAATGAATTGTTACCTTCTGGCAAAAAGATTACATTACAGTTACATTAAAATTATTAATTTAGAACTAACATACTAAATCTGAATATTACACAGAGGAAGATGTGCACAGCACAGTGCTTGGCCTAGCAGGTGTCAAGCTGCTTTCTGACAAAGTTTTAGATCATTTCTACAGAGAACACTATAGACTTCCCCCCCCGTAGGAGTGCCTTTGGGTCATCCCTTCCTTTCCTTCTGGCACAATGTGCTTGTGTTTTTCTTGATGGTGTTGCCTTGATAGTGTCATGAGAGTCAATGTAAACAACCAAACAAACAACCAAACAAAAACAATGTTAAATGAGCAACTTAGTCCTATTTTATAGCAGAAATCTGAATAGTTCTTGATGTGGCCCAATAACTTACACGTTCAACCAAAAGCAGGAAAAACACAGGTATAGTTCCTAAAAGCAAACAAACAAGCAAAAACAACAATACCAAAGACCAAATCCCCTTCCTTTAAGCCGCTGTCTCACTGAATAAATCTGGACTTCTGTGTTCATGCTTTTGCAGATAGCACTGATGAAAATGAAGACATGCACACTGCATTTTGCTCCTGTTAACCTTTCAAAGCTAATCCAGCAAGGGGAAAGTCAGCTGCTATTAATCTCGTGTCACTATGCACAGATTTAACAACTGCAAATTAATTGCTTCCCATTGTGTGAATATTTGGGCAGAAACAGAGAAAGAAAATTCCCCAAGGGGGCAGAACTTGGCCTGTGAATCTCTTCTTCCTACATGGGTTTGTGGGACAGGGAGTACCCGGCCTGTTCTAGAGCACAAGCTGGGCATACAAAGCCTGAAGAAGAAATAAAAAAGCATGTAAACTGGGCCTGTTTTGCAAAGAATCACTAAAGATCGACTAGAACATAAAGAGGTTGTGTTTTGTGATGTCATATTACAGACCTGGGGGTGACTTTTGATGTCACAGCAGGGAAAACAAGAGGTCCTGGAACTGTTGCCACATCTGTTGAAGAGTGCCAGAGGTTGGAGCCAGGCTCAGCAATGCTCCTCCGCAGCGTGAGTACAGCAGCAGGCTTTTGAGGGATTAAGCACAAGCGAATGATGTCTGCGTGCTTTCTTACAAGTGAAGTAAACGCTACCTGAGTAACAACAAGATTTACAGTGAGCAGTAGCTGCAGAAATGTGCATGTTGTGCTGTCTTATTTAAACTGAAGTGTTTAATCCTCCAACTCCAGGGGTCTCAAAGACACCAGCCTACTCAACTCTTCAGCCTAGACTCGCTCTTAGAGCAGGTCCACCTTGAGGGGGATGCATGCTGTGCTGGGAAGCCAATTACACTGTTTTATTTCCAATTCTCATTCTGATGTAGCTAGCTTTGATAAAAGCAACATACATTTTTGGATTAAAACAATAACAAAAACCATTCTCTTGGCTGCAGTTGTCACCCTTTTCACTTGAATCCCTTCTGCACAGGTGCCTGCTGAGAAAGACTTGTAGCAAATAGCACTGTCCTGTTTGAGGGAGGTGGTACAACTGGATTTTTCATGGGGAAGAAAAGAGGAAGAATCCTCCTGAAGTCTAGACTTGTCTCAAAACGAACTGGCAAATAAACTTTTTACTTTCTGGACCTGCAAATACACATTCCATGAATACACATAGCATGAAGTTGTTTTACCTTTCACACCTTTATGAGAGATGTAAATGAATAGTTTACATACACTGAGTGCTAATAACTTAGCCATACACACTTGCAAGTTCTGCATGAAGCAGTCTGATCTCACCAGCTCTTATTTGGCAGTTCCCAAACAAGCCAATTTACTGCAAGAGTGAAATAGGTTCAGACTGTACTTGGCAATTTCTCTTGCCTATCATTGGTTTCCTATTCCTGCTCATCTGCTCCTCATTAACACAATTAGCAAGGGGTCCTCCTGTAGAAAACTTAATCTAAGCTCTCTGCAGTGCAATTGCTGAGGTAAAGTTTTGGTGTGTGAAGGGGAGCTATGAAGGCCAAGAGAACTGAGGTATTTTCTATAAATATGATGATGGCCATTGTATTCACAATACCGAGGCTGTTTAATTTTGAGCAATGACTGTATCAGCCACTGCATGGATCTAGATAGACTTATTTATTATTAATGTGTACAGTAAATTCCCAGCAAGCATTCAGATTATGGGAAAATCAGTATGTTGGGGTTTCCCTCAGGTGCTGAAAGAAGTTTTAAAGAAACAATGTTGTATGTGCAAAAATGCTAGATAAGAAGCTTGATAAGAAGGGTGCTGTAGCTTGATAAGAAGGATGTATGTGCTGGTATTTCTTAGTTACTTCATCAGTTTACTGGTCAGTTTGTACTAAGAAATTAAAGAAGCTCTGCAGACGCTTATGGAAACAGAAAAGGAGCTTTGACAGTCCTGAGAGCTTTGGAAAGTAAAACAAGCATGTAGAGAGAAGCTGTATGCTCTTTGGAGAAGGTTTTCATGTCCATTAATGAGATCATTAATAGCTTGTGTCACAATCAATATGTATCCTGAGTGTATCCATGAAGGTCAGAAAATGTTGGTTGAAATGTCACCCTTTTAAGCAATAAACTCAGGTCGGTCAGTGTCCTTGGCTAGGCAAAGATTGAACATGCTATTGGTGTTGAAATAGGTGGATGTTGGGACATTGCAATGCTAACCATTAAATAAGAAACACTGCAATGGAGACATGTGGGGTTTCTTCTTCTACTGTGTTAGCAGACTTTCTTCATTGGCATCTCTGTTCCATTTAGAGGCCATAAATAATTGCTTTGTTTCTGAGTATTTTAAAGACCAAAGTCTTACGAGTTCATTTTCATTATAACAATAATTCCATTATTTCTTGACAGTTACTAGGAATAATTTTACAGAGATACAAACTCTGCTAAAGAATAAGGATGCTTTGTTTTTCTTCATTTTAGGAAAGGATAATGGGAATGGATTAGATTAAGGAGTACCATGCTTGGACCAGACTTTAAATACGGTTTTCAATGAAGCATTAATTACAAAAATTGTGTAAGGCTAGCAAAATACTGTGGGAAGCCTCAGTCACTGGGCTAACAACAGGCTGGAAAAGAGATGAAATCTTGGTAAAACTAGAGCTCAGAATTACTGATCTTTCAGTTCAAAGGTAAAGCCTGAAAGTCAAAGAAGTAATTTGGGGGCCACGGCAAAATAAAATGTTTTCTTTTCAGTGAAATTAAAAAACAAAAACTAAACAAAACAAACAAAAAAGCTACAACCAAATTTAAACGAAATATCTTTTTGATCTAGAGCAAAATGTCACATCTCGATTTAAAATGAACTTGAAAGTGAAAACTCTACCTCCGGGGTAGAGTTCATTTCTTACTTCTAACAAAATATTTTGGCTTACGAAGTGAAACAGCACACTTCCTTCTCTTTACTTCCAGGTGAAATAAGCCAATGTATTATTCAACTGAATTTGGTTTGTCAACCAAAATGAGAGTCAAAGTTCAGCCAGTAGGAGGCACGTATGGTTCAAGGAGGAGACAGATACTCCTTTCCTTTTGTACACCCAAATCCCAGCAGTACTGAAGCCTGCTTTGCATTTGACAAAATCACTGAAAAGGTCAAGCTAGTGTTTGGGAAACTTAGTCATTTCACAACAGAAGTTTAACATTTCACAACAGAAGTTTAATGTAGTGATCTGATTTTTATCTGAGCAGCCAACACTAAACTGAGAACATGTTAAAACTTAATAATTTAAATTACTTTTGTAGCATAGAAAATTCTAGTTGATTATTAACTTCATTTCTGGGCAGAGGATGTTTTCTTCCTTGAGTACTTTTTTTCAGTCTCATATTTAATGTACTGGATTGCATTTCAATAGTCACAGAATTTCTATGAAGCACTATGAAGACTGGAAAATGGGAAGTATAAGGCAAAATGTAACAGTATGCGACATGATAATTAAGATTTATCTAATTTTAAAATATTTATTTCTTTCAGTGGAGAACTTAATTGCCAGCTCTCATGTGCCAGAAAGTAAAAATTGAATTCTTGTCACAATTACCTAGGAAATATCATTGCTCCTACTTTGTAGCATGGGGAAACGAACTGTCTGAGGTTAGAGAGAAATCTGTGTCAGAATCAGGGTTTCAACCCTGACTGCTTACTATGTGTTCTAATAGCAGGCTGGTCTTCCCCTTTTGATTAAACCATGACTTTCTTACTGACGCAACATTTCCCACAAGTGAACTGCTAGATTAAACTCGGATAGCATGCCATGTACTGTTCTTGTTTTTTACATTTTTGTAGCATTTATAGTGAGGCAGTCACAACACTAGGAAATGCCAGAATTAAGATTGTCCATACACCTTAATTGTTTTTATGTCTGTTTTATGAGACGGTCTTTAATTCATGTCACCACTTATTTGTCATGGGGTTTCTGTCTTATTTAATCTGTTCTGTACTGTGCTCAGTTGTGTATTTTTACCTTTTCCTTCTTGTTCACTGTATAAACCCTGGCCTTATTTACTACAAACTGTCCCAGCCATGCTGTGTAGATTGCTGTTTTCTCATGGGCTTCTTGATATCACTAATCACAAGTATATCTGGAAAGATGTACAAGTATGACCTGCTCTTTCTTGGTGCTACAAAGAGGTAAGGCAGGGGTGGTACTCCGCTCTAACAGAGGGGAGGATGCAGCAGAAAGAGCATCTCTCCGTTAATGCTATGGGTGCAGTCTGAGAAGTCAGGAACTTAGAGTTTTTACTCCAAGTGCAATTCAAACTTTGAGATCATAGCTGATACTAGTTATAAGGATCCAGCTGATCAGCTCTAGAGGTAAATGCTCAGAAAATGAGGGTGAAACAGATTCTCATTGCCTTTGATAATCATGGTTTTGTGACTTGTTCAGCATTTTCTAGTGGACATAAAAGAAAGAATCCAGTTTTCTGTCGTGGCATTTAATTCCCTAAGCTAAGACACCTCTTGTACCTTCTGCAACTTTTGAAGACAACAGTCCTCTTTACCGCATGGCCGTGGCTCATTCCTCAGACCATACTGTAGCCAAAATAATATTCATCTCTCTTCAAAATTTATTTGGAAAAGATTGAGCCATGTTCCTTTCTTTCCCATTTTCTCCCTGCATTTTTCACATAGTAGCATAACAAGATTCCCTCTGGAAGTGGGTGATCCAGGTTCAGTCATTCTCTCTGCTTGCAGGTGGTTATCTTGTGTGTCTCGGGAGAGCGGCTGGGGCAATAGGCTTTCCGGCAGTCTGGCAACTGAGGGGCTCACATGCTTTGTTTTCTTAGAAACGGTACTTCCCTATATAAAAATAACTCAAAGCATGTTTGAGCTAGAGAAGGGCATGTGGGGAAGCATGTTCTTGTATTCACTGGAACTGTTTATGCTGTTAAGCTGGGGGCTGCTTCCCTTCACTGTCAGAAGAGGGAATTCACCTGAAGTCCTGCACCTCCTTGGAGTAGCTCCCTCTTCTCCTTAAGGAGAGGAAGAATAATTCCAATACAATCTTTGCCAGCTTCTAAGAGTAAGTTTTCTTCCATTCCTTGAATCTGGGCACCTTTCATCAGGAAGGAAGGAAGGAGAAAGGTCTCCATATCTCATCCTGAAAGGGCACAAGTGTTTTCATGAAATTCTGAGCAAAATGCTTGAGGTATAAGACTTGAGACTTACCCTTTCCTTTGTTCTATAACAGAAGTTAAATTTAGGGTTAGGCATCAAAAATGTAAGATATTATAGCACCACCCTTTTATGTGCCAAAGCAAGTTACTTGCATTTGTCCTGAAGTTCTTTTTCCCAAGTTCCCAGAACTTCAGGCAAAAAATGCCTGTGCATGCTGGAGCAGCGGGACAAGGAGAACATTAGTGCCTGAAGACAGTGATCCAGCTGCAAGAAGGAAAGGCAGCAGTGCCAGTTAATACAAACTGCCGTGCTCTAGCACTTCAAAAAATGTAGCGCAATGCAAATATTTCCCTTGAATGACAGTGAACTTTCAGTCATGTGTTGTGAATATCCAGCCTTTCTGTTCCCTGGCTGTATTGCATACTGCTGCTTTCTTTTGGGGTTGGGAAAAGTGAAACATACATAGATAAGACTGTGGATGTCTCAGAAAATGCTGCCTACATGCAGTTCAATTTGAATTTATATACAGTATTTTAGATTTCATATGCAGTACCTAGTGTGTGTATTAATAGAATGCAAAATGCTACACAGGCCCATCATGTTTGCTAGTTAATCAAAAGCTTGGTGAAAGAAAATAAAGGGCAACTTTCCAGTTGAAGTATTCAGGAAGTCATGAAGTTTCACGTTTTCAGAAGGACATTGAAGTGAGCATCTACATTAATATACAATGATCAGCTTAAGGAATTGCACAGTTTGTGCTCCTTTCTTTTCAACCAGAACTTTATTTTTGACCTTGCAATTAAAAAGCATCATGTTTGTTGTTTTTTTTTTCTTTTTCTTTCTTTATTTTTTTTCCCAGTGTTCCACAGGTGCTCACAGATTTTTGAGTTGCTCTTTGATCAAGGGGTGGAAATCATATCTCAGTTTTGGGACTGCTTGTTGAACTCCCTTCCACATGGTCAATGCACTGAGCTGTCACATTTCTTTAAGTTCTGCCTTCACCTCTGTTACAACTTCCATCTTTTCATATCTATCCCTTTGTGTCCCACAAGGGCTGGTAGAACTGATGAAGTAACAGAAGCAACTGAGTAGGTGAACTGAGCAGATGGCCAGAGAGGTCCTGAAATAGGAACCTTCTCCGGAGAGTCCTACTACATGAGTGTCCAGTTTCTTTGATTTCTGTTTATTTATTTATTTATGTATTTTTTGCCAGCACTTTGTCTCCCTGCCAGGGGCAATACATTTTGCAGTACTTTTTAAATTTGTTTTTTAGAATTATTTTTTTATATGTATATTTTTGCACATATCTTATGTTACCAACACAGAGTGAAAATTCTCTTCACCTTGTTCCATCCGGTGAACGTGACGCCTAGAAGCCGAGTGATTAATTGGTTTTGGTGCAAAACAGAGGGGCTTTTCTCCTTGATTCTGATGGACAGTTGCCCTGGCAACTGGGAAAGAACATGAGCTCCTGGCAGGAGAGAGGATTACAGCATGGGATGAGAAGTGCCCTCCCCAATCAGTCTGGCCAGTAACTGGTGGAGCTGGGGAGGGAGCACTTTGGTGCACTCCATCATCTCTTCTACTGCTGCTCTCCTGCACTGAGCAAATGCTTACGGAACAATCCTGCAGGAAGGGGGGATTCTCATGTTTGTCTCCCATGCTGTCCTTTTATACATATTTTAGAGCTGTCTGGGCAGTACAGCTCCCTCTAAGCTTGATATTCACAGCTGTTTTTCTCTCTCCTGAAGCCCCCTCCTATCAGCTAAACCTAGCCATATCCATCCATCCTAGAGAAGTCCTTTATGAACACACACCCTTATGCCATTAACTTTACTTTGAGCAGCAGTCTCCTTTTCTTATTCTAGCTTTATTGTAGTTACTTGATAAGCTCAGATAGACTTAATGTGCTGTTTTGTTTTACAAAGGAAGAAAAAATTGCACTGAGGTCCTGTAGAAGGCATTGTTCTCCTCCAAATAAATTCCAATCACAGATCTATGATCTCAGTGAGAGCTAGATTTGGTTTGCACTTCTGTAATCTGCAGTAAAAACTTAAAGTAATGCAGCATCTCATGCTTTATGGGTGTTGATTAGCTTGTTGTTGTTGTTGTTGTTGTGTGCTTTTCTTGTATTTTTTTCTTAATCACCAAAAAGACGGCTCAATTCATCCTCTATGTCAAAGCTACTGTGTTTACATGGCTCTTGCATACTGTGATTCTAAGGTCCTTGATCTTGAGCACCACTTGGAGTCCTTCGACATTCTTACTTCAGTAGCTGAAGTGAAGGTCTGTTTTTTAAAGCTCTTTCAGCTTTCAAGGAGGCTGTGACCTCTTCCAGACAGAACTCCTGTGATGGCTGAGCCACTCCATTCACTTCAGTGAGGTTCTAGGAAAATACAGAGGAAAAAAAAAAAAAGTTAATTCCCTCTTACTTGGCTACATTGATTGTACTAGGTTAACAAGAATAAGTAGCAGAATACATTTATCTTCAATATTGCTTTTTTTTTTTTCCATGACTTTGTAACACATCACAAAGTGGTCAACTTCAATTACCAGTCTTACATAGCAACTTGTCAGAGTAGTAACCCACTATCAGCCTAAAGTTTATCAGCTGCCTTTGAGAACAAGTCATGTATGCATCAATTCAGTCCTTTCTAGGTGCAAAAATCTTCTTTACGATGAAGAGGATAGAGTATGTCACACATCACATGTAAAATCGCAAGGAGAAAAATGTAAGGCTCATCATGTAACTTTTCAAGGTCTCTTACAGGTATTGTAACTTAAGGGCTTGGAATGGAAAGAGAATCTCTTTGTCACACAGCTCCAACAGACTGTTTTGAAAACCTTTATTTCTGTATCCAGTAGACTATTAATCATGGAACAGAAGGCTCTACAGAAGAGTTCTGATTTATGTTCCAGTTCAAAAATTATATACAGTAAATGTTTGGTTCAATTTCAAACTGAGGAAATGGTTTTGGCATAGTATTACCAAAGGGCATAGCAATCATTTATGAACAATGCAAAGGAAGCACAGGAGTAAATCTCTTTGGAATTTTACTTGTGTAAGTTTCTTAAGCTTAATTTAGGGATTTGTGGACGTGTATGAGCAAAGAGGAACTGAGAAATGGGAATTCACTCTTCAATTCCATCTGAAAATATTCTGATTTTGTAGATCTGTAAGTTGTAAAGACATGGAAGCAGCATGTTCAAAGACCTCTTTATGTGCTGCATTTTTATGCTCAGCTGAAAACCGAGCATGGCAGAGTCAGTGTGACAGTTGACAGGAATGGGACTGGTTTGGAGCGGGGACCTGTATCTCCTTCCTGCCTAATAGAGCCTCTCTTCTTAGGTCAAAGAATTATGCTCTCACTTGCTGACTCATAAAATATTTAATTTATACCATACAAAAGCAGCAGTTGAAAGAGCCCCATTCTAGAAAACTGAGTCTGGAGACAAGGATATTTCTTTTCTGGGAAATAGATAAAATTTCTTCCAGGTATATCCCACAACTGAGATTAGCTCTGTAATCAGTGATATCCTCAATATATATCCAACACTTCTGTTTTGTGTGTGGGGGTAGTAATGGCAGAGGCATCTGATTCTAGATGAATCTTCACCTCTACGTATCTTACTAGTGCAGTGAGGTCTCCCTTGGAAACCCAAAGCAGGATATCTAAACATCTGAAGAGACAGGATTTTTCAGACACTTTCTCGTGCCTGGTGTGACTAACAGCTCACCAAACCTGCAGGGACTTGGCAGTGGAGCTGGGACCTCTAGTATCTGTGCATTATCTCTGCTGCTTTTGACAGGACTCCAGTTGCAGTGTCTTTTGACTCTACACATTTTACTGCCAATGAGCTGAAACATGCAGAGATAAAGATGGGCATCAACGCTAAAGGAGAACCACAGCAGATGTCAGAGTCAGATTAATTAAAATTGGGAAGAGGGAATGTTATTGCATAGCATAGGCTAGAACATGTCCTGCAGTCATTGGACTGGAAATTAAATAAGGATTTTTAACTGTTTCTGAAAATATTCCAATGGGGTTAACAGATAAAGACTGTGGAAGAAGCAAGGAAACTGATAGGCATTGCTACCTTTAGAGTGAAATATTTGAAAGGAAGTTTCTTCTTTTTCAGGAAGTGAGGTCCTGGAGTAGTGCGTAAAAATTATCTCCTGTACTCTTACATTATAAATCCAAAATGACACCGTTGGATTTACAAACCAGTAAAAGTACATGGTGTTGTTTCTTAGATAACAATGGGGGCTTCATTTCAATATGGCAATGTCTCTCTGAGGACCCTTTCCAATGGCAATAGATAAATAAAATAGGGCTATTCACGTTCAGTATCAACAATAAATGTTGTTCTGCCATGCTGCTGCAATGAGATTCTGTTTATATATGCATCAAAGGAGAGCAAAGGATGTTTAACTTGCTGCTGTGAGCAGAAAGAGAATAGGTGATATCTGAGGGTCTGGAGAACACTGCATCATATAATATCTCATTCAGAAAATCTCCTGAATTATTGATTACATTTTTTTTTCCCCATTTTATGTGTTGCTTACCACGTTCATGTTAGCCAGCCATAGTCTTCTGAAGTTATCTGCATCAATTTACAGATGGCTGCTAACTGTCACACTAGCTCAAAGTGTGATGTCTATTCATTGCCCTTTCTTCTGAGATCATCAGCAGGCACTGTAGGGTGATTAATGTGGATTCCTGCCAGCTACAGAGCGGTTGACAACAATAACTCATTTCTATTGTCTCCAAAGCAGGTATAAAGGCAGCAAAGACCTTTGGTTAATGAGAGGAGCCAAACTCCAATATGTAGTTAAAGGTATTCACATCTGTCTCTTTCAGCTACACCCATGAGGCTTCCTGTCTCGCTCTCTTCTTGGGACTTCATACATTTTTACTGAGGTTTAACTTCAAAAAGGGCTTGTGCTGTTTCCTCCTGAGGGATGTACTGTCACCGTGCCTGGCTGGTACTGATTGTCTGTGATGGGGCCCAAAGTATCCAGAAAATGGTCTGAAGGTAGTAAGAAGCCAGAAGGGAGGGGATGGGATGAGCTCACCCATGTGAACACAGACTTTGCCATTCCACCTGGGACCATCTGTCCTTTGTGGTAATGCTATTGTACACGCTGGATGCTGTGTGGTAAAGTAGTTTTAGGCGAACAGTGAAATGACATGGCTGCCCTGCCTTCCATTGCATAGTGCTGTATGTGGCTGGCTGGTACTCCCTCTGCTCCACGGCAGTGATTAGCTGTGGCTCTGAAGTGTGAGATTCCTCAGTGCTGAAGGAATAAATGCTGGCTTCTTTCTAAGCTTGGGGGACCCACAAGGAGAGGATAGAGATGAAATCAGCCCTGCAGAAGTGTCACTGCCTCCTTGAGGTCTCAGTGATCAGCTAATGTTTGAGTGATTCCTGATGAGCCTGCAGATAATTCAAAGAACCATTGGAAACCATATGGTTTGAGCTTTTTCTTATTCTAATATGTTTCAGTCTTCACTGTACAGTAAATACACAACTAGCAGATGGCAGGGAAGGAGAATCTGCTCACCAAGTTGAGATGATCATTTCTGCATGAATACGCCCTTGCATGTGCTGGGGTGGCTCTGGGCTTTATTGCCAGCCCTTGGCGAGGGCGGTCCTGGGCGGCTGCTACGCCTCCAGCCATGCCATGCCTGCTCCCTGTTCCTCCTCTGCCTCTTCCTGCTGGGGCAGCTCCTTTCCACTGCAGGCCCTCTCCTGCCCTTTCCAAGCCATGTCCTCATGACTCCCACGATGAGGAGGAAGAGGATATTGGATGCTCTTCTGATCAGTAAAAAGCACCTCTCTTTTCAGTGCAGGGAAAGCTGCAGCCATTGTCTAATCAGAAACGCAGCAACAAAGCCATTGTTCCTTGGGTCTTACCTTTTACAGTACTTATCTCCTTTTAATATAGCTCTTCCACTCCCCTGTTATCAGAGGAAAATCTCTAGTCAACGCATTTCAGTTTATGTGGATTTTTATACAGAAGCTTTTGATGTTACTTAATGTTATTCATGATATACTCCTCCTAAAAGAAGCCACTGGGAACTTATTACCTCCCTTTTCTTTATTGTTTGTTTTCTTGGATGAGACAGAGATGAAATTCCTTCTCTGATCATCTGAAGCCCAGCTAGAGCTCAGCATCACTTATTTAGGGATTTCTAAATGATTTAGCCCACCAGCTGATGGACAAAAGCCTTTTGCCTCAGGCTTCCAAACCATCTCCACAACCTATGTTCTGCTCCTGACTCCTAATTACACAGCTAATTGCAGTGCCTGGTGCTGCATGAAGTGTGGCCAGGGAGAGCTGCCACCTGCTCCTAGGGAAGGTCACTGATCACCAGACTCACGGAGGTTGAGGGCTTTTTGTGTGCAGATAGAGACCCTGCTGGGGTTAGAAGCAGAGGGAGTACTGCCCTGCTGCACCCGTGGGCATCCTGGTGAATAAAAAGCATTGTGCTGCTGACAGTCATTATCCTTTTAAATCACAAGCCCGTGGGAACTGACAGGCAAATCGTAAGTGTCACAAGGCACTACTGACAAGGTTTTTTATTCTGGGAGTGGAGAGGAGTGAAAGACTGTCTTGGCATTCAGCAGAATCCTTCAGAGCAGACTGACTTGCCAGTGACAAGTGTCTATCAAGTATTTGCCCACAAAGGGACTGGTGCAGCCTAAGCTGCTCTGTTAAAAAGAAAACTAATACCAAGGGAACAGGGTTTGCACTTCAAATCAGGTTGCACACCTTTTCCTGCTAAAAGGCAGGAAGAATGAATTCATAAAAGCTGTCTTCCTGAAAATCTGTCCCACAACATTCAGCAGAGTAGATCCAACTACTACGCAGTGTCTCAAACCCACTGCAGTGGCACATGGCATCTATGCCAGCTGTGGGTGTGCTATTCTATTTGCACTCCCTGAAGTCACTGTACTGGGTCAGCTTGGCTGGTTGATCTGACACAGCCTAGCCCAGGTCCATCTCATTCAGTTTGGAGAGGATGGGGCAGGTGGCCATCGAGTGTCTCTGTATCCTCTGGCTTAGGAAGAGCTGTGTGCCAGGGAAGTGGATGAGCCAGGGGAAGGGACTGGGCATGTGAGATGGGCCTAGCTGTGGGTGGCAAGAGGCTCAAGTGCCCTGGATTAAACAACTGCTTCCAGCACAGCCGTTTACAGTGGCAATGTCACTTAGCATCAAAACCAGTACATCTCAACAAGAGAACAGAGGTTGTTCACATTTCAGTCAAAAACCAATTAAACTCTTTACTGTATTGCACCCAGTGCTCTGCTAGTCTGGCACCTAAATTCTGTACCAGTAATCTTCAGGAAGAGGTTGAAAATCCTGGTGTGTTTGAGCTACCAGGACTCCATATACAGAGAAGCAAAGCTTTGCCTTACTCTACTGCTCAGGGCACATGGAGCTTACCCAAGTTGTTCTTTCCCCAGCTAGCACTTCAGACTTCATTCACTGAGTGCTAGCACTAGGACAATGTCTCCGCTTGAGAAAATCAGCATCAATCTTTGTGGTAGCCCCTGGTAAAACCACGTGGTTGAGGTTGATGGAGGACTGGAGAACAACCGGATAGTAAATTACAAGGTTCTCCAGGGAGCTGAGCAGTTTCTCCGCCTGAACAGCCTGCCATAATGGGCTCTTGTTTTGCTAATATTCACTCCCTGGTGCTTTACAGGCTGTTTCCTGAGTGAGACTAAAGATGGAGCTATAGCATTCACCCCCAAAGTGGGTGAATGTAGGTGAATATGGGAGGGAAGCCCGCTGTTCTCTCCTCTGCACTAGTGCCCCTGCCTGCCACTCAGCATGGAGTTTGCTAGCAAAGATAAAAAGAGGGAGTGCTGTGCAAGCTGAAGCCATCTTCCCCATGGGCAGAAGGTTGCTCACCTACTCAGCACCTTACCTCAGCATCATGATCAATCCAAATCCTTGAAATAAGCTTGGTAGGACCCAAGTAGTTAGCAATGGTGTGCAGGCTCCAGAAGTTGACTTCAAGGAAATAAATACTGCAGAACACTACTGAGAAATTAGTTGTCTATATGAGGAACCTGGACCATTTTAGAAACATGCTTTAGCTCTCCATACCAAGTACGAATACTGTTGTGCTTGGGCCAGATGGATTTATGTCTTACTAAACTCCCTGTTAATTGTGATCACATTTTACATGAGTACCATGAGATACAGAGGTAGGAGTGGAACGTGTACCAAACTCTCCTCCTCCTTCTCCTGATTGCTACTTCTCCTTCACCTCTCTGTTCAGACCACCAGACAGCACAGTTCCAAGTCTTCCCTTTCCCACTAAGACCTCCTCACTGATTATTGTTATTAGCAAAGCACCTTGACTATGCTTTTTTCCTCCTTGCTGCAAAGGTCACCAGTGTTAATAATTGAAGCAATCATTTATATTACTACTTATCATCCAGATGGCTCAAGGCAACAGTGTAAAACATAATAGTAAACATTTTAAAATAAATGAGCTCCCTGATAGATTTAACAAAGAAATATTTTGACTCTGATGCCAAAAAGAGCAAGAGCTGGAACTTTGGAAAGTAACCCAGGGATGGTGAACCTTCTAGTGCTAAATATAAATATATGGCAGCGGAAGAAGCAGTTTCAGGGTAGGTAGACATCCCTGTGGAGGCTCCATAACAGATAGTACAGTCAAAATAGGACCTGACCTAGAAAATGAGGGTGAGGGGGCTGCTACAGAGTAAGAGGACTGTATACACCAACTGGTTGGTGCTAAGAAGGAGAACATCTTTGGCCCTGGAAATCTTCACTCTGCTTGGCTTGCAAAGCTGTCCACACAGTACACACAGCTGCGTTGTTCCCTGCTTTTGTTACCTGTGCTTCAAGGTGAGAGCTGCAGAATGCACAAGCCAGCTGCCACATACTTGCAGATGTCTGTATAGACGTGCTCGGGCAGGGCTAAATTTCCATGGGTCTTGCACAAGCTTGTTATGAAGCCATGCTCCCTTATTCACTTTTATAATGACCTACCCAATCTATTTTAATACATACATATATACATATATATTTATTTTTTTTCCTTCAGTCAAAATTCTGTCACGGTTAGATACAGCTTGTTCCTTGGGAACTGAAACAAATGATGAGAGTAGTTAAATATGCTGTTCTGTGGAAATTGTCTTGCCTGTGAGAAGCTCTCTCTATTTGTGAACTCATTTGAATCCAGATAATATAAAAACAATAAAATGCACTTGAAATTTCAACTTCTATTACAGGAATATCACAAATATCTAAAACTGATGGTTATTTTGATACGAATCCAGTCTGGAAAGCCTGTGGTGGCAGAATGGCAATTCTCAGAGCTGCTTATTAAGCATGTCACCGGGTAAATCTGGGTGCAAATCCTTGCCTTGCTGCAACTTTCTTTGCTTTGCTTTTTTATGCTTCTGATTTCCATCAGGGTGGAGTGAGATGGTATACGAGCATAAAAATAGCCAAAAGGTAGGGAAAGTAAGGAGGAAGATTCATTTTGAGTTTGAGACATCTATGATTAGAAGCCTTCATTTAGGTGAGCGCTTAGGCACCAGCTCACATCCATGCTATGGATGATTCCTGAGGTGAGAAGTCAGTAGGTACCTACTTATATCTCGGTGACCTGAATTGCCTCATTGCTTGTGTCCACTGGCCGTAACAGGATCTTATTATGCTTAGTGCTTCAAGAGTCACGGAAGGCTAGGTGTCCTTATCAGGACTCACTGCCTGAAGCACAACATCCAGGGAGGTTGTCTCGTTAGGCGGCCCCTCACTGGCTGTGGCAAAGCTTTGCCCCAGGCAGCTCCTCCACACGCTCTTCAAAGCTGGGATGTGCCGCCAAGCCCTTGGTCACCAAGGGACGGCCGTGGTAGGCCTGAGTACACCTTTCTGTCACCACCAGGCTGCTCACACGTGCAAATGGAGACTTGCTGCACTTGCATAGGGCTGAGAAGGGTAAGGCCTAGCTACACTTCCTCCACAGCCCACGCACCTCCCATCTCGGCTGTAAGCACACCGCAATGGCACTTCCTCTGAGGCACACAGGAGAAGACCTTTGTTCACTTACACAGCATTTAGCTCTGCCAGCACTGGCTGCCCTCCTTTCATCCTCTGCAAAATTGCATGGGGCTTCCTGCTGGTGCAGGGGAAGGAAAGAGCTCAAGGGCAGGGTTAACTCATTGCTTTATTTTATTTTATTTTATTTTATTTTATTTTATTTTATTTTATTTTATTTTATTTTATTTTATTTTATTTTATTTTATTTTATTTTATTTTATTTTTTTGTGGCTGAGTGATGTGGAGTGTAAAGGGCACACATTAACTATAAGTCTGTGAAATGTCTGTGGTGGGAAGGTCACCTTGTATGTTGGTTAGCGTGCCACAGGACATAAATGGGGAGGGATAAAGTTGGTAAGGGTGCGAGACACTTGTAATCAGATAAAGTATATCTGAGAAGAAGTTACAGTACAACAGGCTTGAAAAGAAGGTGTAGGTGGCTTTGATTGAGTGTGTATATTTTCTGGAGGGGGTGGTGATTTCATAACTGTGTTCTGCAATGACCCATGTACTAGGGATTAAAAATCATGAAGGACTGAGCCCCAGTGCTGTAGGCAGAGAAAAAAGGCCAGTCTCTTTGAAATGGTAAATACTGGCATGTTCATGCTTGATCATGTTTTGAAAATTGAGGTAATATTATAACTGGAGTCTAGACAGAGCTATTGGCTGAATTGCAGTCACTCCCAATATACTAAATGGGCTCTTCAAAACAAGATGAATATTTGGATTTGGGAGAGAAAAATCACATCTAATTTTGTATGTTTCAAAATACAGTTAGGAATGTAGATACCTTTAAGGAAAACAGTGAATGCACAGATTGGTAAGCACTCTTTATCTCCACATTTTTCAAATAAGTGGAATTTTTGCACCAATAGAAAATATATTTTTTTTTCCTCTTCTGAAATATAGAAATTCACAGAAACCACCGGTTATTTGGAATAAACTTATTTCAGACTACTCCCAGGAGAGCCAGAAACACAATTTGGGGAAACTCATGTGACTTAAGTGGAGATAGATTTTTGGCTGTTTTGCATGTCATTAGAAGTAGGTACAGCTGTATTGTGTAAAAAACAAACAAACAACAACAACAACCTCCTCCCAAGAGAACTGTGGAACCATTAGGGAGGAAATCTGAGTACTGAAACAATCTTTCTTAAAAATTCAGTCAAGAGCAGATGAATTATACTTGAATATGATGATTACAAACAAGGCAATGCAATGTGTATTTGTTTTTAGTTTAAACCAATTAAGAAAGAAACACAAAACAAAACACTTCCCATGCTTGAAGTTAGCTATAAATAACACCCATTTTCTTCAGATTACTTGTGCAAAGGAATTTATGGGCCTATAGTTTCAGATGGACACTTGTAGCTGTGGCATTCAGTTTGGTTTATTTTTGTTTGTTTTGTCTCTTGATTACTAAATACCTTCTTTAAAGGATCTTGATTTGTTTTTCCCAGTCTCCAGATGGTTCTTAACTCACTTCCAAACATCTGTTTGTCAAGGGTGAAATGCTTGTGCTGATCCCAGATATGAACTGGACAAAAATGAAAGGAACCAATGCCCATTTCCTCCCCAAGGTGTCCCTGTCTGTTTAGGGTAGAAGGTATCTGATCTATACCAAGCTGGGTTTATGCTTGGAAACAAATTTCATAAGTTGTGAGAACTGTAAATCTATGTCATGATGCGGGAAAAGCAAATAGACAGACCCAAGTCTTCTCATAAGAACTTGTTCATAATAGATCTGAAGTCTCCTGGAATTACTGTTTTTCTTCATGTTTTGATGTTAAGTCATGCCAATGTAAGGATGTTTTTGCCTTTGTCATCTAACATTTACCAAACTAGGATTTGGTAATTAAAAGAAAAAATTACTGAGATCTACCAAATCTCTTCGATATTTCCCAAGCCTCAACATTGTCACGGAGAATCTGGAGAATAAGGCTGTTCTATGTTTTATTAATATGTAAAATCTTGCAGTATTTGTCTCTCCCTTGCTTTGCATTTCATCTTCTGCTGCCAAGGTTGGCTCAGTTGGGGGGTGGAGGGAGGAAGCCCTTCCACATTGCTCTCAAACCTTAAGAGGTTAAAAAATCAAGAAGCAGGGAACTAGGTACCCTCCCGGGCCTGTTGATATGGAATCATTTTTAATTTACATTGTCATGCCTTAACATTTGCCTGAGAGACTTTCTGCAGCAAGTTCAGCCTCATTATTCTCTGGAATGGAGAATTAACAGGGTAGAAATGAAGATGAAGTTTATTCAGCTTTAGTCTCAACTACTGAGTCTCAATAGTGCATATAAACTGCCAGCCCCCTCAAACCAAAGCACATGAAAAATTGCACTGAAGGCACAGTAAAAACACGTGACTAACCACTACAGTAGTTAGCCTAAGGTGAAGGGAGAGGAAGGATTGACTCATGCTAGGCTTGCTGGCAATGTTTCTTGAGAGGAAGAACACAGCTAATGTGAGATGCCCACAGTGCTTCCACTTTGGAGGGAATACTGACCTTATGGAAACCCAATTACTATCACTTTTTCTCATGAAACCCTGAAATCCATTTCCCTAGAATGAAAAACTACATCCCAATAGCCTTTGGCTTTCCAGAGCCATATGGATGGAATTTTCATAAAAGAGATTCTTAGACCTAGAGAAAGATTTCTTAAAAAGCAAACAATCAACAAACAAACAAACAAAAACATTCTTAGTAGACTAAGAATGAGAAATTTGGTTGTGGTTACGTGATTTATGTAGAGCAATGCTGGTCAATGGAAGAATGAAATACAACAGGGAGGTTGTTGCCACAAAAGGAGGATCAAATTCCTGTACAAGCAGAATTAGATGGAGTTCCAACTGGAGAACAATGTAAAATGCCAGTTCATGCACTTAGTGCACCAAGAACAATTTTTGCTGTAAACTGTGGACTTGTCAATTAGAAGAATAGGAGAAAAGTCTGTGTGGATGGCTTGACTGGACAATGCTTGAGAAATGTTCAGCTGGTTCATCTTTGAAAAGGCACTTTAGCTGATGTTAACCTGCTTTTACCATTCAGTAAACTTTGATTTAGAATATTGCATATTGCTGTCAAAAAAAAAACAAAAAAAAACAAACAGTTTTAAATTAGAATAGATGCAGAGAAGTACACTAGGATGATTTGGGGAATATGATATTTGAAGCAAACCTTGATTTGCTTAGCCTAATTAGACAGAGGGAGGGTTAGAATGAGTTGTCATAAGTATATTTCAGGGACATGAAGAAGTAAATGTCATGGAAAGAGAATAATTGTTTAACAAGACAAAAAAAAAAAATTAAGTTGCGCTGCCATAGGAGATTTAATTTGACTGTGGGGAAAAAATATATGAAGAAAGTTATTGCCTAGTGTCTGTTACTTTGTGTGAACTTCTCCCAGAGTAGGTCTTTCTGACCTGAGAACCATTCATGTGCTTAGTATCTCTTGGTTCATAGGGACTTCTGGATACAGCTTGGCTTATAACAACAACAACTTAATTAGAGACTTGTAACATCATCTGTGGCTTTGATGTCTCCTTATCATTTCCTGTGGCATAATGTAGCTATGACATTTTTATTTTATTTTTTTATTTACCACAGGTCTTAATTTTCTTGGAGGTATTAGGAAGAGGCTGGCACTATGTGGTGAAAAATGTAGTAGTCTTCCCCTTGACTCTCCTCAAGTAGAGATTTGTGTAGCACATGGTTGCCCAAGAGGACGTCAGTATGGGTGTGATTCATAGTACTGTGCTTTCAGTAAAACTGATGTATAAACCAGATCTGAGGAGCCCCTGGGGAAGTGGGCAGAAAATATTTTCCTTGATAGAAGCAGCCTACTCCTGCCCATCCTTTTTCCAAACTACTCTTCAGACCCAAACAGGGGTTGAGCTGCCTAGTAGGAATAGATATATGCAGAATTAACACTTCTTATCTATATAATAAATTACAATAAAGAAAATTTGTGGTACTTTTGTGGATTAATGTGTCCAAATCAGGCCTTGGTATCACTTCCTCCCGGGTTCATCAAATGACAGCATAGCATAAATGACAGCAATTAACAACAATTTTCACTAAATTTTGATTAAAAAAATCAGGTTGAAAGATCACGGTTAAAAAACAAACCAACAGAAAACCACTCCTCAAGGCTTTCCTGAGTGATTATTAATTTCTGTATTTACTTTGATGAGAATGTATTCTGCTTTTAATAATGAAAAAGGAGAAGATTTTGGGGGGAATTAATTATTTTGCAGAGATAATGATTCATCAGTCCATCTAAGCTGGTAATTATTTCCCAGGAAGTGGATCCATAGTACTTAAACAGTAGTCATATAAAATTTAAATGAAAATGACTTTGGGAAATCTAATTCAACATGAGTGACTGTAGGAATATGCTACCCTTAGGTCAAGTCCAGCTGAACTGCATTCTAAAGATTCATTTGAAAAGTCCTGTTACAAGCACGTGTTTGTGGCATACCTGCAAAGCCATATGTTTGTTATTATGTATTATTATAATATTTTCATAAATTTACAAGCTTACGGCAAGCAGGTACAGCCAGCTGTGGTGTGATGTAAGAGCTCACATACAGGTTACGCTTGTTTAACTCAGCCAACAGGAACTGCACTATACAGGCATTCCTACAATGATCTTTCTTGCTCATAATCCTCTGTGCCATTCACGGTGTTTTAGCTATATCAAAAGCACCATAATAAAATTGCCTCTGAATTTTGTGTAGTTTCTATGGGTAAATGTCTTTTTTTTTTTTTTTTTTTTTTTTTTTTTTTTTTTTTTGTGTACCAGGAAATCTATTTTGCTTGCTTTTGAAAGGAATGTTTCTAGAAGTGGGATGCTGGTTCTTTCTCACTTCTTGGAAAAGTTTGTTCTCTTGCTTGTACAGTTTCTTTTTTTTTTTTTCCTCAGAAAAGTAGTGGTGATCATACCCCACTACTCTTTACATAAACTCCTCTCTTTTCCCCCCTCTTTCTTATGATGTTATGCTGTTCACTACCCAGATGAAATTGAAATGGCTTGTGTCTCCCCTCCCGTAGAACAGGGGGATATCATTGCAGAATGGAGAAGAAAGATTAACCCCAGCTCAGCTCTGGAGAGCCAGTGTGCCAACACAAGGTTAATTTTAAAGGGTACGATGGCAACTATAGATAATTTCGCCTGAACAGGAAGCAGAGAATGAGAGCGCCAAAAACTACCACAAAGGGTAGTGAAATACCCTCTAATATTGACTTTCTGAGTTCACAAATTGCTTTTATTTCTGTGAGCAGGGTCTGTTGCTTCCTTTCCTAAGAGTTTTGGCATGTAGTTGCAGGGAAGGATACAACTTCAACTGGACTGGGCTGTAAAGCATTGGAACAGGCTGCCTGGGGAAGTAGTTGAGTCAACATCCCTGGAGGTCTTAAAAAAAAAAAAAAAAACAACGTGTAGATATAATGCTTAAGGACATGAGATGTAGTGCTTAGGAACATGGTTTAATGGTGAACTTAACAGTGCTAGATTAAAGGTTGGACGAGATGATCTTAGAGGTCTTTTCCAACCTAAACGATTCTATGATTACTTGCTGGCTTTCTGTCATGAAGGTCCCAAATTAAACATTTATATAGCAGGAAAAGTTGTTCAAATCGGTCTGAAAAATCAGAGGCTGTTTAATGAGTCCTGATAATTTTTAGTTTTCTGCAAACGATTTCAGATACATCTAAGTCAACATCTAAAGAGGCTAAAAGATCACCCTTAATGTCGATAAAGAATGTTACTGACTTATGGCAAATATTTTAAAAACCTGTGAAATTAAACGGTAAATATGGTGCGAACATGTTGCATTTTTCCACAGCTCAGGTTTTCTATTGAAAAATTTGGATGGTCAAAGTTTAAACAGTCTTCTGTGAGCTGCATTCTTCATCTGTATTGGAAGTAGAAACTGAGAATTCTTAGTCTCTCCTGTACACTGGAAATATAAGACTTTCCAGTCTTCAAAGTGCAGTACTTATTGGGTTGCCTGATTCTGGGTTCCCATATATATTGATCTTAAAATGTGTATGTCTTATAATTTTTGTGAACATGATTAGATATGAATTTATTTAAGCTACGTTCTCATCTGATGTTGCTCACATAAGAAGTCAGCAGTTTTCAGCTCAGAGCTCTGAGTTTTTCTGAACAAAAAGAAGGACAGGAACAATGTCAGAAATGCAGAAAGCATTAAAGATAAATGTCAGTGTATTAGTCCTGAATATCTGCTGGCAGGCAACAGTGACTTTAATGGAACATCGATATAAAGGAAGGTTATGAAGTTTCTTGCCTGATTTTTCTTTTCTCCTAGACAGAAGCAGCAGATGAAAAATGAAGTTTCTCAGCCGTATTAACCATTGGTCTTTGTGCATAGCGGAGATGTATTTTACCAGGCTGTTTCAGTTGTAGTCCTAAATCGACTTTGTTCTGTTGATAAAAGCAAACCTAGAATCAGGTAAAACTAACAGCTTAAACCAATGTAAAGTATGTATTTGAAAGCCCCTTTTTGATCTAATTTCTTTCTTAAAAGTAATTCAACTGTCAGATAAAAGAAGCAAGTAGTGGTCTATGGCAATAGCTGGCTCCTTGACAGATTCTTGAGCTGCTTTCTCCATCTATCACTGAACAGTGATAGTTTGGCCACTGTTCTTTTCTCAGGAATCCCCTTTCTCTGCAGTACTTTGATAGAGCTTCAGGTTTCAAATGGATGAACTGGTTTGATAATAAATACTGTGGTGGTGCTTAGATTGTTCCTAAATTTTCTCTTTCTCTGAACAAAGGATTCCAGATTTGCAGACAGCAGGCTTTTCTGAAAACAGGCAGTGCTAGCTTTTTCCCCTGCTTTCTTTTCATGATGGTAACATTACCTGAGATTGTACAGGAAGGAAGAAAATGTATCTTAAAATCTTTTTTTGATGTCTGCTTCCATGTGACAGTTTTCTTTGCTATGACCACTTATTCCAAGATGCTTTCTGGTTTCTTCAGATCAACACAATCTGCTGCATTAGCAATAAAATTTGCAGCAATGGCAGGAAACACAAGAGAAACTAGGTTTCAAAACAAGATGAACCTAGGCAATGCACTTTATAGCCCAGCAGTGACTGCAAATGTTCTGTGGTGCTGAAAGTATTTGAACCTCATTTTTTATTAGTACCATTTTTACATTGGGTCTTCTCTGTGTTTCACTTTTCAGTGAAGGCTTCTGACACTTTCTCCTAAGTTTCACCTTCCCTGACTTGTTAAGGTATCCTTCATCTAACCCTGTCAAAACACTGGTGTTTCAGCAGACCATGTTACTGATGTGATAGACATGTAAATCGTGGCTATTTGCTACCTCACCCTTCAAAGCTCTGCCTGGAGAGCACTGGGGAATCCTGGTTTGATAGGTTTGCTTTCATTTTGAGTGTGTGCAAATATTCCTGCAAGGGCAAAGTTGCAGAGAATTTGGATACGCAGACAGCACATTTAGAGACATTTAGGTTTGCTGTCTTTCTGCAGCAATGTACAAACCTCAGAATTCATACAAAAAAAAAAAAAAGGATACACACTGTGTGAATGGACAATGTTCTTGGGAAAAGTAAGCATTGTTTTATTAGGCCTGTTGTATTTCTTTGAAGGATTTCATTCTGTGACAGTTAGAAGGAAATGAAGAAATGAAGGAAAGAGGAGAATATTCCAAAACATCTATATCTAGCAGAGGTAAGGAGGAAAAAAAAAAAAAAAAAGCAAGAAGATTTCAGTCTCATTTCGTATTGAGAAAACTTATGAAATCCAATACATTCCTTGTTGTTTATAATACTTTCTAAATACCTGCCTCTAACCTGTAACTTACTACTCATGCTTGTAACATGCTTATAAGATATCTTGCAATTAATACTTGTGAATTGAACTGTGTTATAAAGTGTAACTAAGATTTAGAAATACCATCTGACATGGGCAGACTCTTAAACACAGACTGAACACCAAAAAAATAAACATATTAGTGAAATTTGTATGAGAAGTAGGAAGTGCCCACAATCTCACTCCTCTGGCTATGCAAGGTACGTGGAGCTCTTCTGCTCTGACTGGCTATGAATTACAGCAATACTCAACCATGATTTTAATGAGTATTCTGCATTTGTAACAGGACATAAAGTGTATATTTCATTGTCTGGTGAGATCTTTCCTCTTCAGTACCAAAGTAGTTTTGTATTGACAGGGTGTATCTCCTTTTTCAGTAAGCTGGTGCCTGATTTACTGTTGGAGAACACATGTGGTGTTTGAAGTAGGAAAGCAGCTATGTGTGAACGTCTTTCAAAAGTACTTACAGATCAGTACATTGCTGAACAGAGGGTGGTTTTTTTCACGTTTGCAAATTTTAAATGTAAGCATATGTTCTTAATATTTTGCAGAATTAAATACTTCAGCAACTTTTTTCCAGAACATAAAAAAATGCTTACCTATATCGTATGCTCCTCTGCCCTTACAGAGTCTGACAGCAGCTCCTATAGGTGTAGCAAAATATCTGAAGATAAACACTGATTTTCTAACAGGATATCCTGCAAATTGTATAGCTATTTCCATGAGGCTATTCTTCCGTGTAAAAAAAAAAAAAAAAACTTAACAAATGATCTTCATTTCTCTGCTCATAATAAATGGGTGGATTTAACTCCAGAATTGATTCCCATGACTCCCCACAGACCTAATTATCATATTCAAAATCTTCCAACAGGAACCATGTGAAATGGAATGAGTTTTTGTCTTACCAGCATGCAGTATTGGGGCACTGCAGACAGAACTTAAAAAAACGTGTGATTAAGTTCGTGATTTAAACATCATTTAATTGGTTTATACATCAAAATCCTCCTTAATGCCAGTTGATTGCAGAAGTATGCTAGATAAATTAAAACAAACAAAAAAACCCCAAAGGTATCTCATTATTGCAAATCATAGTTCCCTCAGGATCATATAAATGAGTTAATATACTGCTGTAAGCTTCCAAATATATTTATTAGCAGTTTACTTTCAACATGTTCTTCAGCAAATGGTTTCTTTTACTAGCCAGCTGTTTAATTATGAATTCTCTGTATGTCAGCAAATGACATCTTATGTCACTTAAAATGTTAATGGGTAGCACAGGACTGATACATCTGTTTAAATTGGCATGAATGTAAGAAAAATCCCATACTGTGCTGGTAGCTTCCTTCACACGACTGTTCCCACTTCTTCAGTGCAAACAAACTGTGCTAATTTAAAAGATTTGCTATTATAACATTCAACCTAGATGATTCATGGAATTGCAGCTCCAAAAAACTGTAATGGCAATGTAGAATGAAAGTAGTGTAGAATAAAAATAGCTTGGGTTCAGTACTCTGTGAACTCTAGATGGTGTTGGAAGCTGTAACTACACTGCCTTAGCAAACACCGCCTGTGCCTGGACTTGAGATTACAGGTGGTGCACAAGTGTTGTACCCACTGTTCGTTCTAGTGCTGTCTGTTTCACCCAACCTTACATTTCTCATCATGTCCCCTTCTTGGGACTTTCTCATGCCTCATTTGAATGTCTTGAATGAAGCTTCTTGCTGTCTGTCTCCCTCCAACAGAGCCGATAAAAAGGACCATCAGCCATGTGCACTCTGAGCTTACCTCCCTGCTGCACTGCAGCCGCTGCTGGGGACTGGGTACAGGACCCCAGGGATGGAGGGGCCCATCTCAGGGGCCTGTGTGAACCAGAAGGCCCCATGGTGAGAAAATCTCCTTGGGAAGCAATTTCTTTCACCCACCAGTGACTGCCCGAACTCTGAGTTCAGTCTCCAGGAAGCTGTGGATTTGGAGAAGGACTATCAGCACCCACTGAAAGGACCCTCTTTTCCCCTCTAGCATGCAGCCACACAGGCAGAAAGCTTCTGGATGTGGTAGGTCATATGCAGTGCCAGGAGCTGATACCTGTCTTGTAGTTACAGCATTTCATGTGTCTGTCACAGTTGCCTCTGTTTTAGGTTTCCCACAAAAAAAAATATGAATCCAAAACAACTGGTAAGAGGGGTGACTGAGTATTTTGTTTATAAATCAAGCTGCCTCTTTACTAGGTGAAAGTTTTACTACTTTGTTCTGGTCTGAAGGCCGTGTGATGCCTTAAGTCATTATCATTAATGATTTTTTAATAAAAAATGATAGTTATCTTGTGTCTTCAACATCATGCAGTGGTAGTATCTCTGCTTTAGTGGAATGCTTGTTTGGCTTTCATTGCCTGTTCAAACTTGGTTTTCTTGCTTGTACTTTCATAGAGACAACTGGAATCATGTCAATGATGTTCTAAGGTGCAAAAATATATGACAAGCAATTGACTTTTTTTTTTTATGTTTTACAGAGGTAAACTACAAGTAGTAATGAGAATTCTTGTAACAGAAGAGGACATAATACTTATGGCCAACCTTGTACCACCTAATCCCCTGACACATGTAAAAGTAATAATGATTTGAAGGACACACACAACAATGTGTGATGGGCTCCCCACTACCTAAATTTAAAAAGATCTGTATTTTAAGTAACATCTTCTTGCAGGTGGATTGAACACCGAATGAAAAACAACAATTCTTGGGCATGTAAACAAATCCTTTAAATTTAATTTTAAACAGGAGCGCAGCTTTCCTGACAAAGGAAACTGTAGAGGCAGTAAGAGAAGAAGGATACCTTGGGGGCTCTATACCTTCTTTATATTCCTGTCCGAGGAAAGCAAAATGAGCAACAGAAGTCATGAATCTAAACTTGTTGCATGACTAAAGCAGCTGGGTCGTGACTAAAGCTGTTATGACACTCCACATACCAAACTGCCAACATTTAGTGGAAGGCTGAACTGTGTTCCTAACAAATATTAAAAGCACATATGTACAGTTGCCAAATAAGTCTGGCATGCAAAGTTCATTCTGTTTTATTCTAGCTGTTTTGTCCCCATTCTGCCCACTCATATCCCTTGTCATCAGTAATCAGTCTGGTGTCTAGACTGATGACAATTCCGTATGACTTCTGAGATAAAGAAATTCTGACGAAAAGGAAGCTTAACATGAGAAATTATTTGAGAATAAAAGTCCTTTGTGGAAATAATCAGCCTGTACATGCCTGCTTCTGCCAGCTTGAAGGTGGTCACTTGAGTACCTGCTGAGTGCAAGGCAAATGGAGATTTGGAAAATCTACCCAATAGAAACTGAGAGTCTTTGATCTACAAATGGTTGCAATGAAAAAGCAGTTTGTCCCTTGCTCACTTCATCAAACCTGAATTCTGGCTTCCAGAATTTTTATTTTTATTTTTATTTATTTATTTTTTCTCAATGATAGTGTGAGGTGCTTTTGTCTTTCTGCATTTCTACGTGATACTTTACAGGTTTGGTACTCTCTTGATGTTTAGAGACTGAACTGTGGACGGAATGGTTAAGATAAACAGTCCTAATGGCATGGTCTGTGAGACAGAGCAGTATTCTAATAGGAATTAACTTTAAGAGAATTAAAAATCATTGAGAAAAGTAAGCACACAGAAAATCCTTTTACTGGCAGCCATTTTACAACCAGATATAGGCAGGTATTCTGTGGACAGCAAGACCAAAACTGAGTCCAGTATTTTGAAATCATGAAGTAGACTTGCCTGAACTCAAAAGGCAGTGAACTGAAAGCTGTGTGTACTTTTGAGGCAGCATTGCAAAGTGAGTTTAGCGCAGCAAACAAGTTTCACCTTCAGTTCTAAACAGAAGTGTCACACAACATTTGTGTTTAGACAAGATGTACCGGATCCAGGTAATGAAAGACCTGAAAGAGAGTCCACACGAATGTGTTGACTTTATGAATGAATTGTGCTGTGTGTTTCAAAGGTACATTAAACACAAACAGTACGTGACAGGCACATTAAGCTGTTCATGCGTGTTCTCACCACAGAAAACAAAGCACAACCAGTGGCTAAGTGATCCCATAGAAGCTTTTCTTTTGGGTATAGGTCTTTTTATTAAACCTTTTTTCTTGATGGAAGAGACTCGTAGAAAAAGAATTACTCTGAGTAATTTCTGATAACAAAGATTAGGCACTTGACTTTTTTTCTGTGCAGCTTTTTCCATTTTAGCTCTGATCCACTCCTCCCACTGTCATGTCCAAATCAATTTTGTACAGTCTTACAGCAAAAACATTGATATTGAAGAAACATTTTCCCTGCAGCCATTTTAAGACTGACTTACAGTGGTAACTACTGAATGAGAATGTGGGAAGAGGCAGTGTAAGGGGATGACCAGCAGTGAAAATGATCTATCTATACACACCACATGACACTGAAAAGTTCCTGTACTTAAAGGAGGGAATGGACCGAATAATAACGTGAGGAATTACACTTTTGTTATGTTCCTGAACTGTTGATTAACAGATTGCAGTCTTGGATCTATTAATGATTAGCTTTGTGAGTTGTAACAAAAGGATCAACTTCTCTGAAACAAAAGAGCCAACTGTTTTGCCTAGAAGCTAGGAACTGGTTGCTTTGTCTCTACCAAAAGCTGTAAATACCTGCCTGGACACCTTTGCAGGACATGTTAGGAGCAACAAGCAGATTATGTGATAAAAACACCCTAAATCCTGTTCTGAGAGAACCTCAACTCTGGAGAAGAGCAAGGTCTCAGGAAGACACAGAGGACTGATGCCAACCAAAGGCCTGCACCTGTCCCATGCTGGAAGCCTCGATTTGCATGGAAATGAGAGAGGATGGATGAATGGTAGAGTCAGGGCTGGTGTAACTGTGATTGGATATGTTTGCATACCGTTTTGTTGTAAATTGTAGTTAGGCTGCTGCAAATTTTTGTGGTGACCTCCCATTTCCCTAATGGAGGAGGTATCCTATGATCATGTTTAAACTTCAGTGAAACGTTTATACACCTACCCTAGGGTCCTGTTTCTTCTTTGGTCACAGAGCATCCCAAGTCAGTTCTGTGACAGAGCTTCTTTTCTGGGTAATTCTCAAGCTGCAGCTCATATGCAATGCAATAAATAAACAGCTGAGTCAGTGAGGTTAGTTGTGGAGTCATGGCCTATTCTTCCCATGGACACCTTCCATACGTAACATGAGAGTTATACTGTAACTTGCCACAGAGTGCAAGCAAAAGCAGCAACATATGAAGTATTTCACTTGAGAATATGTGGGTTGACAGTGATCTTTTCACAGGTTAGAAAATGCCATTAGAGGTCAAGAACGCAGCCTGTCCAAAGTCACCAAAAAGTCTCTTGCCAATAGTAAATATAGGTAAACCAGCAAATTAAAGCAGAATTGGATTACTTGATGCAAACACTTAAATGTGATCTTCTCGCTTCTTTTTTTCTCATACTAACTACTGTAGAGAGGGAAAATGTCCTGCCTCAGTGATCACAAGAAAATCATTATGGTAAACACAGCCATAGTGTGCATGATAAGTGAGCAGAAATGTGTGAAGGAGGGGGCCCAAATCCTCCCAGATGCTCAGTCACAAAAGCCCTTGAAATCAGAGCCGCCATTTCTTTCAGATGGATGAATATTACTTCTCACCACCCTCACTTTTGGAGTCAATGGTGTCCAGCTGGATGACTCTGCCAGATCTGTAATTGCACAGGATGCTGTGAAACGTGGTTTCTCAACACCTTGCACTGACATGCTGCACCCATTTTTAGATGGTTTGGGGTTAGGATGAACAGCCACATGACACATGTATGTGTGACAAAATGCAAGAGATACTCGGTGAAACAATCTTTGATTAAAAACAAGGCTCTTATAACTTAGTGCCACCTTATTCCTTGGGAATGGTGGGGCCCATTTGCCACCACAATTCTAACTTCAAGTTTAAAATGCTCAGGTTTTATTTCCTCCCTGTGCTATGTGGTGATGACACGCAGGTAGTAGCACCTTCATCACAGTGGGACAACCAAGCACACTGTGCCCACACAATAGCCTCCAGAGGGGATCCCAACAGGCCTAAAGGCTTTAGAGACATCCCTAGCTGGAAGTAACCTCCTACCAAGCCAAATGCTATAGTGTAGGCAGGTTACACTCTCACAATGGGCTTGTGTAATGCAAAATCATCTAGCAGAAGTTTTTACTTAATTTTTAATCCATTGCCCTTGTATCATACTAAGGCATTTGTTTTGTGCTGTTTTAGTGGGGAAGCTGCTGACATCTGACTCACTCTTTCCTGCAGCATGTAGGTGGTTTTTGGAGCTCCATCAAAGAGTGACCCATCCCAGTGCTGCTCACCATGCGAGCTGCCACTGAATCATAGCCACCGCACCGGAATACTGCTTAAAGCTGTGGCGTTGAGGCTATGAGTGCAGAAAAACAGAAGCAGTATGTGGTAGCTAAATGCACCTACTGTATTTCTCCTGCTTACTAACACTTCTGCTTTGTTTTTGCACATTGAAAATAAAAGATGGAATTTAACTGCTGCTATAGAACTTGGGTCATTATGGCAGAGACAGACTAAAATGAAAACAGCTCCAGATATGTGATTCACTGGCTGCAAAAACCAAATAGCAGAGGGATCAAATCAATTGTAGAAGGTAAATGGAAGCTTTCTGTGTCCATCAGTAAAAGTTAAAAGCATTGCAATAAGTAACATGGTTGTCATGGTGACTGAGTGTTTGTTTATGGTGAAATTCATCAGGCAAAGCTGAAATGTTTTTAATTTAAAGCTCAGATGACAGGGAATTGAGTAGTGCAAGAAAGAGCAGGTATATATTTTTCATAGATACATGCAAGTAATTATTTTTTCCTATGAAAATTCCCCTCAGTACTCAGTATTTTTTCTGCCTTCTTCTTATCTTCATTCAAGTTCTGAATATGTTTGTCTTTAGACAATGCAAGGAGCCAGAAAAACGGGTTTGAAGGAAGGTGAAAATGAGCACTACTCATAAGCAGACTCCTGGCAGTGCATAGACAATAGGAACTCTTAAAACAGTGTTCTAAAGAGAATAATCCTTAAATCTGAGTGCTGCACTATATGTTCTCTGGGGCTGGAACTTGCAAATACATAAGCGGTCAAATAATCTGCTGCATAACATTAGCTTAGCACTTTTTCTCCTGAAATTGTCAGATGACTCAATTTTCTGGGCTCCATTTTCTGCGTCTGAAATTCAGGTTTCTTTGCCTAAAACCAGCACATCTTAAAAACAAAACAAAAAAAACCCCACCCCAAAACCAAACAACAATAAAATAATCAACAACAACAAAACACCACCTCCACCACCAAAAAAAAACTAATGAAATATTCAGTTTGCCCCTATTTAAATTAACGCCAAAATCCTGGTAAGGGAGGAAGTGTCTAGTACACTATAAGATGTTTTGTGACACGATTACAAATAAGTTTCATGTAAATTACTCTTGTTAAGCTGTAATAGGTCCTTCTTTTGCAAGCATTTCTGTGAAACTATTGGGGGCCCAGCTGCCCCCCTTGAACTTGATAGCAAATTCCCCGTGACTTCAGTGCCTCTGGGCTCCATTGAAGACTAATAATCAACAGCATCCCCACCTACAGCCATGTAGTTCCAGATAGCATTTCATGTCCATGGCAAAATATCTAGCAGATTTTAACAGGAGATTTTCAGGAGGCCTGGAACACAAAGCTCAGTTGTTTAACAAATGGAAGCAGGAGGTTTGTAGAAAGCCTTAAGATCATCATAGACATTGCCTTCTCTCTCCATCTCTTTCTCTGTTTAAGGGTAATGAATGTGATAAACAGAGAGGAATATCTGAATGATTTGCATGCAATGACTGCTAGTTTACGGGGAGCTTTTTGTTGGCAGTAGTGGGGAAATCAAGTTTATTTTGCATTTAATTATATTTTTAGCAACATTTTGCTGTGCTTTATGCTTTTAAATGAGCTGGTAAAAGTTTAACTAGTAACAGTCATTATAGATTAATAGTTATAAATCTCATTGAAATCTATAGTAAGATGTATTAACTTTAGTAGGCATGAGATCAGGTTTTAATGGTATGTGACAACAGCTAAGAACCTTTTAAAGATATCACTAGAATAAAAGAGGGAAAGTGTTTAAAGTTCTCGTACAAGACAAAAAGATGTGGTTTTATGTTAAATTTGAAAAAGTTAGCAGGTGACTTTGTAAAATGATTTCATTTGTTATATAATCAGGATTGCAGATTCTTATATAGACTACTAAACTAGTAACTGTTTTCATGGCATTATTAGTAAAAACAGCATTAATATTTGCAAATTGCATAAAATGAAAATAAAGATAAGGGATGTGGGAAAGCACCGTAATGCACCGGGGTAAGAAGCAGTAAGAGTGATTCTGTCAAAAATGCCCAAATGCAGAAGTAGCAACATTTTTAGTGGTTTTTTTTTTTTTTTTTAATTTTAAGAAGAGAGAAAATCTTTCACTTTCCTGGGTCCCCTTAGACGTCTTTTTAGCAATGCATTTGTTTTCTGAAAGGAGAGCTGGGTGAAACATTTACCATGAAAGTAGCTTTTAGATGAAATTCCATCTTCCCACTTCATAATGCTTTTGTAAAATAGTATCAATTTCATGTTTATTGAGTTTGAAAACAGTCCTTAGGCATGGGTGAAACTGAATAGTGAAATTTCTAGTTTGATCTAAACAGATATATTAAATCAATGTAGCTCACATTATGTTAATAGTTCTATATTTTTTTACAACCCAAAATGCATGCCTTTTAAAACACTTGAAAGTTCCTCATGGTCTCCGTTTTGCAAAGAACAACATATGTGAAATGAAAAACTTGTAGGTTATATGCAAGTAGATTAAGTCTGGAATCACTGGAAAACCTCTGAGATGTCTTTTTTTGGGGAGGTGACACCAAAGTCAATAGATCTGAGACCTAATTCTGTAGGCTGCTGGCTGCCTGTGGTGTGGGCAGTACAGATACAGGTAAACATGGCAAGCAGCACAGATGCTTGCTTTCTTACCCTGCCCTTACTCTTGAAGCAGGATAAATACTTACAGTAATGAAAAGTTCATTCTTTCACCTTGTAGCTAATAGTTCTGAATGATGCCGAGGGCCCTGTCATGAGGATATTTGGTCTCCTAAAAGGTGGACAGACATCTCCTCACTTGTCTCCCATAGTCAATAAAATTTCTATTGCACTGAGTGAGAGTTGCATGAACTTTCTTGAGAGCTCTGTGGTTCCTTCTTCCATGTTTTATAGGTTTCCCCTCATTTTCATTAGAAATATTTCAGCACATTTTCCACCTTGCAGTCAAGCAAGAGTGGTAGCACCATGCAGAAAAGAAATGGTCACTCAGACATAATATTCTTCATATTTGGCTGGGCTTAAGGCTGTTATTTTGCGTTCACAGTTTAATTTCATTATGCAACTCAGACCTGAAACACTAGCCTGCAAGTTTCCACTGGAGTGTGTAAAAAGGGTATCTGATTTCCCATCTGTTTCAACTGCCTGCTTTATAGCTATTTAGATTGAAGCAAAGGAAATTAAGGATAGAGATTTTAGCACATTAGCAAGAAAAAAGCCAAAACACTAAACGTGCTGAGGCTCCTTTGCTGATGTGAAACCAGCCATGTCCCTGCTGGTTGGCAGAGGCCGGGATCTGGAGCGCAGCTGCAAGTCACCTGCTCAGCCTGCAGCTCGGTGCAATTACCTACCCTGCTCAGCCAACACTAACACGTTGTGATGGAAGGGTCACAGGTGAAACGAGAGACCTTTTTTTCCTAATCTAGGGTAAATTACCTTTCTAGTAACATATGGGTGCAACCTTCAGGGTGCCAGGCTTTAACCATGAAGGTTAGGTTATTCAGAAAGCAGAAAGTGCAAAAGCAATGATACATAATTCATTCAAATGAGCGCTTACTTTATAAGAAAGAAGAATACTACACCTCTGTTGGATCCCAGCTGGATTCCTGGATATTCCTGAAAATTAGTCTTTTTATGCCTAAAGATAAACCTCAAGCCATACCTGTGGGAATTAAATGCAAATCCTGCTATGCAGAGAAATGAAGAAAATAGGTTGTAATTTCAACAACTGAAGAGATTTTTCTTTTAATAAATTCTGGTCTCTTCATAATTTTTGTAGTTGGTTTTCTGTTTCAGACCTAAACTTAGGATGAGTGTAGTTAAACTTGAGCGGATGTCTCCTGGTCATTCTCGAGAAAGGCAAATAAGACCCCTAAAAAGTGGTAACATATGCTCAAAATACAATTGTAAACTCTAAAAAGGCTTCTATTAGCACTAGATAGCCTTTGTTAAAAGCGTATTTTTTTTCTTGATGTGTTTTTGCCATGTTAAGAAACAGTTCCTGAGCTTTTTCATTCTGAAGAATACTAGTCTAGAAAGGTATAATATTTCTCAGTAATTACAGAATCTCTCCAATATTATTAATGCATTTTTTCTGCCAGAATTAATACTTCAGTGAGTCCCATTTTCTTATTTATTGGACTACTATACAGTTTTGAATAATTCTTTCATAATATTAAAGGTTACAGCACAGGGAGTTTCATTATTTTGTGCGGTGTTTATCTGTACCTAGACAGTCCCATACCATCTGCCAGGATTACTTTTCCTTGTTTATGGATCAGAACGATTGTAGTGGTAATGAATAATTAGTTTCCATGATAAACCAGGAGGTGGATGACTCAAAAGACTAGTAATGCCTAGAAAACAAGACCCTGACTTCTAGTTCACTGGTTCAAATGCAGCTTGAGCCAGGATGGACCAGAAATCAGGGCCAATTAATCCTTGGGGTGCTTTATGGAAAAAACTTGGTCATATTATTATGGGTGTTGTGGCACCTATGGGCAGAATGAGAGAAGAGCCAACAATCTACAGGAGCTTACCTAAATTGAACAGGATCAAAGTCAAGTTAGAGTAGATAAAAATATCTGATAAGTATTATGTATACATATCTCTGTCCATCATTTTTTGCCTCCTGTTGCTTAACTGAATGTATTAATAATTTGGGGCACAGGGCAATATTCAATTCACCATTAGAGAAATATATACCAAAATCTCCCACCGTGAATTATGCCATTTTACTGACTGGAAATAGATTTAGAACTTTTACTGGCTGTCTTAGCAGAAAGGTTGTGAATATAGTAGGATACAGAGAGAGGGCTCTCCTTTGTAGTAAGTTAAAGTTGTCCTGAGGCTGTGCTTGTTCTGGGAGATGGCAAACTAGATCAAAGTCTAAAACATGACCCCCAAAATGGCTGAGCTCTCAACACTTACTGGGGCGACAGAAAAAGAAGAGCTGTGAATACAGCTGGCTGGAGTTGTGGTATCACTGCAGGGGCAAAGCCCTGGGTTGGGCTAACACCTGTGCCTAGGTGGGAAGGTTTGCCTGACATTGTTGCACTTTAGGAATCAGATGTTGTGTACGGCTGTCTTTATCTCCTTTTCTTTTCTTTTTTTTCTTTTTTTCTTTCCTCCCTTAAATAAAGTATTGCTAAGCCAACTGATTCATTTGTCAAAGAGAAAGTCAAAGCAGAAAATTGGAAATTGAGGTTTATTTCCCCGGGTTTCTAAGCAGATGCTCCAGCTGGCATTTTGTTAGTGATCCCTCTAAATTTGAACCCAAGCCTTGTTGCTGTCAATCAGTGGTTGGCAGAAAGATTGCAATAATAGCATTAAACATCTAGCTCCATGGCAGTAATGTGCTGCATCAAGAAAAGGACTTCTCCTAGTGGCCGTGGAAAAATGTCCAGTATTTAAGTGTATCTCCTGGCACAGATGGGAACCAGGCTGAAAGTACATCTGCTGAGGACCATTAGCAAAGCAGCTGAAATTCAAACATAATAAAAGAGTCTGTGGGAAACCAGTCCTTGCAAATTGTTATGAAAATAATAACTATTTGTACACTTAATGCATAAGCTTTCATCTGCATGTCTCAAATGGCTTTATAAACACTCATGAATTAAGTTACAATGCACCCTTGTGAGATACTTTACACCCATTCTAATCCCATAATTAATCTATAAATAAAGGACTGCACAGGGAGCTGAAGTGATCTGGCAATAGGAGCACTGCAGGTTTATGAAGTATAGAATAAAAGTAAGGCCTAATGGTCCCAGCTCTCTGCACCAACCATTAGCTCCTTGGCCTTCCAAGGGCATCAGCTAAGGGCTTGCCAGGTGGTTCAGCTGCCCTTCTCATTAAGGGTGGAAAGAAACAAGGGAAATCATTATAAATTTTTG
Source organism: Cygnus olor (assembly GCF_009769625.2). Taxonomy (NCBI): domain Eukaryota; kingdom Metazoa; phylum Chordata; class Aves; order Anseriformes; family Anatidae; genus Cygnus; species Cygnus olor. The sequence continues at coordinate 18,850,770 of NC_049173.1, forward strand.
TGCAACATTTACAGAGCATATTTCCATCAATTGATTGATGGATAGTTACGTGCATTCATTTTCCTGGTTACCTAAAGAGACATCTCCTCATGCATGATGATCTTTCTCCTATTAAAATATAGAAAGAGATACCCCTCTGAAAATGTTTAAAAACTATATAAAGATTTGTGAGAATTATTATACATGTAATGACCATCAACAGGGAGTACAGGAAGAAAAGACTCACGGATTTATGCTATATTCCTTTCTTCTTGAATTCACAGTGGTTCCAATGGATTTCAGGTGTTAAATAGCTACAAAAAAGATGAATTATAGGATGTGTCTGTTTTAATCTAGCAAGCAGGACAAGTTCTTATTCTTCGGAAAAATTAACTTTAACTTTGAGTAAAAAAAAATCAACTGTCCTCTTGTAATCAAACTCTCTTTTCCCCTTATTTATTGCTGTATTTGTTAGGAAAAAAGTTCTATTTTCTGTTTTTGTTTTTTGGTTCAAAGCTCTGGTTCCCTTAGAGGTGCTTTCCACATCCTTTCCGAATCTTTTTGTAGCGGAGACTTTGAAACCAGCTAAAATCCAGTAGGAGCAAATAACTGGTTTTGGTAAAAGAGAAGCAGAAAATGTTCTCTTTTCACTTTAAAAAAAAATCAAACTTCAAAAGGAGATCTCTTTCATGTAAAAGAAAGTTTAAAAAATTGGCGATTTTAAAGTGAGAGAAACGTGCTTTGTCTGTAGTTTCCTTTGTTCCCTGTGCAGTTGTTGAAGGTTTTGTACTTTATTAGCTTACCAGCTGCAGTTCAGGATTGCTGTCTCTCCAGAACAGCTCTTTGAAAGGCAAGTCTGATTCTTCGTGCCCTTACGTTAACCTTCAGACTCCTGCTGCTTCGCTGATTTCAGGATAGTATTCCTGACTGACATCCCTGTGGAAGGAGGAGTGGCTGGGAATGATAGCAGGGATCAGAGGCATGGCCAGCAGCTCCGAAGCCCTTACAACAGCCCTGCATCTCACTGGCAGCCTTTGCTTTCTGCTTCATTCTGCGCTTTGGTCCTTAACATATAGACCTTTCTTTAGGGTGTCACTTATGACAGCTAACACCAATTTCTGTATGAGAGGGACAAAGCCCAGCTTTCTGCACAAAGAGCTTTGGTTACCATGCATGGGGAGAGAGAAATTCTGACATGCACATTTACGTTTCACTGGCTTTCTCTCCTCTGTAAAGGCAGGGATGATGTTAATCATCTTATTTCAAATTTTGTTTTTTCTTCAATTACACTTCCAAAATATTTGCTGCTCCCACACATTTAAAAGATTTATGAAAGCTGTAAATGTGCATAAGTCTGTTTTGCTTCTAGAAATGTGGAAAGACTTTGGGGGGAGATTGTCAAAAACATCTACCAGATTTAGAGGCGCAAATTCATGGGCTTTTGAAGTGTATGTTCTTGTTTTGACCCCTTTTTACCTGTATGTCTGATGGTTTTATACAAGGCAGCACTTTTGTTCCAGTCTCTCCATAGCTTGGCAGGTTGACAACCGAGAGCTGTCAGTCAGCTCAGATGATGGCGTTTATGGCAGACTTGGTTAGTGTTTAAAACAGACCTGTCCCGGGTCTTTTACATACTGATGTTTTCCCATTCCTTTACTCATGCCACTTGATAGTTTCCTTGGTTCTCTCTTCTCCAGATGCAAGAGCCACTGTCATGGGTGCAAGGCTTAAAAAATAAGCTGTTAGTACATCATTTAATACAAGCAAAGTAAGCAGGACTTGATAAGGTGTACCCTCACTACGTGTTTAACTGGATAGAAAGGTTGGACTGGTCTCACTTCATTCTTTGAGTACCCCCAGTGCAGATCCCTCAGGCATCATGTCTCTGTACCCAGAATTAGAAACATAACATTAAAATAAATAAATAAATAAACAAAAGATTGAAAAATCCTTCTGGAAGCTGGGTCTTGGTGGGAAGTTTTCTCAGGATCAGAGTGGCAGGAGCTGGGCGATCTGTGCTCCATGTCATCATGGTTTGCTCCACATCTGCCTAGGATGGGGTTGCTGCTTTGGATCTCTTTTTTCTAACAGATTCCCTGTTAGGGAAAGGACCTGGAGCACTAACAAGGTCCCAAATGTCAGCTGCTTTCTCCACCTGCTGTTGGAGTTGGGCCTGTAGATATTTTAATCAAGGACTGATGTTGTTCAAAGGGCTTGGGGAAATGTTTTGTGGTGTGGGACAGTAAGGAATAGTTATCCATACTTCACTTATGGTTAGGCATTAGGTAATATCGGTGGTATGGGGATGGTTGGACCAGATGATCTTGGAGGTCTTTTCCAACCTTAGTGATGCTGTGATTCTATGGATTTTTCTGGGCCTCCCACTGTGCAGTGAAGTTTGTACGTCCTACATTTCTACTGTCCCAACATCTTTTTAATTGACATGGAAAGGTTTTCAGATGTTTGTGTGTCACAGAAAGCTGCTTTTCAAAGTAGAATTTTAAAGGGCCTTCAGGAATCCAAAATGGAGAAAACAAACGGAAAAAGGAGTGCGAAGAGCAAAGTGTACAATTAAGATGATTTTTGAGATGTCCTGGTACAGGGGGTGCTTGTGTTAAAATAAATTACCCAGGGTGAAAAAGAAAACAACAGATTCTCAATTCATTGTAGGAACTGGACTTCGAAGGAAGTGAAGTAATTGAAATCAGACCGTATTAGCCTAAAGGAACAGAATAAATCACTAGCTGAAGGGAAATTAAATGACAAAAGGATGAGAGTGCTGGGGACTAGTCACTAGTACAGCTGAACTGATGACAATAACAAAAAGATAAAATCCATAACTGATCTACAGAGCCAATTTTTGTGGGTCAAGAGAAATAAAACATACATGTTTCCTACTTCTATTTTGCTAGCAATTATTCACAATTGTGCAGAAATCATGGAGAACATACGTGGAAAGCCTCTTCTGATGTCAGTGGTGCTCCTTAGATTTAGGAACCTTTCTTACACACGTTCCTTAGGCAACATGTACACCTGCACAGCCACTGATATTCTCCATAAGTGTATTAATTTTATTCTGTTGAAGGTAGTGGCCATTTTGTAGCAGGTTCAGTTGTACTGCGCTCCCGACTTACATTTATACTTCGACCTGGGACTTTCTTTGTCATGGAAACTTGACTCCAGCCTTTCTGAGTGCTTCTAATCTAATGATTTCAGTTTTGATTGCAAAACGCCTTTTAGGATAAGAAACATGAAGTAACAGAAGGCAGACTTCTCCTCAAATATAAGTCTTACTTATAGACTGCAGTATTTGAATGGAAATCTGTAAATCTAACATACCATAGCAGTTTCACAAAGGAAAAAAAAAAATCTTTACATTTAAAGGATATTATTTAGATGCAGAAAGGCTGACCTGACACAGTGCAGGATATTCTACTAAAGGTTTTTCCTCTGATGTGTTTTAAACACAATGTCACCCAAAAGAAAAACTTAACCTTTTGTTTATTTCATAGGAGCCTGCATAAAACATTTAGCATATGCTTTAGAATCCTTTACTGTGCAGATTCTCCTGAATCTCAGGTGAATATTCCATTTAATTCACAGCCAGCTGTCTCACTGGGGAAACCAGCTCATCTACATTTTGGACCTCTGACTCCTGCTGTAACTATTCAATCTGTCTTTCTGATTCTGTACGTGACATTTTCTGCCCTTTCATTCATTCCAAATAGGTATTCTCTTTAACCTTGTTGTACCAAAACATTTCATTGTATGCGAAAGTAATGGCATTTGGTAATTGGCAATGCACCAAGTGGTAAAGGGCACCTCCAGTAATTTACTTGAATGGTGTCTGTATGAAAGCTGAAATAATTTGATTCTTCCGCAAAGGGGCAAGAGCATACTAACAGTATCTTCCAAGCCATTAGTGTAGAGAGGCTGACAGCAGGCTGCCTTGTCTCTCTGCACTTTCCCTTGTACTGCTTTAGTTATAATTCATAATCAACACCTATTATTAAGGACAATAAGTAGAAATGGTTTAAAAGAGTTTGGAAGTATTTTTTGTAGTTTTCCTGTTGGCTAGAGAATGGTAACACTACTGTAACTCTAAATTTTATTACTTTATTACAAATAGTCAGGAGGTTTTAGGGTTATGAATTATTTTCTGTCTACATATTTGGAAGTTCAAAATGTTTCTTTTAATGAAATTGTAGTTTTCTGGCCAATCTTAAATATTATCTGTATCCACACACTGCACAGACAGAAAATGATGTATAAAAATTTGTGTGGATATGAGAGGGAGTGTGCCCAAGCACCACATGGATTAAAAGGCAGTGTAAACCACTGGGCTGTGTACACAGCTGGGACTTGGAAATTAAAAAGCATATGATGCTTGAACAAAATTATTGAAATATATGATTTACCATGTGACTTTATGTGAATTGACTGGTTTGTCTTAGCTTCTCCTTCTTCAAAATGGGAATGATGAATTAATTTGATTGAATTCTGAGATGTTTAAATTTTTGTTCCATGCAAGGTGGGACGGGCTGAGACAGGGAGACTTGCAGCTGCTGTTACTGTCTTCTGTTGATATAGATATGTAAAATTAGTTTTGACCAAGTCTCTTGTTATTAAGTCAGTCCTGTTCACCTTTGCATGCATTATTATCTAACTATTATCAAAACATACACTAAGTATGTGTATTTGGTGAAGTTACAGGTCAGAAATAACTGCCTAAACAGAAATAGAAGGGAATAAGGAGAGAGGCACAGGTAAGTGACGTGACTTGCATAATAATCTGGCTGAGAACCCCCACCAGAAATAGAAGAGCTTTCTAGATATATATTTTGATCTGTGGCACTTTTTTTTTTTTGTCTACTGTTTCTCATTCAGAACAATTCTTACTCATTTGCATGTCATTATACACTTCTGATGGGCTTCTTAGTGACAAGAATTGCGTAAGTCTGTAGGTTCAGCAATAGTTCAGCTACACAGATAGATGTTTGTTCATTCAGAACGACATTAGTTTGGGTGACATGTGGCTTTGAGTGCACATTATTCATGCTTAATTATGGTGGAATAGATAAAGAATTGGAAGACACAGACACACCCGTGTTCCTGAATGAAGAGTCATTGTGTCATGCTTATACAGACTGAAGTGTCATCCAAGTGAATTAATTATAATAATCTGTTTTCCAATTCAATCTGGCAATTATTCTCTTTTCAGAATAGTTAGCTTTGGTCTTGTTTACAGATTTTGCACAAATTTTGCAACAGATCCATAACCATGTCACCAGCTCACTGCCTCTTCAAGGGAACAGGGAGACAGCGGTGCAGTGTGATGGTAATGGAAATGCTGAGCCTGAACGGGTGTCTCCACTCCCTCCCACTGCCTGAGACCATCAGGGCAGGCCTCTCAGATCGTATTTCTGAACGTGGATAAGGAATGAGGTTCCTAAATGACTCCATTTCTCAGTCTTTCTAGTCCTGAAGTCTTAATCTGTCTGTCTGTAGTGCCTAAACGCTACTTCATGGAAGCCATAGTTTAAATTTTTTCCACACAGCATTCTGATCTATTTGTGCTGGGGTCTATAAAAAAGAAAAAAAAAATGAATGTATCTCATGTCTGCCAATGCGGATGTATGGAGATAGCTACATTTTTTTTTTTTTCCTTGGACTGATGATTTTTTATTTTTTATTTTTTATTTTTTTAACTTGTAGCAGAGTTTTGGAATGCTTGCTTCTGTGTTTTCGAACTGCAGCTGAATTTCACACATGCTGCCAGGGTGACTTTATCCTCAGCTCCATTTGAATTACACACTTTTCACTCTGATAATACTTTTTTGGCCTCCACATCACAACATTATGTCCCTTTGGATGTTTTTAATGTTAATATCAACTATATTTAATTGCTACCATAAACCTAGATAAGGTAGGATATAACAATCCTTAACAAACTTTTCCATTAGTGGGATATCTTCAAATGAATCCCACAGATAACAAGTACTAAACCCTGAACTATTCAAGACAAATTCAGAGCACGAATATACAGGGTCTGGGTTTACATCTCATTACACCAAGTCTGAAATTGGCTCATATATTTCTTTAATGTCCAGCATAGTTAAACTAATGGTGGTCTTGCATCAAATGTTAGATGGATGTGTGGATATATGCGTACACGTATGAAATGAAATTATTTCTGTCAAAAGATACTTCATTTTTCAAGAGAACTGAAGAACTGCAGTTGGTTTTTTTTTTAGTTTTTAATTGAAATATTTTAGGTGTCTCATGGTTGTTCAATGAATGAATCCGTCATGATAGCACTGTCTCCAGGGAAACTTTGAAAGCTATTACCTAGAAACTCAATGAAGATCAATTATCTCCTACCACCTGCACACGTGCAATACATTTAAATAATAGTGACTGCATGTAATGGAAACATAGTGACAAAGAAGTTTTTTTTTTTCCTGCTTTGGTATATCAGTCATAGGAAGTGACTTGTTCTTTCTGTGTCCTATCTGATGAATTATGGTATTGAATACCAGGAGAAATGTCATCTTGCTAGCATATGTCTCTTTGCTATAAGGTGAGAAAGTATCTTTACAAAAGGTAGACCTTGGTGCTTGTGCACCGTCAAGAGCAATCTCAAAGCAAAAAAGTCTCCCCCTAGCCAAGGCTCCTGCTACTGAGCACTTTCTCTGATGGGTCGGCCAAAGCTGTGTCTTGGGTTTGCTTAATCAGCAAGTGCTGCTAATTGCCAGCAACAGCAAAGCCTGAGGAGATTCAGAGCCCTGCCTGCCACACCGTAAGGGAAGAGTTTCTTTACAGGTGAGAGAGCTGCATGAACTGCTGCAGATGTGATTCCTGTAATGATTCCCAGACTTAATTATTATTGTTATTAATGATGATATAGTGCTTAAAGCCATTATTAAAACTCTTAATAAATGCATGGCAAGCACATTTTTGAATTAAAAAATCTAATGGATATTCATTACTAGAAAGCTGCATTACAAAAATATGGATTATGGTTGTTATATCAGTTAATTCTGCAGAATTTGTCTCATTTCTGGATTTTCTTGTAAATCTTAATTAGCTGCTGTGGAATTGTGCAAATGAGAGGTTACAGGAAAAGAAATATAAGCTTTTAAAGAAAATCTGTTAAATTGTTAGAATGACTGGTTACTTATGAAGACTAATAAATTAACTGATCTTTTACCGTAGCCTTAGTGCAAAAGCATATTTTAACACTTGTTTTCAAAACCAACTTCAGCCCAAGCTGTTTTTTATTTGTATGGAAGCAAGGACCTAAGAATGTAGATTCTTACGGAGATGCCATCAATAGATATATGGCATCAATGCTGAGGGTCTGCCAATGTCCAACTCCTCTAAAGTTAGATGGGCAAACATCTGCAAAAATCATTTGCTTATGTGAAATGCAGCCTGGCTTTGCCACTTTCAGCACTGAAACATTATATAAACCAACTAAACATACAGTAAGTGGTTGCTTTGAAAGTTTTGGGGTGTTGATGGGAAAATCCCATCAGCAAGAGATGAAGAGATCAGCAAAGTGACTGAAGAAATGTTCCTCCTCAACAGAACCAAAAGGTATTTGCTATATATAGTGTGTGTGTCTGGATACTAGCACACACCACTACTCATCCAGTGGAAACAGTCTAAGCCAAACCTTGATAGCTCAAGGGCAAGCAGCAGCTGCCAGCACTGCCAGACAAACGGAAACTCAGAGAACCAAGAGGCCTGGAGACCCCTGTGCATTGATGCCTTAGTCCTTGGATGTTAGCCTATAATGTATGAGAAAAAAACACCATGTAGCTTTAAAATAGTCTGTTTCTCCTTTTATCTCCTATTATGAATAGTCATAGTTACAGATCACTCACTGCGTGTACCCAGCCTCATGTTCTTTTTGGTTTTGTTTCTGGCCTTGGTGCTGGGTTACTGAATTTCTGCAGTAGTGGCAGTAGTAGCAATGCTGAAGGAGCAGCAGGAATGAAAATTCTCCAAGGCACAAGCTGTTCTCCCCTTCACATGGCACAGAGCAGATAGCAGGCTCCTGTGCTAGCTCTGTTGCAGAGGGGTAGCCCTAGGTCCCACAGCTACTCTGGAAAATCTCTCCTTGCATTCAGGACAAGCAGCAAGGCTTCATGGACTCAAGGGCCAGCACAGACTACCCTGGTCATCTACTTAGCAGACTTGAACACAATATACTCTGGGAAAAAAGGATTATAGATTTCTGAAGCTGTGTTTCATCCCTTTAGAGACTCCATGTGATGGTGCTGCTGTGTAGGGAACTCACCAATATTTAAACACCTTTGTCAAAAGCAAACACGGCCTCTTTCGGATGTGACTGTCAAACTGCACCTTCTAGTCACCTGGTCCTGCGATGCCTCCTTGCTGCTTGCTGTCACACACTTAATGCCCAAGAAAATGACCAACTTACTTCTCAACTTTCTTTTAGGGTAACCAAATGTACTGAGTTCCAGAATCCTTGTTATGTGCAGCACAGTTTTCTAGCACCTGGATAATTTTTGTGGAGCTCTGTACTCTGCAGTGTTCAGACAGTGCAGCACAAAGCAATTCACTTCTTTTAAAAATTGACATGGAGTGAAGATTTCATCATATCAAATAAGCAGCAGAGAGATGCTTCTTTTCTATTACGGGATCATCTGTTCTTTGCTACTAATAAATTAAAATCTCTCTGCTCGCTGGTGAATCGCCAAAATGTCATAGCTGTTGAACATCCCATTTCTTTGTCCTTAGTGTTGCTCTTCAGATTTGCACTCTAGGAATTACTCTGTTAGTAATACTAACAAGAATTTGGATTGTACCTCACGTATTGATTTCCAGTCAAACCAGGAGCAAATGCATTATTTCAGAGGTATGCCTTCTCTTGTGTTACTAACGCAGACTTAGACTTTAGCTCTTTTTGCCTGAAAGGTCAGTAATTTAGTAATGTCATCTAGCTGGCTCTTTTCTTATTGAATCATTAATATAACAAAGGACAGATATATCCAGGATCATTATTATGGAATATAGGTTATTCCCATCTGTTAACAATAAGATATCAAGAGCCTAGAGAGGATGATTCATAATTCTGATGCAATGTCCTATGGATAACATGGAGCATGGTGGCAGATGGAGGAAGATGGGTCTGAGCAGATGGATCTGGGTGCGGTTAATGTTGCACATACGGATGTACAGTGGGGCACAACACCAGGGCTAATTTCTTGCCAGAAGGAGCAGCATGCAAATTGGCATCTCCACAATCACCAGCAAATACCAAAATAATTCAGCTGAGGAGGCAGAAGTGCTCACAGTGCTGTGTATCCTGGCCCAAGCAGCAGCCATGCAGCTGCACAGAAGTGGCCCAAAGCTATTTTACTTTCAGAATAGTATGCCAGAGTGATAAATGACGCAAACTGTTCAGATATGAAACTGCTGACTGTGTCTAGATTTATTTTGGATTGACTCACAGGGCTTCCCAGTGCCCATAGGTACTGGCCAGAAAAAGTCATTCTGAAGTCAGTGAGGTGATACGCATGTTAGCAGCAGGATGTGGGGTATTGTATCTTGTCTGTAACAGTGATAAGTGCACTGATACCAGAATCTGTGTGAATGCAATGCTAAAGATTACAGTTAGGCACACAATACAGTGCTTTCAAACAACATAGCAATACTTGAGAAACTCCAAAAAGAAGCCTAACCAAATGAAACCATTAACACATTTTTGGAAAAGTAAATCACGCTCATTATTTTCTACTTGTACCATTACTAGTGTCACAAGTGCTACTTATTTCATGAAATAACATTTAGTCCAGACTTCACCAAAGTTAGTAGGAAACTGTCCTTGTAAGTCTGATGGGAGTTAGATTATGCCTTTTGTACACTGATACTGATTTTGGGAAGGAAGTCTGCTCCATGAAACAACAGCAAAAACTTTACAAGCTGAGACAAGATGATGAGAGAGAGAAATAAGTCACACACCTGATTACAGGTGTCATTAATCACTTCTCTAGTCTTATTTCTGTTCAATTTCCAAATTACAGTAGTAGGTGAGTCTGGGTTTGAGAAGGGAATAATCCTGATGTACCCTTTGCAGAGGATTTCAGGAAAAATTCAGTTCTGGGTAAGGGTGTAAATTTCCAGTATGTTCACTTAACTGTGGCATTCCACTTAAGACTACAATTCATTTTATTTTATTTATTTATTTATTTATTTATTTTTGCTTTATTTATTTATTTATTTTTAATATTTTTTGCTTTATGCAGATGGGAATTACCAGAGTTCATCAGCAGTATTTCAGTGAATAGTGGGGTTTGGTAGTACAAATATGTGACTGGTCATCTTGATAGTCTCCTGGAGCCATGTGAGGTTATTTCTTCACAACCACATCTACCTGTGTAGATGACTTGAGGAAAGATAAATATATTGGAAATATGCCAAAAATACATTTGCACCCAAAGGATGTCTGCAGAAACCAGTGTTGGGGCCCAAGGGTACACTATGACTCAAGACGTTAAGTTTTGCATGGGGCTTGTGCAAGTTTAACAGCTCTCTTCCTAACATTCACAGAAAGACCTTGTATGTCCTGCTTTCCTCAGTGCAGGAAGTAAAAGCCCACTTCTGTGAGGTCTCAGAAGTGTTGTTGGAAGCCCAGGAGCTTCAGTTCCTGTTAGCCCCATGTTGTCTTGGATCCTGGTCTTCAAAGCTTCTGGATAAAGTATAAGAGGATTTTGAATACCTTGTAGGATCTGGACAAACAAACTTCATCTGGATGCTCAGACTCACCCAGAATCAGCTTGTCATGAAAAACAGCATTGTAAAATAGGTTAGATTTAATACTTTGCACACTGCCACCAGTAGTATAAGGTTCAAGAGAAGTTCTGAAAGCAAGGAGCAGATGCCATGGAACAGCATGTTGGTTGTATAGGTTGTATAGTCACATTTTGTACCTTCCTCCCTCTCCTTTCCCTTCAGGAGGATTTTTATAGCTACGTTTCCCATTCTGTACCTTCTCCCTTTATGCCTACATGATGGTTCCCATAGCCTCAAGCTGAAAAAATCAGCTGTCTAGCAGCGTTGTCTACTTTAGGAAATCTAATGATTTACCTATAAACAGAAAGGCATATGTCTGCAAGGTTCATCACAGTAAACCTTGTGCTTCTAATAAAATATTGATTTCCACTCACCCAATAATTTATGTCTTCAATTGGCTTGATCAGGCACCCTGCTATTTTTTCACAAGATATAGCAATCGTCAAGGGAGTTAAGGTCTTTTTAGAATACCAATGTGCCGTGTTTTTTTTTTTTTTTTTTTTTTTTTTAAGACAGTATAATCAAGTGCAGCTTTGAACAGAGTGGTATTACAGATAGATGAATCCCTGCAAGGCAAGCATGATTGCCATACCCAAGGGAAACACAATTTTACCTTTACTCTTAGCTGAATTCATCTATTGAATTGATGCATGCTATAGTTAAAGGTCATTATGTACAAATAAATTCTCATAGTCACAACTTTTTATGTGAATTCTCAAGTGTCATTGACAGAAAAATGAAAGATGCTGCAGAGAATAAGGTTCTCCTATTCTGTGCTGACATGGACTTCTTCAATAGCCTCTTTATAATCATCTTCATGGTTTAGCACCTTAAATTAAATTTAGTACTTTTCCACAAATGGCTGATAACAAGAAAGAAATGCAATTATCTCAGGACAAAAATGTTATTTTTAGAGCTCTGTTTTGTCTGCTTGGCATCAATTTTCTGTAATACTTGATATTAGCAGGACATATGTAACATACATATGATTGGACTACTCACTGCAACGTATCCAGACTCTGGTCATATTTATGTTTGTGTTGTAGGATGTTTTATATCCACACGTTGACTGACTAGCGCAGCCATAGCCTTCTTTTACTACCTGGTACAGCCACAGTCAATTCAAATACTAATGGCAGCAGCAGTTCGCTAGTTATGAATATAAAACAAAAATTTGGGAAAGAATGCCCTTTAAAATCTTTTACCTTTCTTTCTTTCTCCCCCACTGTTTTTTTTTTTTTTTTTCTTTTTAATACATGCATTAGAATATAGAGACTGTGCTGCAGACTAGTTTTTAAGAGAACATAATTCTGGTTATGTAGGGGCAGCCATGTGATACAGGATCTATCCTGCCATGGTTTCCCAAAATTCAGGAAAGGAAATCAGTGATGCATTTTTTTGACAATAGTGATTTTCTGCAATATCTTCCAGCAGTCTTAGGTGTTTGTGACTGTCAACATATACCTGCATGCATGTTGCTCCCCAGACAAACGCGTGCAGTGTGTCACTCCTCAAGGAGAAGAGATGCCTGATACAAGAAAAGAGCAAACCAACCTCCTAGGATGATCTCATGATAGGAAAGGGGAGAGTCTATGGACGCAGTGACTCTGGTCCAGCAGATAAGCCTGCACTTTAATGAAGATTCCTGTATGTGGCTTAGTATGAATGACAGGTAAAACTATTGCTAATGCTAATTACGTAAAGAGACAGCTCTGCACAGGATTAGACCTGTACATTCCTTTAGTATCTATTTTGTTTGATCATGTTCCCACAAGACCAGAAATTTCAGATACCTCTCTTATTGACAAAACTTTCTGGCATGTATTTTCTCATTCTGTCTTAAATGGCACAGAGTGAGACTGGCAGGGATGTCTATTTTTCTTTGGGTGAATTATACAGCCATTTGTTCTTGATATAGAACACACATTTGAAATAAGATTGTCTGAGTGGGAAATTATAATAATAACAACAATAACAACAACAACAATAATAATTATAATAGTGTTGGTGGGAGCTGTTGAGAACATTGCCAAAACACATTTCTGAGATTAAAAACTAAACCTGGTTCAGACGCTTCAAAAAAGTCTTTTAGTTACAGAATCTGAATCTAAAATCATATTTTCTTGCCAAGAATTTATATTCCCAGAAGCTGACCATACTTCTGATCCTCCTGACCCATTATTGATCAGTTCTATTTTTGCTGCTGATAAGTGTTGTTGGCATTGTTTATAATTACAGACCATCATAGAGTCAATACTAATTGAGGAGAGAACATGCATCCTCCCTGTCTTCAGCTCTGGCACAAATTATTCTTGCTACATTGCAAAAGGGAAAGACAAAGGACATTTATCAAGGTTTTTGAAAGGCAAGTATAAATAGAAGAACTCAAAAAGCCTCCATTTCCTTGTTTTAATTCTTGATTTCCTTATTTTGTCTGATAATGTGAAAATGGGTTTAGTCTGTGGGTAAGAATGGCAAAGCCATTAAACAAATTAGTGTATGCTTTTTTTTTTTTTTTTTTTTTTTTAAAGCAGTGGCATGGTTTATGGAAAGCACAAATACACAGGAGAAGGAGACGCGTTAAAGTAATATTAGGACACAAATATGCAGGATACTGAACTATGGGTTATAATGGATGATTGCCTTCTCTTTCTGCTATTTATTGTATTGTAAAGGAATTACTGAGTTTCAAGATTTTTATTTTCAGAAGACTTTGGTGACTTAATTAAATCAAAGAAAGCTTCAGGTAGAAGTATAGCAGCCTATAGAGCTAGAGCTGACACATCTTTCATCTCTGCCACCTATGTCTCTTGTCACCAAAGGACAGGTTCCATAATGGCTGAGACGAGTTCTGTCACAACTTGGTGTCTGAAATCACACTGTGGAAACAGAACAGGTTAGTGGCAGATGCCACTGGTATGTTGACAGATCAAACACCCTCAGAAAGAGCAGCTACTTAGCATTTCAAAGCTCCCTGTGAATGCCCTCACTACTCACCCTAGGAAGTTTTTCAGGTAGAGGTGTGCAGCCGGTGTTCACGTGTCCTTCCCACAGCAGCCTGGCATTCCTGTAACGGTGGTTCTGTGGCGAGTTTTATGTAGAGGTTAAGGAAGCAATATTCTGCTGACTTCTGAGAAAGCTGTAAAAGGCTTTTTGTGGATCTCATCAACTTCCACAGCTCAGAGAACTTTTAATTGGGTGTAGTTAACTTAATCCTTTGAGCACCTTGTTACAATGCTTGCATACCTATGAAGGCATTTTAAAGCAAATAAACACATTTAATTATTTCGTCATTGCTACTAATATCTGAGAATATGAAGAAAATTTCTCAGCAATGAAAGTGGATTATGTATTAGCCAACTTAATGATAGAAATTTCTTAACTTGGGATTTTTGAAGTGAAACGAATGAAAAGATGGTGGGGGATATTTCTGTAGCAGCAGGGAATGACAGATTCCTCCTTATTATAATTTATTTCAGTTTACATGGTGTATGACATCTCAGGTCCCTGCTGAGAGGACTTCCAATAAACGTAACTTTATGGAGCATTACAGATGACCACTTATCATGACATTATTAGTACTATTGTAACATAAGTTACAAAATGTGGATATTTACTTCTGTTTTTAAGGGTATAAATATAGTTTTCATACTTATGTGTTAGAAAAGCGACCTTGACTCCTGAATTTGATTTTCAATGGATCAATGGCTTTTATTGACGGTGATTTACCACATGAATAACTAGCACTGGTATCTCTACAGCCTGATTCATTCAATTTCTAAAACATAGTTTCATTTGGTATTGTACCTTTTATTACATTTCTTTTGCCTTAACTATCACTGCAATGATGAATATATTAAAAAAACTCATGAATTATATATCAGTCTCCTCTGATTCAACAAGAGTAGTGGAAGATTCTCAGCCCAAGAAAATTACACTAAAATCAGTACATGGTGCAGGACAAAGAAATTGGAAAAAAAAAAAAAGTTTTTGAACTATCACGTACCCATCTCATTCTTTGGCAATTCTTTTTTTCTGCCTTTCATTGCACGTAGGTAAAAGCTTCCTGTTTTAAATAGGTAGTTATTTCTGACCAACATAGCACCCTGCAGTTATTTGTACTGTGTTTATTCCCATATAATTATTGCTATGATGTAAGGGCTCAGCAAGATTCTTCTCATTATCCTTCCCAAATGAGAGCAAAATAAACTAGCAGTGAGCTACCAAAGAGCCAAAGCAGTGTGTGGGAGAGCAGTATGGTGCTAAAAGGTTAAGGATCTGTACTGCTGCCCCCCGAGCATGCATACAACAGTTTTCCAGAGAGTGTGCACCAAGCAGAGTGCTAAGTGACAACTAGCATTTGCAAGCCTGAAGTTTTCCTGAAAACAACAACAAAAAACTACCACCTGTCCTGAGCTGATTGGAAGAGCCAGAGCTCCTAATAGCAGCAACAGGAGGCTAGCTCCATAATATAAAGCTCTCCAACTCTACTGACTTAGGAGGACTTTTTTTTTCCAGTTTGCAGAGCTCTGGAGCTCACTTCTTGAGCCTTAACATGCCCAAAATTCATAAAAAATTCACCTGTTCCTGACAGTTTCCAGCGTAGTCAAATCAAAGGCCAGTTCCTAGCAATCAATTATGGAGCTGATTTCTCCAAGGGCATTTTTTATACAGGTTACTCATTTATAGCATCCCTGAGTTCCACCAGGTGGAAACAGAGGAGCACAGTCTCAATACATTGACCGAAAATTAAGGGGTAGCTCTTCTGGATGGCAAAACATTAATACCTGACTGTTGAGCCTTGTCTACTATGAAATGGATGACCAGATTAACCACTTAGGAACTTGTGATTGCTGTGTTTAAAATAGATAAATATAAAACTAAATAAAAAGTGGTCATCTCCCCAGTTCCCAAGAGCGATAATTCTGTCCAAAAATCAGTCTTACTCTGACATATATTTGATCTTATTTAGGTATAGTATGGCCTACAAAGGAGATATTTCAAAATAAATAACATCAGAGTAATCTAATTGAATAATTATGCCAGAACTGTGAAGTATTGCTGGTCAAACATCCATATAGTGTGTTGCTTTCACATGCATTTTGAAAAGACTAAAATACAGTCTTTCAGAATCGGGTTATAAATCTCATTTCATACCACACAGATCGGCATAATTCTATCAAAGAACATTTATAATATTTTCCTGTTGGAGCTTGTGGACTACTTAGACTAGAATACAAATACTTAAAACTAATGCTTTTCACTGTATTGTGTAAATAACTCCTCAAAAAAATATTGTAAATATTCAACATTATGTTAATCACATTTGTACTGTATGGATGACTGGATTAAATTTTCTATAGGCTTGTAGATGTGGCACAGACTGTTAAACAAGAAGCTACACTCTGGGCTTATGTAAAGTGTCCTTTCTTCTGAATATAGATTATTTTGCCATCTTTGGAAAAAACACAGTCTGAGCTACCTTAAAAATACAGTTGAACTCCCCTGAGTAACAAAGAGCACTGTAGTCATTCTGTTTTAGACTTTAGGCTTTTGGTATCGTTATGGAAAAGGAAAATCTGATCATGAAGAAGAAAAGAGTTCTCTATGCAAGCGAAGGTTCATCGAGGGAGAACTGTGAAACCTCTTGCCAGATTTCAGCAAGAAAGGTATGAAATAGTGCAACACAGTGCACTAGTATAGTGTTAGTGCAGCAGTACAGTCAAGGATGTACCGGAGAACATCTAGATCCTCACTGGATGTGGACTGGGAAATTTCAGAAGCCAGTTATTTAATTGCATTATGCATTTAGAAAATATATTGATATGTTTTTAACAGTGTGTTCAGACAGCCCAGTTACTGCACAGGATAATGCCAAATGATTGGAATTTAAGTAATAAACTCCTATGAAAATAACTTCTCTTTATGCTCAAGATTATTTGTTTTCATTTAAATAAGAAAGCAGATTGACAGCTCTAGGTGGTTTTTCTGGCTGACTACAAAATCAATGGAATAATCTTTTTTTCTAGTTAAACAGAAAAGCAAAATATTGACCTCAATGTTTTGTTTGACTCAAATTGAAATGTTTAATTATGTCTTCAAGTTTTAAAATAGTAAAATCTCGAAAATATGAATTCATAGATGTGTTTGAGCTGTTTTTTTCTTTTTTTTAAAAAAAAAATATGTATATATTTAAATTGCCTGTCCCCCCCAAAAAAAAAGAGAACATGTAAGAAACACATTAAACAGCCATAAATGATCTTTTTTTTCTTTTCTTTCTTTCTCCTTCTTCTTTTTTTTTTTTTTTTTTTTTTTTTTTTCCCATATGTGCATTTATGCTATATTCTGCGTAATATTTCTCTTTAATCCGGAGGTTGGAGACTTAATCAAATGGTGAATTTAAGACTGGCTCATCATTTGAAACATTATATTAGCCCAGAGACAGCTAGCTATGAGACTTAGGTACATGCAGGGAAAGACCTGTGTGTGAAGGCCATGCATCCAGTCTGCCATGGTCTTTATGTCATAAAAATACTGTTGTTTGCATGTCCACCTGGGACAAGAGTTGGGAACTGCATGGGTTGTAGATGTTGCCACCATGGTTCTGAATTGAAGGCTGATAGAAGAGCATTTTACAGGATTAGTGAGCCAAGGCAGCCATAAGGACCAACCGTATCCTGGGGTGCATCAAGCATGGTATTGCTAGCCTGTCGAGGGAAGGGATTTTCCCACTCTGCTCTGCACTGGTGCAGCCTCACCTTGGGCACTGTGTGCAGTTTTGGGTACCACAGTATAAGAAGGACATAAAACTGTTAGAGAGTGTCCGAAGGAAGGCCTCATGGCGGCCTGCAGCTCCCTCACGAGGGGAGTGGAGGGGCAGGCGCTGAGCTCTGCTCTCTGGGGACAGCGACAGGACCCAAGGGAACGGCATGGAGCTGGGACGGGGGGGGTCAGGCTGGGTGCTAGGAAAAGCTTCTTCACCCAGAGGGTGGCCGGGCACAGGGACAGGCTCCATTCAGAGCTTTTCCATTCAGAGAAACAGGCTTTCATTCAGAGATGAAACCATTGACTTTCTGAAAAAGTGCCTCTGAAGTTAAACAGATGTAGGTAGACCTGGCTACAGGACATAGTGACAATCCCAAACATAAGAAGATCCTGCCAGAAGAAGAAGAAATAGTTATCTTTCCTTCACTGGTGAGGTGAAAATTTAAAAAGAGATAAAACTAGACAAGTTGGTCTCTTAGGAGAATTGTTGGAAAGACAGAAGGAAGATTTTATTTTTATTCATTGTATCAATGAATACTCATTTCACTGTATACCATTTCAAGATTTTGAAAGTGAAATTTAATTTAACCTAAAGATCTGAAACTGTCTATAAAGTTATGGCCCCAGAAGTCTCCAGAGCAGCTTCTGTTGGTTGGGTAACTACTTGTGCTGCACTCAGAAATCAGGCTTCAGTGTGGTCTGGATATCTCCTCTCACAAGTCTCTCAGAAACCACTCAGAATCAAATTAGTATTATGTCTGTAATCTTGTACGTCTCTGAGGAAATCAGGTTATATTAATTTACTGAAATTCAACATGAATTTAGATTGTGATCATTGTATTCAAAGGTAAAGATGTAAGTTTTAGTCTAATAAACAACTTTAAAGGTCAAAAACACATTTTCCAAGTTACTTCAGCTTTATATTAAGAAGTTCTTCAGACAAGTATCTAATAAGGATAAAAATAACCCAAATAACAGGAAACATAAAAAAGGGAAAAAAAAAAACCCACCAGAAAAACAACGGAAAGTTGTTCTGTTGCTCTGGTATAAAAGAGGAACCTGCCCTATATGACATCATGTTCATCTTGTTATTGCAGGCGTGTGAGACTTCATGATGGTCAGCTTTAGAGACCAACCTCTGACAAAGCTCCCTTCAGTCCTGCTTGTGGATGTCATTGTGGTAAATGTGTCCTTTCTGACCCGGACAAAATATTAATGCCTAGTGAGCTTTTTTGTTTGCTTACGTTTTTCCCCTTTCTCCCCTTTCGCCCCCAGATTTGACATTTCCCTGAGTCAGTTGCTCAAGGTTACTTAGGCTAGCAACAAAGTTGTGAGGAAGTGAGCAGAGATTATTTTATAAATGTACTTCTGGATATATAAGGAAGAAAGGCAGAGCAATATAGAAGAATGAACTTGGGGAAAAGATAAAAGGAAAGAAAGAAGGGAATGGATATCAAGGACTATTGAAATGGGGGTAGAAGGGCACGGACTAACAGGAGCCTAATGCATCATATTGGATGGACTTGTACAACCTAACATTTAATTTCTTTCTTTGTTAAATTAAAAATGCAAGTATATGCATTAAGACTAGCAAAAGGAGAGTTGGTAGCGTACTTCAAGTCATTATTTATGTGTCAGTGGCCAGCGTGTATTAGCCTAATTTCTTGTTTTAGTTGCAGACATTTGGAATTATTTTAGAATATCACATTATTGAAATGACATTTTTTTTTTTTCATATGAATAATATAGCCTAGAATAAAAACACAAAGAAATAAAGCTAATAAATGCTGGGAATTTAATTCATTCCATACTGCTTCCTGAAACACATAAATCACCTTGAAATGAAGACCAGAATTGTTTAAAAAGATAGCTAATTAATGAATATTTTCTCTTTCAGGGTTGAGAAGATTCATAATTGTCACTGAAGTAATGAAAGAGGCTTGTGTAATTGTTCTGTCTGCTCCTTGTACAGAGGAAAAAAGAAAATCATGAATACGGCAAAATATAAAGGAATATTGATTGCAGTTACAAGGAGAAGAAAGTACTACCATCGAGTAAAAGCATAATGGAACTGGTGATCCAGCTAATAGAAGGAGCAGGCGTAATCCTTCTGGGATGCAGGTGTGGGGAATATGGAGCACCTGAAAATCTTTATTCTAATGTGAGCTCCTGGGGAAAGTAGGGAAGAACTGATACTGCTCTGGATATGAAGCTGGGTCCTACAGAGGCTGAGGGGATTTTGTGGAAGGATATGACCCTACTGCAGCAATTGGAAGGTCTGATCAGTGAGGAAACACACAGAGAAAAATTTTGTTTATTGTACTTCAGCACAGAGAACATCTGCAAATAAGCAGATAGCTGTAATATGGGTAAAGTGTGAATCTGTTTTAGGGGGTCATTCAGTAATGCAAAACCTGTTAGCGTAGTTTGAGGCTAACAATAAGAGAGTTGTTGCTTTGGGAGCTCATCTGCTATAAATGCCTGAGGAGAGGAGCTGGCTGATCACAGGGTGAGTATGAATGTCTATGGAAATGTTTTATACATGTTTCAGCAGATGGAGGGAAGCATTACAGCGCTGATGGAGCATGTGCTGATGGAGCATTGGAACTGGTGCCAGCCCCAGGAGGAGAGCTCAGCTAGGGCAGGTGGAAAAAAAAATAAGCTGGTGGAATGAGTATGGGAATGAGGTGTCCATCAAGCTAGAGACTGTAAGAGCTTGATTTGCTGAGCAATACAGATGCCTACTGCCTGTATGTGTGTGCACAGATGTATATTGCAATAAATATCAGAGAGGAAGGAGACAGAATTGAATAAAACTTTGTTACGAAGAAAAATAAGTATAAACAAGCTGTTAATAAATCTGGGCTGGTAGAAAGCTCATAACATGCAGTGATAGGTATTAAATTGTTTTTTTAAACTTCTAGTTCTGGGGTCTGATGAGTCATAGCCTAACACTTTGCAGGAGCTCAAGGCAGAGACTGAAAAAAACACAACAGCTCACCCCTTCTTCATGTAAACTCAGGTGCAGTGGCGAACCCTGTTCTCAGACTCCCTTTTCTTGTATGTAAGAAGCACATCTTTAAACTAGGATTTTTTCTGTTCTTGTCTAAGGCCTGACTAAACAGACCAAAATCGCCACCTAGTGAGGATAGACTCTCAGATCACTCATTTCAGACTTCTGCAAGTACAACTGAGACAATTGTCTCTGTGTAATTTTTTGCTATATTTCTTTGACTGAAAATGCTACATAACCTGTTCTGTGCAAGAACAAATTAAGTTTGCTGAGGTGCCAGGAAAATTGGCATTTTCTAGAAAGTATGTATCCAACCATAGGGATTACTAACATCTCTCTGTGCAATCACAGGTTGATTACTTGAATATCTTTGCAGCAAATTTACAGACATCCTGAGTGAAAAGCCACGCTCAGTGTCTGCATTGGATGTCTTAATGCTTCCTGCACATGCTGTGCTTCAAAGGGTCTCTGAGTTCTTGGTCCTAGTTTCTCTGAATGAAATACTAAAAATGAGTAAACTGCAAAATTGGCTAAAATTAGCAAGTTAGCAATTTCTTGCAAAGTCTTCCAGTTAAATCTACCTTGCAGGATTCTTGATGCTCATACTTTTGAGCCCTCTCCCTTTTCTGTTATTTTTATTCTGATGCCCTTTGTGGGTTACTTCCTGTTATTGCACAGAAATAAACTGAACATCAAGCTTCAAGACAAAACTCATAGCAAATCAGGTTCATCAAAGTGTCAAGATTTTATTAAGAATAATGACGTTTAAAACACAGTTATTTTGGACACCACCAGGATATTTAGGCATTTAAAATTAACATTTTCAAGACCCTACATGCAGTGATAAACATAAAACACAAGAAAAGGTAAGGGAAAATGCACATGGACCTCCAGATACAAGAGCTATGACTTTCAAATAACCACACGAAAAAATTCTGTGGAAATCATGAGTATAAATAGCGGTGAGACAAGAAGAATTATTTTTTTAAATAAATTTATTGCCCTTTACTTCCCTTGGTAGAGACAGAGTTATGATGGTCTCTGCTGACAAATAGTCCTGGATCTTTTTGAAATTGCTATGTCAGGCCTATCTAAAGTCAAATTCTGAATCTGCTAGCGATGTAGTAGGGATCAAAAAAATCTTCAGAACTGAAATTTTCCTTTCCAAAAGGAGCTAATTTTAAACTACTAAATGCTACTGCCTAAATTTATTTCCTGCTTTTCACAGAAATAAATCTTCTAAGTGCAAATGCTAGACTTTGTGAAGAAATGTGTTACTCAAACAGAACATTACAGGGGAATTAACAGGAGCTGCAGATTTCAGCACAACCTTAAATGTTGACTCACCAGGAATGCCTTCAGTATATGTTGCAGTACTTTACTACTTTTGTTATATTATGGGTTCCCATAGCGATATGTGGACTGGACTGACACACTACATTATGCACTAACAGCCATGCAGATGGGTAAGGAAGGTTGGCACTGCTCTTGTCAAAATAGCTGACCAGGAAATAGTCAACTTTATTTCACACGTTTCTGGTACTAACACTGCAACAAATATGAATGTGAATGCAATATTGATTTCCTGTACAACTTCTTGGTATGAAGCTTTCAGGTTGGTTATGCTATGCAGAACCCGTATGTTCTGAGCTGCCAGACAGCAATGTGTGCACATACACTCTGTGTCAGGAAAGCAAGCTAATTTCTGCCTGCATGGAGTTTCCATGAGTGTATCAGCAGTCATTGTTTGACCTTTTCTGAGTTCTGAGGAGGAGCAGAAAATTTAGTTTGCTGAAGGTATTTATTGTGTTGTAGACCATCAGGATAAGCAAAGAAATTGGGTGAAGCCATGTGTTTATTCTCTCATTCAATATTAATCTTAGGAATTGCTTCATAAATACTTGGCATAGTTGGAGATTCTGTTGCACTCTAAGTCTTAGGGTATTTTACTTTCCTTCTCATTCAGGAGTTCTTGGGTCTTCTAAGGTGAAAAGCTACCTCAGAAGATGAGTTTGCTGTAAACTAGCCCACTTTGTGAGATCCTGGAGCTGTCATACATGAGAGCTCTGTGAGATATCTGGTGCTTCAGACTAGGATACACGCAGGAACAGTGAGTTGTCAAGGGAAGGAAAGGGAAACAGGGAAAGAGCTGTGTCCCAAGGTCATTGGCTGTGTACCCTCACACCCAGTACACCTGTAGTATGTCTGGATGGGCTGCAGAAAGCTGAATTGGAAGAGCCCATAAGAGCTGTTGAACCAGGAGGGTGACCTGATGTGCATGCTGTACTGCTGTGGCTCAGTTTTGCATCTGGCATCAGTAGTCTGTTCAAGGGAATAGGAGGGAGAGGATATATTTAATTGGAGTTGTCATTTTCCAACCCAGCCTTTTTTCTTTATTCCCATTGGAGTGAAGCTGCTGATATATATAAGTTTGCCAGGAAAGATAATCTCATCAGTCAAGCCTGCTTGGCCTCATAAGTTCACCTGCTTTTAAGGATGTGAACCTAACCTGCCCACGTTGCCTTTACAGGATAAACTGCATTGTCCTCACAGTGTTTCCTCACACATGTAGTTAAATATGTGAAACAGAAGGCCACGTATCAACCTCTCCTTTAGACTGTGGCTTTCTGGATGTAGAACTTGCCATCATACCTGCAAAGGTATCAGAAGAAGAAAACTGAGGGGACAATTTTTCCAATAGCTTGATGTATCTGTAGGATAGGGCTAGGATCTCATTGGGCTGGGCACAAATAACTGTGATAAAGTGTTAGAAATTTAAAATTAGAATGTTCCTAGGTGCCATTCTTCATCTGGGGTGGGAAAAATAGCCATTACTTTGCATATCTGTTGTTAAAAAGGAGGAAGCTTTAAAAAAAAAAAAAAAAAAAAGACAAAAGTCATGGTTTTAAAAGTCAAAATAAAGCTTCAGCTGGGATTGAATATAGCACAGATTTGGGGATATTACCACCAGCCCTTGGAAAAGGACTGTGAAAGTCATTGCTTATGATAAATATCCTTCAGTATCTCGTCTGAAAGACAACGAGCTGCATCTAGATGATTTAAAGAGCCATAGCAAAAAAAAAAAACAACAAAAAACAACAACAAAAAAACCAGGGTGAGGCACGAGCTGCACCCCTATTTTATTTAATTGTTATATGAATATAAAACTAAATATGGTGTTTACTTGTATATTTATATGTGATTAGATACCAGGACAGTATCTGGGTGTGCTTTTACCCAATCCGTCACCATCTCAATTTTTCATCCAGCAACAGAATTTGCATTTACCAGGGGGATTAAAAAAAAAAAAAAAAAGGAAAGGGAAAAAAGGTGAAAAAAGAAAATAATCAATCTGTTGTCCCTTGTATTGAACCACTAACCAAGAGGTTGCCATAGCAATAATATTTCCAAAAATACTAAATTTGAAGTAACAGCTCATGAGAGCTACCTCAGTTTTTGTGAAACATGGTCTTTTTTATTTTTTAGGTTCTTGCACACTCCACTTAAGGGAGCTGGACATCTGTATCCTCTGTCACCAAAATATACAAAGTCAATTTAAAAAAAAAAAGGGGGGGGGGATAGAAAAGGGATTGACTTTTTTTTTTTTTTGGAGGGGGTGGTGTTTCATACCTCCCACCATTCTAGCATTTCCATTTTACATTAGCTATTATGATGAGATCATTATACGTAAGTGTGCACTCTGACCTTCAGTGAGAGGTGCTACAGAGACACGTTGTAGCTCTGATGTGTGCAGGCTGTAGTTCAGATGCAGCACGCGGTAGCTGAGCTGCCCTGGCACAGGTGAGGATCTAACTATTTTGATGCATGCTGATACAGCATCTTCTTTACTGTTTTCTGTTTTGTTTGCTTGTGTGTGTTTTGTTTGTTTATTTTTCTAAAAGTCTCAGTCCAGAAGAAAGCTTGCCTTTCTAGGATATTAAAAGATGTGAAATAGCTTGGTTACTTTTAATTCACTGTTGGACAGCCAAGAAGTCCCTATACCGTCTTAGACTAGCTTTTCATCAGTAACACAGATATTGTGGTGCAGCAATAGTAAAGGAAGAAAGAAACCTTTAGGATACACACCAGGAGTTTCCCTGCCATGCCCCACGCTCTTTATCAATGCCAGGCCATGGTTTGTCAGATGCAGGTACAGTGGAGCAGGTGGCACCGGGCAGGGGCAAGCTGCTGTCTTGCAGGGCTTTGGGACCATGAGGAGCTGCCATCTCATGGAACAAGGAAAACCCTGGCCATTAGCAGCACCCATCCCCTGGGTGCAGCAGTTTCTCCAGGACCCTGCTGTATGCAGGGCCACACTTCAATTCCCTTCCTTACAGCAGGACCAGTAACCCAGGCTTTTCCTCCTTGTGGCCTCGTTCTGCACAAGTGGCTGCTCTGCCTTTGAGGTCGTGCTGGTCCCAAATGCTCTAGTGCTCCCACCCGTTTACCCTCTCTGTGCTGAGTGGAGACAGGCAGCAAACAAGATGCAGCTTTACCATGTTAGAAAATGGAGAACTAGACCTATGACAACACTGAAGATACTGGTAAGTAATGTGAAAAGTGGCATGTGGCTAAACAATGGCATTGCACTCCTTTACTGGCATAAAAGTGAGAGTTTCTGAAGCTTGTCACTGGAGTAATTAGAATCATTTTAGTAACATTGTTCTCTGTGAATGGAAACAGGAAATGGAATATTTTAATCTCATAGCTCAAATTCACACTTCCTTCAATTTTCCCAGTTGCTCTGAAGTTAGACATGTTAAAGACGAGGAAAAAAAAAAAGACGACTTTCTGTTAGTCTTTGTTAGTCTACAACCATGTGAGTCAGGACTGACCCCAGTGACATTAAGAAAACAAAGCTGATGTGTAATTGCATCAGAAAAGACCAATGATGTGCATCGTGAGGCAGCTCATGGCTAATGTTCTAGGAAACACAGGTCAAATGAAGTCTAAAACTCCACCAGCAAGGTCTCCACGGTTCACTGAAAACTTCAAAGCTTAAGAAGCTGAGCTATATCTTTGCTGGACTACTGGGAGATGGATTCTGCTTTAAGTGAATTATTGACATGTAAACCCACCTCTGGTGTTCCTGTGCTGACAATATCATTTGGCACTGATATTTCATACCCTACAGGTATTAACTAAGTTACCATCATGGCCCTTTAATTAACCATATTCTTACTGTATAGATTGGGAAGTGAGATAGGAACTACAGTGTCTCACTGAGGAATGCATTTCTTCTTGCTATTAAATAGATCTTTGGATTTTTATAAACTCTTTTCTGTAACAAATGTTCTTGCTTTTGAAGTGGTTTCTGTGAATTTGCACCTGGTTTTTGTCTGCAGAGCTATTAGGAATACATATTCTACATATTCTACATGGAATATTTAGTAATATTATTACTAAATGCAGTATGCACAGCATGGGTTGGAGCCTTCATGAAGACATTTTTCACTGTGGAATTCTCTCCTATAATACTGTGTGATTCCAAAAAGAATATAGATGTCCATTTTCATACAGGAAATTTGGTCAAGCTGGGACAAACAAATTTGGAGAGAGAATGAAAAAGATTGCAAATTTTTAGCTATGTCAGAATAATGAGGTAAATACACAAATAACTGAAGTACAGGACATTGCAATCTCAGTTTCCTCATTTTACCAGAGGGCTGTTATTTCAACAGGTGAAGTGAGCATTTCAGAGCAGCCCTAAGGGATTAGGTACCTATGTTTTATCTTCGTAAAGTAGACACCTAATTTATCGGAGTTCCTTCAAGAAGCCTAGCCTGTGGGCCAGACGTCATTGTTTTCCTTTATCTGAAGTGGATCTTCAGTAAGGCAGGGACATACTATAAGAAATGATGCTACAAAAAACATCCACACACAAAAATAGAAGCTGACCCAAGCTAGGGCTTTCATGGGCAAAGGCAGAAAATTGAAATGTGTTAAATCTCAGGGCCAAATTTTTTGGAAATAAAGCTCTGTGCGCAGTGTCAGGGCCCTGAGTTTCCTTACAGACTGCAGCCTCTTCCCCTGCCTTCTTGGATTTGATTGCCTGTGTGGAGGCCAGCACTGATGTTGTGCTGCCATGCAACACAGGGCCAGGTGGGTGGGAGAGGAAGCTGGAAGGATTTTTGGTGGCGATCTCTCCTCCTTGGCACAGGAGCTGCTTGTAAGCTCAGGCACTTGCCCTGTGCCCTCACCTGAGACACATCTCGGGAACATGGTGCTTGGCCTTGTACTTTGATGATCCTGACCTTGACTTGTTTAGACAACCTTGACTTGTTGTCTTGGCTTCCTGGCTCAGCCTCAGACCTGCCTTATCACTATAGCACGTCCATGTGATTTGTCTGCTGATCGGACAGCTGTTGGCTGATGCTTGTTACCATCACCAGATCTGCTCTGCAAACCTTGCTTGGGTGCTGTGGGATTGCATGGCTTTTTGGTGAGGATACTGCCCTGCTCGCCTTGCGGTCATCCTCAGCTCCTGGTTACCTTGCAAAGCAGCCAGCTCTCACGGCTTCCTGACACACGGGTTAAATTTTACTCAGTTTTGTTGTTTAGCTTTAGCTTTCATTATCTTAGCTTTCGTTATGTTTCGTTATATATATCGTTATATATTTCGTTATCGTTATCCCCTATTAATTAAAAACAAAACAAAACAAAAACCACACAACAAGGAATTAACTTTCCAACCTTTTTGGCACATGAAAGGTCTAGAAATAAATCAAGTTCTTTTTTTTTCCGTGAAGTTAGTGAATCTTGGTTCTGCTTTTATTCCAGTGCAGCAGTGAAATTTCACATTCTATTGCAAAATACATTGTGTTCTTAGGTCAGCACAGGGACACGTCTGTGGTGAAGTAGTTTGTGCTGCTGTTCACGTACTTTTTGCTTCATAATATATAAAATGGAATTACAGAAAAGAAAAAAAAAAAAACACATGAAAACAAAATCCAGTAAAAGGATTAATGGAAACAAAGAAGGGAAGGGAACCTACTTTTTTAAAGAGGAAGGTAATAGCCAGAATAGTGACATATGTATTTATAAAAGTTCATAGGATCACAGGAGAATTCTGGTTGGAAGGGGCTTCAGGAAGTCTCTAGTTCAACCTTCTACTCCAAGCAAGGTCTTCTACGAGGCCTGACCAGGTTTTTCAAGCGCTTTGTCCAGTTGGGCCTTGAAAACCTGCAAGGACGGATGGTGCAAAACATCTTTGTACAACCTGCTCCACTGCTTGGCAGTCCTCATAGTTCAAAAATTTTTGCTTATATCGACTCTGACCCTTCTTGTTTTGAGTTATGTGCGTTTCTTGTCCTTCTGCTATGCACTGCTGTGAAAAGCTTGGCTCCGTCTTCTCAACGCTCTCCTTGCAGGTATTGTAAGGCTGATATTAGGACCTCCAAAGTCTTCTCTTCTCCAGGCTGAACAACTCCAATTTCCTCAGCCTCTCAAGTTCCCATCTCAGAATGTGAAATTGATTGAAAATATAAATAGACACAACCAGGAACTCATGAAAACAACAAAAGTGGCTCTTTGTAATGGAGAAATGAATAATTTCCATGCACAAATTTCAGTGGTGATTGTGATCACTGTGTGCTGGTCCTCCAAGTATAATGTCAGTCCTAGAATTGTGCAGAAAAGTGCTGGTCCAAATTCTTTCCATTACTTGTGCTGAAAAGTGCTGGTACAAATTCTTTCCATTGCAGACTTGCAGAGGGGGTTGTTTTTGATGGAAAGATTTTTTTTTTTTCTCTATGAAACTGGAAAACCACCAAAATCAAACATTCTTCCTGGAAACTGACCCAAAGTGAAAAGTTTATGAGGAGACAAAGAAAACCCCATAGTGTTTTGATTGTCTTTTCACAGGGATAGGTGCCCACCACTACCAGTGAATCACAGCAATAGCAGGGAGCTTGCATGTGACCAGATCCCTGTGTTAACAGCTCTACATTTGATTTGTGCTAATTTCAACCCTTTTAAAATTTGGGATCCTTTGCTGCCATTCTTATTAGCTATTGGTCCATTCTTGTTCTTTGTTGTTTTTTTTAGTATAGTTAGTTGGCTTGTTTGAATTTTTGTAAAATTGGCTGACTGAGAGCTCGGCCAATAACTAGCTGAAGCCTCCATCTGCAGTTATATAAGTGGATATAGACCTCCTTGCTCTGTTGACTCCATAAAAACAAACAAAAAAAACCACTCCAGATTACAGTCAAAATAAGCAAGACTAAAGACTAGTCTTTTGTGTTGTGGAGATGTGAAACCTCACCTTCCATTCCTTTCCTTTCCTCCTTGTGCATATTAGGAAAAATTTCATCTGACTTAAACCATCAGTGGCTAGAATCTGGTTCCTTATATACACTCTAAGTAATGAATCTTTAACTATCTGAAACCCAATACTCATATTGTAATGAAAAGACATGACATATAATTATACATTAGGACATTTTCCAAAGAAGATAAAAGTTAAGTCTCTGTCTACATGAGGTAAACAATTTTAAGAAGTGGCTA
Organism: Cygnus olor; assembly: GCF_009769625.2. NCBI lineage: Eukaryota > Metazoa > Chordata > Aves > Anseriformes > Anatidae > Cygnus > Cygnus olor. Next base: position 18,879,856 of record NC_049173.1, read on the forward strand.
ATGGGAGGGGTATGCTGAAGGAGAAGTTGAGCCATTACTGAAAGACAGGAATCTTCATAGCACCATCACATCAGAGAAAAGATTGAACATCCTCTCTCTGTCTGCTCCTTTGTCAATCATTTGAATGATCTGTGTTTGTGTGCGTTCTTTATTCATTTCTACCACAGATTTAAAAACAATCCTACATAAGGCTCCTTCACAGCTAAGCTTTAGGTTTTTATTAAAACAGGAAAACAAATGACTGGTTAAGAGGACTTCAGCCTTCCTCCAGCTGAGTACATGTATGCCCAGCACATGGACTAGCTAGCAATCTGAGACAGGAGGCAGTTGGGTGGGGAATCCTCAGTAATTTTTTCAGCGTGTCATGTTCACCTTTCTTGACTGTATGTTTGTTTGTTGATTTATGTACCACATCTGTTTTAAAGATACATGATGATGCTCCCTCAATTTCATTGACCCTGTAATAAGTTCTCGTTAGTTCCAGCTACTGGTTTCACTTAGATTAGTATACTTCTGGGGTATTTCCTAGGTATAGATGGCGGAAGAGTTCTCCTTTCTTTTTGCTTTATGTTATCCACTTTTTCTTTGACTATGCTCTTGCAGCTGTTTTTGAGAGAGTCTCCGTTTCACAGCACGTTCTGTAGGTGATATTGCTCTTTGTAGTAGAACTGCACAGAGTATGTTCTTCCACTTGGTTTCCCTCAGGCTTTCGTAGGTATAAGCAACACCTGAGCAAATTCAGAATGTCTGTTTGTGCAGTTTCACTCACAAAGCAGTAAAGAATCGGATCGGCAATGCAATTCAAACTTGTTAAGGCTTGTGTGATTCTGTAGATCTTATACATCAACTGCAAAAACTGGGGGTTAGTGGAGTACGGTTCCTTGATGCTACGAATAAACAATACAACATGATAAGGCGTGAAGCAAAGAATGAAAGTAACTGTGATATTCAATATAAGTTTCCTGATTTTTTTCTTTTCTTCATCTACTGTGGCTTGATTACACCTCACTGCTTGGTAGATTTTATGATAGCAAAACACAATGATTATCAAAGGAACCAGGTACCCTGAGCATATCCGGAGTAAATTTATCTGTGCCTGCCACAGTTCCAGGGGGTATTTATCATAACATAACGTATGATTAGTGGAATTGCAAGGATCACTGAATACGTCGTTGTTCATCAGTATGACAGAATTCAAGATGCCTTCCAGAAGCCAAACAATTATGCTGACAATCAGTGAAAATCTTCTTGTGCGCAAGTGCTGGAGCTTCAAGGGGTGAACTAATGCCAGGTATCTGTCGACAGAGATACAAGCAAGTAATGCAGTGCTAGTGTAGAAATTCATATACATAAGGAAGGCAGAAATTTGACAAAGTGTGGCAGAGAGCCTCCAGTTATCTCCATTCCAGGCATAATCAATCCACAGAGGCAGAATCACAGAGTACAAAAGGTCAGCCAGGGACAGACTGAAGAGGTAGACTGCTAACTCATTCTTTTTCCTCACTTGAATGCAAGACACATAGAGGGATATGCAGTTGATGGGAATACTGATGACTATCACAATGCTGTACACAAATGGAAACAAATACTTATCCAGGGTGTGATCATCATGGCACTTAGCAGTGTTGTTCATTGTCCACCCTGAGGAGTTTTGTGCTAATTCCAGCCCAGATGCAATAAAAATCCCTCTGTAGTCTGATGGGTGGTCATCTGTTAGTTCTTCAGGACCTGGTTGGTAAGATTCCACCTTTCTGTTGTCAAAAAGGAAAAATATCAGCTATAACATTTTTTGACTTCTTAGTGGTATTGTTTTTTTGAAGAAATAAATTGTCTTTGTAGGAGACCAAAAGTTTTAAACACTCCTGGATGGACATGTGCAGAGGAAGAACCCCAATGTCTAAGAAGGTCAAGGTCAGTCATATGCAAGCTTATACAGCAGAAGCAGTATGAGACACTTCCAGAGGGGTAGGGTGCTGGAATCAAAGGTCTCTCTTGTGAGAAAGTCAAAGAAGATCAGAAAGTGCACCGCAAATAATAAACAGGAGTGAAATAGGGTGCTGGCTATATGGCAGATTTCTTATCCCCAGTGCTTTCGTCTTCTTTAAAACAATGGAGAAACAAAGACAGGGATTCAGGTACTTCCACATGTTCGTATATGCCCTGAAGAGGAGAACATGGCTGATATGCATTCCTATTACTAATCACTCTCTTGCGACATCTGCACATTTCCCTAGTTCCCCACCCCTCCTTAGTATGTGATCCCCCAAGAGCTTGCCATCAATATTGCTATTCCAGCAAAGGTTACAGCGTATAACCTTCATGTGAAACCTGGCAAGCTACTGGATTTTTGCATGCACAGGAGAATCTGCCAGGCTTAATTCTCAAATCAGATGGAGACTCTCTGAGTACAATTTTTTATTTACAATTCTTTCCTCTAAGAAATTGTGGTTGCCTTGCATGAGTTTGTAAAATCATCAGCAATTAAGCTTGTCTTAGGCACTACAACAGCCATGTGGTCAACAGCTTTAACATGAAAATAGTAAAATGGCAGCCCTGAGTAAGAAATGGGACTGGAGGAGTTGGCTGCATAAGTTTTAGAAGCACTTAGAAAAGCTGACCTTTCAGTAAGAAAGGGTGTACTACCATAGCTATGAGACAATTGGTACTCACTGGTTACGTCACAGCTCTGACATTCAGTAATTCCCTTCTCCAGAGATCTAACCAAAAAATTCAGGAAACACAAGCATGGAGAATACTTGCTGTGGTCCAGCTCTGTTGCCAAATATACTGCTTCAGAGATCACCTCTAACAATTTATCTGTGGTTTGAGTCTAGACTGCCAGCAGAGGAGGTGAAGCGGTTGTAGAATGAGTAGGTTGCAAGATAGAACTGTCTACAACTGTTCTCACAAAGGAAACAGCTCAAACTGAAAGCAATTTATGGTACAGGGATTTTCCTATGTGGTGGGCAAACTCATTCTGCCCTTTATGGGTCTGATGCATGTGTGTGGAGGTTTGTGGGTTTGTCAGAGAAACCCATGTAAGTTTATTTACTGTTCAGAAGCTATTACATGGATCTCTCTTTTCTATAGAGAAACTTTCACTGATATTCAGGAAATAAAAAGGAGTAATGACATAAACAGTCAGGAAGCACACACTTCTTTTTACCAGCCACTGATTTATTGGCTCACTTTTCGCAGTTAGTCCTAAATTCATTCATGTGCTTGAAAGATAGCGAAAATTCTTGAGAAAGACTTCTCAGTTTGTTCCAGTGAGAAGCTTTACTTATATGATGACTAGTTGAAAAAAGCAGTGTCTATATGTAAGACAGACATAAGAAATATGCTTTTCAGTGTGGTTTATTAAAACCGCACAGTATATAGGGCATCATAGGCTCACCAATATAGGTAAGTATCACACATTAAACATCTAGCTCTAGAAATTGGATCCCAGCGTTTTGCTGGCCCAGTTCTCACCAACAGCAAAGCACATGTATGCAGACTGATGAGATAAGTAACAGATAAAATACATACCTCTTCTTTATATAATTTTTAGCATCTTTTTTCCTATAACAGGTCTAACAGGGAAATGTGCCCTTTCAGAAGCATGTATGTAATGCAGTAAGTGGATGAGGCAGTGTTTATACTAGGCGCATGACTGAGAAATTGGAATTCCTTCTCCTCCCCCACAAACTCTTTCTCCATTGTTAATTGACTTGCTATATTATAGACTCATCCTCCTTATAAGCTCCCGACTTGTCTTCATGTTACACACCACAGATCCTCCCACAGCTAGCTAAATCATCTCTTTCAGACCTAGGCACAGACCAACTAACTTACCTTTAACCTTCTCTTTTTAACTCACTGTTTCTAAAAGTTTTCCTCTCTTGATCTTACTGATCATAGGTAAACCACCTGTCTTTATATTGTAGTCATCTGAATAAACTGCATGTTCTTTAAGGCAAGACCTTGCTTTGCTCTTTTGCCACCTGTCTTAACATTTTAAGCTCTAACTGGATTATGGCAGGCTGGGACACTGAAGATGGGATTCAAAAAGAGAGCTAAGATGACGTGAAAGTTAACACCCCAGCAATATTTTCTGTCCTTCTTGTTCACAGGTCACTACACCCCATGGCTTTCTTTTATGTTCAACTACTATCATCAACAGTTTCTATGAACAAAGCTCAGAAGCCAGTCTGAAATTCCTCAGGTAATCCATGTCCTAGCTTTGATGACACATCGATGCTACTTATAGGAGGATATTCTTTCAGTGACAACGATAACAAAAAGTGTGTCATTCTGGCATGTATTGACCTATACTGAAGTGTGTCAAAGAGCCAGCAAATGAAGTAGGTCACAATGTATGTTGTAGTTTTTTGCACAGAAATAGAAAAGCAAAAAGCACTGTTTTGCATCTGATTATAACACATTTCGCTACAGTTATTTGGGGTCTTGTCTCAGAGGAATCTGTCCATACCATTCTTCCTTACACAGCACTTTTCTGGTAATTAGGACTATGTAATGCAAAATTATTTTTCTTACCTGAAAGCATGATCTGAAGCATTCCCATGTTTTTTCTCAGCTCCTGAGCGTACCTGCTAGTTTTCTTCAGGAAGATGGTATTGGCTTACAGACACCCTGAAACACAGTGTTTGGTAATTTTTCCCATTTACTGTTAGAATTTTTCTAAAAATCTATCAAGGAATTTCTGTTTAAAGATACTGTCTAATGGTTTGTCTTTCACGATTCAAACTGTCTGTGACTCAAATGTCTCCCCTTATTTTGTAGACTTGTTTTGGTATCAGAAGTGTACTAATGAAAAAAAAAATCCCTGTATATATTTCTCAACAGCCAATTCTCTTTTAGACAGATTATTCAATGATTATCGTTTTCCCAATCTCTTTATCATTTTGCTACAGAAAACCTGCTGTTAAGAGAACTCTGAAAAAATAAAATAACTAGCAGTAAGACATAATATTTAAGAAGTGGACTAGCAAATGTTATGCTTCAAGTAACATATGCAAACAAACCTGCAAATGAATGTGAATGTTACATAATGTATTTGTATTGATGCATTTCCACAGTATCTAATTTGGATTCAAAGAGAACTTTACACAGTCTCTGCATTTATGACATTTTGTAAGTAACAAAGTAAGCAAGCAACTATCCTTTCATAAGCACAAATACACAATGGATATTCCATACTCTTTTCTGTAAACAACTTTCTGAGGGGAGAACGGGGGAGTCTTTTTTATTTTTAAAATACAAGAATCCTACTACAGTTTGGGAAATTAGGAAAGATGGCGAAGACTGTAAGGATTTTGTGTTACTGACAGAGTTCAGTCACTAATTAGAAATATATAGAGATTAGCTAGAGTCACCAGCTTAATCTTGGAAGCATCCACAACCAATACATTTCCATTATATGTCCTCTATTTAAAATTCAAGTTCATAAAGGACAAGTTGCTGTACGCAATATGCATTATAATATAGTATATTTTTGCATGTACTTTGCCTAGTAGATAAGATTCAGGGGAAGAAAACATTATGTCTGCTAGATCTGCAGAGTAGCTGCTGTACCAGTGCTACTGTGTATCAGCCATAAGATGGAAGGACAGATGTGTTTTTGATTTTTTTTTTCTCTAAACAATTTCAACAGCAGATTGGTTTGTGTTCTTAAAATAAGTTATACAGCCAAGTTGATTTCCTCAAGTAGAGGGACAACCGATAGCTGGATCTTTTCTATAATGAGAAGATCTCAAAACCTTCTTAAAACCTTGTAATTCTGAAAACCTTCACAGTTTAGGAGAGTTGAAATATGTCCTCCAGTAACATGGTCTTTTTTTGCTTAAAATGAACAGCACTTTTTCATATACTACACTAAATTTTGCTCACAGCTCTCTGAGATTCTGTAGAAACTCAAGCAGGTCTAAAAGAGTTCAGCCTTTGAGATACACTTTATGGATTATTTTATAGAGCATAAACAAACTCATTAACATGAGCAAATAGAAAAAAAGTACCTTTTTTTTTTTTTTTTTAAGGATGTAGACCACACAGGTGAACGTTATTTTGCTATATCTTTCTGTGCCTCATGTTTTCCTCTAGGCATACAGAAAGATGATGTACAAAATATTCTCATGTACATGACACTTGGTATTCTAAGAAGCTACTTTTAGAACAGCTTGTTTTTCTGCTAAGTTTTAAGGATTGTGGATATTCACATAAATAACACTGAGTACCTTATTAATGTAATAACTTATTAAAAAACAATAATAGAAGAGCTATTGGAACCCTCTGTGAGGTCTGAGGCAATTTTACAATGAGAACAGGACAGCTCAGAATCCTGAAAACTCATACCCTTTTCTTCTCCATCCTTCCTCCCCTCTCCTAAGCAATAGGTATTATGGTCAAGGCAATACAACTAAAAGAATAAAACAAGCTGGTGTGTCTTTTCTAACTCATCCTTTCAATGTTGTTCGCCCTCTTGCCTCATGTTTTGCATGTGCTGGGGGTGAAATACTCCTCCCAGAGCAGTCTTTTCCAGCCTGTTTTGTGTCCCTTCTCCTTGTTGCATGATGTCAGCATCACATTAATGGAGAGACAGGGTAAGACCTGTACCACAACATTAATAGTCTATCTGCTAACTTATTGGATTTTGTACTCTTACCTAGACAGCCATGTGCTCCCGCGTAGCAGTTTTACTCCTATACCATCAGTAGTGCAACCAGACTCTGGTTCTGAGAAGAGAAACCACTTCATCAGATAAAGGAAAAGGAAGCTGCTCTTAGATACACAAATGATGCAACTCCTTACAAGCCTCTTAATTTTTTTCCACTTCCCCCCTTTAAAAAAAAAAAAAAAAAAAAAAAAAAAAAAACCTGCTCATTTAAACCCCCTGGGAAAAAGACAACACACTTATTAAGAAGTATAAAAAAAATATAAAACTATATAAACACAATATAAATATAAATCATAAAACAATATAAAAAAAAAAAAAACAAGATCGGTAAATCTAGCTATATTTTTGGTAAATTTACATAAGTTTTACTGAAAATATCGCCAAATCACAAAATTAAATGAGTAGAGTATATTACAAACCTCTTATTTAGGATACAACGCATCCTGAAGAGAAACCATTCCACAGAAATGGAACAGCTTTATTTGTATGTGTTCAAAACATAGAAGCTTTTTTGACCAGAAGACTTGGCACTTTCCGTTTCCAACAAATCTATCACAGAATCAAAGAAAAAATGATTAGAGAAAAACCCATAAAAATACATCATAAGGATTTTAGGAGCTTGTTCAAAAAGAGTTTAATTATTTTCAGGATCTTTGTTACTGTTTTTTTTTGTTTGCCTTCTGATGGGAGCAAGTTTGTGCATAGTGTTAGTTAACAGGGCATAACATAATTTCATGCACTTCAACAGTTTGCACATTTGTATATTTTTATATAAACTGAATGTGAGATTGTATGCTGCTTTCATGGGGGTGTTTCTTTTAACAGATAATTCAATTAGGGAAAAAAATGTTACATAGGCCCAGTTTCTCCTTTACCTCTTTGATCAGGACAATTTATTGTGTGCTCTGATTTGTCCATAAATATTGTTTAGAACGATTGATGTCTGCTTCTAAAAAACTGGGTACAATTTCACTTTAAATGTACATCTATTGTGTAATATAAAAACTGGCCTATTTGATGATTCAGATGCTAAGGAGAAATGAAAGAGATGGGCAAATTTAAAACCTCTCGAATCCTGACTTCTCTGAGAACAGTGCCAGGCAGCTCTATAATAACCACTGGATGCAGAGATTTGGTTCCTTTTTTTTTTTTTTTTTTCCAGACAGAGCATGACTTTTTTATCCACAGTTTTTTTCTACTGATTATCAAATCATTCTATACTTGCAGTCATTCCTTAACTGGTAACATAGCGCCCTCCAGCTTGGTGAAAATTAGGCTTTTCAGCACATAAGGCTGATGATAGGTTAGGTTAATTTCTAAAATAAATTTCAGTCAAGCCTTTATTTTCACTGAGAGAAAAGTCATCAGAAAAAGACCCGTTTTCTCACTTTTCACCTGTCTTTCCCTAACATAACATCTACTAAGAACAACTTCTGGTGGGCAGGTTCTGCTCCTATGTTGAGGATTCCTATATTTCACTGAAGAAAAAGCAACCTTTATCATTATTAGAAATTGAGAAATCTAGGTGAATTATTTCTAAACGTCTTCACTGAACAGTCAATATTGGGAATGAGGAATCAAAGAAAGCAAGAGTAGAGACAATGCATTTTATACATTTCTGGAAGTAAAGATACATGCAAAAAAATCAACTCTTGGCAATTCAATTTTTGATACAAGCAGCACTTTTTTTTTTGAGATCTGGATATACAGTATCTCAAATCACTCATCTCAGAACTACAGGTGCTTTTTGGGTTTGCAGAGACTGAAGTGCTACTAAGAAAGAAGAACTGAAATAGAAAAGCATCAACAGTGGAAAATTGTCTTATCTACAAAAGAAACAATGAATATTTTGTTTAAGTACTCAATAATTTTATTGCTTGTATTTGAGCTTACAAAAGGTTCAGATCACACATCGTATGATGGACAAAGACATAACGAAAAAAAAAAAAAGCACAAAATTTACAGGTAAAAGCCAGGTTGAGATTCCTAACCCTGAATAAAAGTCCTTATAGTCCCATTATCCTCTTCTTCCCACCAAAAAAGGTTTCAAATATATTATTCTTCACCAGATGAAAAGGGGAGGTGTTCAGCACATCATACGATAGAAGTATGAGTTTTGAAAGCTGACATTTTTGGGCTCCTATGAGTGAACAAGAGAATGAATTCCGCTTCAAAAGCCTTCTATCAAGAATAAATTGATATATCATTTTTTTTTTTTTTAAATCACCAAAATTAAACAGTTAATTTGTCATGATGGCAATACTTTCTGTATTTGCACACTCCAGAAGTGCAAAGGTGCACTGTCTGCCAGAACAAATGCAAATTAGGACTATGAGCATAATTCTACCTCTGCCACTGACTCACTGTAGCCTTGAGGAAGTCACTGTCCTTCTGCACGTAATAATGACATTGTATAGCTCATTTGGGTGTGAGCAGGTTCATTAGTTAATGCTTGATATTGCTGTAAAGTGCAAAATGTTATATGAGTGTTTGGTATTGTTATTAAAAAAAGAAATAAACAGGAAACATTAGTCAGGTAATGTCATCACTGAGACATTAGATTCCTCAATGACACGGACAATAGAGGCAGTGGCTCAATTAACAGCATTCTTTGTGGACAGAAACATGAAAAACCTGGGATTTCCTACAGCTCTAACACACTGTGTGCATGATGTCAGCCACTGCATCTCCCAGTGCCTCATTGCTCCTGAAACACAGAACATCTGCTCTCTAAAACACCAAGGTCAATGGTCAGAATGCTCTACTTTCAGGATTTTTATACAATAATCAAATAGATCTCCAGTCTCTTGACTACTTTCCATCTGAGCAGAATGCTTTCTGGATATGGATTCCAGCTAAAAACCCTGGCTTATCCTCATGGAAACTTTTGATGTATGTTATGTCACAATCCCAACTATTTGCCCATCAGCATATCCCACAAATTCTGCAAAACAGAAAGGGGCGCTCAGCCCTGCTCCTAGGAGTCAAAATGCAGTTTCAGCAGAGCCCTTTGGGGGTCCTGCTGTGGATCTAACTAGGGCCGACTAGGATTCCCATGGAAAACCCTGGGGTTGCCAGCACCCCTCTTCAGGGCACAGCCTCTCCCTGGGTGCCCCGCACCCCAGAGCCGCTCCCAGCCAAGCCACTCATTCTTGTGCAAAAGACCAAAGGTCTTTCTTGCGCCGTGCTGGAGTTTTTGCCTATAAAGTGCTTATGTTGCTTACAGTATGAGGGATGTGGTGGCAGCCCGAAGATGGGCTGAGGGCTGCACAAAGCCAGTCACAGCTACTGGTGGGCAGAAGCTGGTGAGGGCCTGGCAGTGAGAGATGTACTGAGATGCACTGGAGAAAGGATCCACTTGGTAGTGGATGACGGGCACTTTGGCGTCCATCTCGCGACTGGGCTGCTCTTGCTGCACGATGTGCAATTTCGCTTTGTTTTCACACACACAAAAAAGCCCGCACCCCCGTTATCACAACGCATCCTGAAATCCCCCTCCACATTCCCACACCCAAAATGGCTCCTCAACGGCTTCACTCATACTCAGCGCCCACACCCAGCATAGCAGCCCGCTTCCACACCGCGTAGGACGGTCCGTGCCCTTTGCCAAAATGGCAGCCACTAACTTCAACCCGGCCTTGCCCGGTACGGGCTGAAAACCCTTCCCCCGCTCTTTCCCTTTAGCAAAATGGCGGCGAAGCGCGCTCACGCCCCGCCCTCCGCAGGTGATTGCCAGGTTGCGAGGTCACGTGGTGGGCGGGGCGAGTCGCCGGGGGGCCGGGGCGGGGCGGAGCGGGGCGACCGGGATGGGGCTGGCAGGGATGGGGCGAGACGGGGTGGGACTGGCCGGGCTGGGATCAAGCGGGATGGGACCAGCCGGGATGGGGCCAGCCGGGCTTCCCCCGCGCTCTGCGGCTCTGCTCTGGGTTTGGCTCCTGCTCGGCTCCAGCTGGGGCCCGGGTCCCCCCGGGGTCGGTGCCGTTCCGCGTCCAACGGCCACCTACGTGCTGGACGCCGGCGGCGGGCTGGGCAGGCAGTTCGACGGCATCGGCGCTGTCAGCGGCGGAGGGGTGAGTGCTGCCCCGGGACCTTGGCGCGGGGGGACGGGGGAGGCCGGAGGGGGGCTGCGGGGACGGCAGTGGGGGGTCTGAGGGGCCCCTCGAGCTCTCGGTGCCTTTGGTACGGGGTGAGGCGAGGTGGGGGGCTCGGGGAGAGCAGGAGTGATGCTGCTGGGGAGCTGCGCTTTGCTTGCGGTAAGTCTGTGTCCCTGTTCTCCAAACTTTCTTCTTTGAAGTGTATCAGAGTACCAAGCACTTAAAATCTACAGAAATGTACTAGTGAGGGGTTAGAAAAACCTTGTTGTTTGTTCTTAGCAGAGCTCCTGATGCTATGTTCACTTCTGTAGTTTTATTAACTACGCGAAAGTGCCCAGGCTGAAAAATTGGGGTATATTTATGTATTTGAAAGCTAAGGTGTGTATATTTTCACTTTCTTTCTGTTTTAGGCCACGTCTAGGCTCCTTGTGAACTACCAAGAACCCTATCGCTCGCAGATTTTAGATTATCTGTTCAAGGTAAAGTCTGCTTCACTGCTATTCTGCATGAAATTAGGCATTATTATTTCTTATTGTTGAATGTTGGGACTCTATAGAGTATTCAGTATTACTTAGGGTTAGACAAACTCCATCTTATAAAGCATTTACTTCAAAGTTGATTTTTTGACTTGACACCTGAGCATTGTAGAAAAACAGAAAAAGTAACAGGTTGTGTTAGTAACTGCAAGTCGTAGATGGCTGTGTAGCTAAAAGAGTGGAATGGTCTAGCTCAGAGAGAGATTAGATCTGTTAGTGCTAGGTTGTATGCTAATTCACAGTGTAGTGAAACACTCATCCAGCTTTCTTTTTTGAAAAGGTCACTTAACTGTTTGCAAGATTAGTAATTATGAATGCAAAACTTACACATGTCAAATATTTTCTTCAGGCTTTATTTTTATTATGGTTTAACCTCGCATGTATTCTTGTGGGATAAATATTTTATTTATTTTTATTCTTCTTTCATAAAGAATGAGCTTCCTAGCTCTTCACAAGAGTTTTGATTCTGTGATGAAGAGCTAGGAGGCTCGTTCTTCTGGGACAAGAACAGAACCAGCAAGAGTAGTTGGTAGTCTAGTGTGTGAATTCTGAAACCAAAGGAAGGAGTTGCCTTCCTTCAGAATATGACATCTGTCAACATTATATATCTGATAGGTGCTAACTGTAATAATGTTGTTTTTATCAGAATCTTAAATTTTATTTGTTGTCCTTGACAGTCAGCATGTTATTCAGGAGCTTATTTCTTCAAATTATTAAAATTACTCTTTTTTTCCTGTTTTCAACATATTTTTATCATTCATTTGGGGCTAATGAGGGCTAAATTCATTTTGTGGCTAAAATGAATGGCGTAGTCGTTTGTTATGATTGTAGGAAGTGGGTCAGATGGTTTTGATTTGAGTACAGATAGATTCACAAAATGTGAAAACTTATGCATGGACTGCATCATTTCAATAGACTGTCTGTTCCAAACTAGTGTACTTCCAGTACAAGTGCAACTACTGTAGAACGAGTACAAATATTACTGGTTTGTAAGCTGCTTTAGTTAGCAAGTGTAACCTGTGGAGTTACTCAACTTAATATATGGTAAGATTATTGCCCTGAACAGCAATAACTTGTTTTGCTTTTGGCACTGTAAATTACTCTGCTGAAAGAGGATGTCATGTCACTTTCAAGTAGTGTAATACAGATGGCTGGAGGGGAATAGTTTACTGTGTAGTTTAAAATTGGTTACAAAGGGTAGAGTAAGGCATAATGTCTGACTGGAGTTTGGAGACCAAAATTGTGTGCTACAACACACGTGTTATGAGTTTTCTGTAGGAATCAACAGGATTGTGATAAAAGAATCTAGCTGAGAGATTGTGGTTTTCAAATACTTTTTGGTGTGTTCTTCCACCAAAACTTCTGAAAATGTCAAATAAGTGGGAAACAACTTTGCCTCATTCTGCTTACCTTTTAATGCCTGACTTACGCAGTAGAGATGAAAAAGGGTATGTATTAGAAGTTTAAAATAACATATGGAAGACTCATGGTAAACTGGGAAATATTTGCTTCTTATTTAAAAACCAAAACAACAACAAAAAACTGTATGCCAAGCAAACTATTGTCTGTGTAGCTTTTTTCTTTAATTGAAGTGCATTCTTACATCTTGAAACTTTTTTTTTAGATGCCAAAATTATACTTCGGTAATTCCATGGAGGAGGCCAGCTCCATTAGTGCTTATTAATATAATGATTAGTTCTAAGTTCTGGCTTGAGCAACTCTTAAAACCACCAATGGCTGAATGAACATACTAGGAATAGGATGACTTATGTGCTTAAATTCTGTATTCTGTCTACTAGTCAGAGGCAAGGGAAACAGGATAGTGGACCAAGTGGCCATTTGTTTTCCAGTATGGCAACTTTCCTTTTCTTGTGCTTTCCGTCTGTAGGTTATTTCTGACCCAAATGTATGCTCTTTCACATAAGGAGTGTAATCCTTTAAACCAATGAACAAATTAATTACAAGGATAACAGCTCTGATTGTTTGATTTTTAAAAGGAAATAACAAACTTGACTTCTAATACCATTAAAAATACTGTTGTGTTCCTTATGTAGCTCATTCTGCATTAAGAACTCTTCAATATTTTCTTTAACATAATCAATTTAAAATCTACAGAGAGGGGGGAAGTGTCATTAACTGTGCAAAAGTCAGTGAAACTGGCTAAAGATAAATTTTTATTTATCTTTACCGGTTTCCTTTGGAAGCAGAATTTCTTGTAATCTCACATTGCACCTGATATGGGTGTTTAAAAATAATAAAAAAGTATTGAATTTACAGCATCCTCAAAACTGTGCACTTATTTGTTTCACAGTTCTTTTCAATAGTCTGACTTCTCTCTTTTTCTCTTTTTCCTAGCCAAATTTTGGTGCCTCTTTGCATATCCTCAAAGTAGAGATCGGAGGCGATGGCCAATCAACAGGTATGGATTTTGCAGGGTTTAACTTTTCATTGCAACGTGCTGTTAGAAACATGTCCTGCATGCTGCACTTCAGTTAAAAAATGCAGATATGTTATGTAGTTCTACTGAAGTTGCACAAAAATATCAGAAACAATGCCAACTTGTGGAAGAGAAATTTACACGAAATTCTCAATATAATGGTTAATAGGTTGCATTCTAGACCAAGTAAGTTCTTTTTCCTTCCACGATTAGGGAAGCTTTCTGAATTGCAGAGCATTTCTCTAACACTAGTTTTGCAATACAAACGCTGTAAAACTTTTCTAGGGCTAGGTAATATATGTCTTAAAAACATGAAAATGCAAAGACAGCTGATCAGAAGCAGTTATGTTTCTTTGGTTTCATGAGCTGCAACGTTTCACTGGGGTGTGCTTGTCTGACTGACATTACGCACTTTTTTTTTGCCTGGCCACAATTGCAGGTGAAAAAGTCTTGGTGCAATTTGCCTAGTTTATTATATTTACATATAGGAGAAATGGAGTAATACATGTTTATTAACTGTTTGTTATTGAAAACTAAGAGAGTAACTAAATTACAGTTCATAATGTTTTTTCTTTCCCTCTCCCTCCTATATGTCAGCATTCAGACATAACCTGCTGATTATACTTTCTACCATGTTTTTTCCTTCTAACCTGTAACATTTGCAGTAGTTAAGACCAAGATGATAATGCTAAATCTATATTTAGGATTATACCTGTGAATATAAAATGCTCAATAGTTAACCAGATTCTGATGCAAAAAAAAGAGGGCATAATCTTTTTTAAAAAAGAAAAACACCAAACAAATGGAAATTTGTTAAGTTAATACCCTAAGAATGAAGGGTGGCAAGTCTTGCATGTTCCCTTCCACTACTCATTTTGCTTTGAAGCAAAACAAAGAATGTGTGAACCGTATTAGAGTTATGTGCCTGCATACTGTGGCAGTGAGCAATACAGAGAACTTCATAATGTGTGACAGCTTATGACACAGAAGATAATTGTGAACTACCTGTCTCTTTCCTTCCTAGATGGTACTGAGCCCTCCCATATGCACTATGAAAATGATGAGAACTACTTCCGGGGCTACGAATGGTGGCTGATGAAAGAAGCTAAAAAGAGGAACCCCCAAATTAAACTGATTGGTAAATTGTTTCATGCTTCAGGATTTATATGCTTTTTTTTTAACTAACATATCTGGTCCTTACTTAGCATAGTTATTTTAATGGACAAACGTTTTTATGTTGCACTAGGCAAGGTAGAGAATCTCTAGTGTTTGGTAATCTTGCATTGATATTTCCCTTAAACATACTATTTTGCTTTGCTATAGTAGAATAACATTCTGAGCAGTGAATCACTAATAATTTGCTTGCATGAAGTGACATTAATGCTTAGATGTTATCACAGTGATGAATATAAATGATTTATTCTGAGGGGTGAATTTTTGTATAATAAATAGAGTAAAAAATTGGGAGGAATAAAGTAAATTTACAGAAAGTATGAATCTGTAAATCTTCCATGCACCAAGTTCAATTATATGTCCTTATTACAAACCTATCACCTTCCCTCCCCATTACAGTGCTTTCTGTCTTTTGGTTTATTTCTTACATACAGAGTTGAGCTGTAAGAAGACTTGACTGTTTTCTCTGTTTTGATCATTGGTTGTGTATGTGCTGTGACAGTATGAACGTGTAACCCTAGATTTTACATGAAACACTTTACAGAATGTATTTCACGTGAAAGGAGGGAAGAAGTTTTTTTTTTATTCTGCAAAAACAGTTTCAAAAATGAACCTTGATATAAATAATTTGATTTTGTAGTGAGGTGCCAGATGGCATGTGTGTACTTCCTGAAACTGGAAGTAATCTTTCTTACTAATCACAATAGATCTTGATTCTGAAACAGAAAAGTCAGCATGTATCTCTCGGTGCTGTTTTGAGCAAATATTTTTGTTTTTGTGAAACTGTTAGCACAGAACTAGTTATGTACTAAATGCTGGGCTCTTCCATGTGCGAAGGCCACCAGTATTCCCTGATAAATTCTAAAATTAGCTGATGGACCTGGCGTTTTAAGATATTTGCATTTCTCTTAAATTTTTGAAATGGTGAAATTGACCTTGATATTGAATACAGGTGCCTTTTGCTATTAATAATGCCTTCATGTAATATGTGATTGCTTCCATTTTGTATGTGGTTGCAGAACATATTGTTATAATTGGTACCTTTGTAAGAGCAAAACAGAAATCAGCAGTCTCTGCAGGGCAGAGAAACCTCATAATTCAAACAAAATACACTGCATCATTTGATTGTACACTTCTGTCTAAATCAGTCTATCTTCGTTTTAGTCTGAATAATTATTCATGTGCAGTATAGCAACCAGACAAGGAAATAAATGTGGCTTGTGACTTGTTTCTGTTTTTTCATGTAGTTTACTTGATTATGTGTTGTACTCTTATAACAAAGTGCCAATATGTATGATAATTTGCAAAGTCTTTTATGACTAAGTCATGCAAGAGACAAGTTCCCTCCAAAATAAGCTATAACAAATGCGCACATCTGTAAGTAGTAAAAATATTTTAAAAGTAACCGTTATAGTATTTCAGGAGCTTTATTTCCAGGAACTTGAAAGGTTGTCAGTGATGTTTGTGTTCTTTCCCTGTGATAATTCTGGTCATATAATTTATCAATATATGCTAACTTCCTGCTTTTAGAGTATCTTCCTCTTTGTATCACCAGACAGACATCCTTTCTCTGTAGTCTGTGTTATTCCAGTTTCAACAACAGGATTATTTAATCATCTGGCGTTTTTTTGATTTGATATTGCTTCAAATTTCAGTCAGCAAAATTTAAAAGGTCTTTTCAGGTAAGAAAGTTGTACTTTCTCCTACAAAAGAAGTGGAACCAAAACATAAAGGTTACTTTAAGTACCTGCAAGCCTCCAAAAATATGACAGTTTTGCTGGCACCAGCTGTTATATGCTACCATCTTATGTGTCTAATTACCTGTCATTCAGGCATCCAATTTTGCCTTATTCATCCCCAAGGCATGATTCACTACAGGATTTGCCAGTCAGGTTCTCTTAGACAAGCACTGTGGTAAACGGTAAGGTTACCATCTATGACAGATTATTAGTAACTTGCCTTTTCCCTCAAATCAAGTGCTCAGTAAAGGGAAGAGGATATGCCTTTGAATTTGCCTGTGATGTCTTACACAGAGTCAGCTGAAAATGTAGGAGGGTCTGGTGAGGTTAATTTGTTGTTCTTACTTACCACCAGATCTAGAAAGCTGCTGACACTTGGAAATGCTTTTTCATGATCCTATTCTTTGTTCCTCTGTTACGATCAGATCATCACTTGTTCTGGAATTCATACGCAGGAGCTTAACAATTTTTGGTGTTTAGTATTGATCCTTGTCTATAATTTCGTGAACTGTTAACCCAAAGTCTTTGGAATGTTAAACCCGTTAGAACTAATGTTACACAGAGCGTATACACATATACAGAAATATTGTATATAGTCAATTGCTCTCTAGTAATCGTAGAATAGTTTGGGTTGGAAGGGACCTTAAATGTCATCAAATTACAACACCCTGCTGTGGGCAGGGGCACCTTCCACTAGATCAGGTTCCCTAAGGCTCCATCCAATCTGTCCTTGAACGCTTCTAGGGAT
The DNA here is from genome assembly GCF_009769625.2 of Cygnus olor. Classification (NCBI taxonomy): domain Eukaryota; kingdom Metazoa; phylum Chordata; class Aves; order Anseriformes; family Anatidae; genus Cygnus; species Cygnus olor. The sequence goes on from NC_049173.1 coordinate 18,897,259, forward strand.
GGAGCATCCACAACTTCTCTGGGCAACCTGTCCCAGTGCCTCACCACCCCCTGAGTAAAGAATTTCTTCCTTATATCTAATCTAAATCTCCCCTCTTTTAGTTTAAAGCCATTCCCCCTTGTTCCATCATTGCACTCCTTGATAAAGAGTCATTCTTGATCTTTCCTGTAGAGTTCCTTACAGTACTGGAAGGGACGGGTTCCTAGCTTTAAAAAAAAAATAAAAAAAAATATACGTACATATATATATAAAAACTATGATCAAAACCATTAATAATGCAGCATATCCTGTTGTAAAAGGAGTAATGTTTTATTGTCTTCATTGAAACTATGTGAATCTGAAGGGCATATCTGCTTCTTTGATTTAGGTAGAACAAATTACAGCTTGCTCTTGAATCTTACTTAAGTGGGTTGTCTATGTTACTCAGTATCTTATTCATTTGTTTTTATTCTCTCTTCAGGATTACCCTGGACTTTTCCAGCATGGATAGGGAAGGGTGAAAACTGGCCCTATGACTATCCACATGTCACTGCTTACTATATTATTTCTTGGATATTAGGAGCTAAACAGTATCATGATCTGGACATTGACTATATTGGGGTCAGTAAAGCACAATTTCCAGTATATTTTATCTATCTTCATTCCTAACATTTTTGCTCTTGTCTCTTTGTTGATTACTGGGTGAAAGAGGGATGAGAAATTGTAGTTGCAGTTTTGGCTTTTTCTGTTGCAGTGAGAAAGGCAGAAGTTATGCTAGTTTACAGTCTTTCTGCAATACTGGCCAATAATGCTGAAACAGTATAAAATGGCTAGATTCCTGCCTTCCCGATTCTAGAATGAAATTACCAGAGAATTTGAGGATTTTGAAACCTGTTTGAAACTTGGTCTTGTAATTTCCTGCCTTGCTTGCTCTGCCTGGGTTTCAGAGATAACCGGCTAACAAAAAATGTTAAGTTAAGACTTGGAGATTGTGAGTCAGCTAACATGGCTTCTTGGCATACAATATGGTTACTATTGTGCTGAAGGGCAACCCTCTACAACGTTTTCCGTTATTGCTTCCATTATTTAGAGTAGGTTAAGGTGCACATGTTACAGTATACTGCTCAATTTTGTTACGGAGCAATAAATGGAAGTGGTGAGTGAATGTCTGAGAAAAATGTAGTTTGGAGATGAGAGGGAAAAGCCCACAATCTGGAAAAACACTTCAAATTCATTATTTGACAGAGATTCAACACTCTCTTTTTTTTCTTCTGCCTAAGAAAATGTCTGGATGGGATTCCTTTAAAAGCACTACACTTATTGAAGCACTTATTCTGGGCTTCTAAGTGTTTTGATATGAGAGTTGTTTAACTGCAGGAAAGTTGAAAATCACTTCAGCAGTCCAGAATGAAACTCTTAAAGTTATGGTTCCCATCCCTCTAGAAAAGCCTGACCTTTCTGCTGTAATGTGGGAAGGTATGTATGATGTATATCTCTTCTGGAATGTGTCCGCTTTGATGTTGCTGGCTGATTTCATCTGTGTCAGTCTTGCACTTTGAGTAGCACAGTGATGCTTCAGAAATTGGATTTGGGGGAGTGGGGTGGGACATACCTTCTACTCTAAAAGCACAGCAAGGTGAAAATTTAAAACCAGGTAAGTTCTGCATATTAGGTATTTGAATAATGTCTGGCTGCTGTACTGTTACTTGACATTGCAATTGGCCTTCTGGGTTCTATACCTCTAAGGAAGAGGAAGTTCCGCTTCAATGAGCGTTGTGCTGGCAGTTGATATTGTCTACTTTCTTTGTGGGAATTATGTGAAATACAGGAAAGGAGTGAGGTCTGTGAAGGCTCAGAAACTGTAAGTAATTTTTTTGTAACTTCAGAAATCAGCTGATCATATTAGCACTTGTGGAAGGATCTATCCTTCTGGTGGTTTTTGTCCTATAAAGAAACAAGCCTGCAAGTCTTCCTGAATCTTTTCGTCTATACGGAGTTTTCAGTAGGCAGAAGATGTGCATTGTGAGGAATTGCCTAGAACCAGCCAACAAGAAACACTGAGCTCTTGGCACATTTGAGTGGCAGGCTACTCACTACGCTCATAATCAAACAGATATCTTCCAGTTGGATGAAACTGTCAGTTTGTAAATAGCTGGGTGACCTTCACCTACAGGGGCACACTTAAGACCTTTAGTGGTGAATGTGAGTCATAGTGCTCATGTTGCAGGTCAGGAAAAGTAAGAAAGTTTTTGACTTGGCATTTTGTTGTCCCTGATATTTGGTAGAAAGGAACGCCTCTGTTCCTGCTGTTGAATTTTGGGCCGTGTTTAGCTTAAACACCCTTTCCATAAAATATGGCAACCCAGAGCAATCTAAATCATATTGTTTTATGTGTCTTTACTTAAATTATACTGTGTTTCTCTTGTATTCAACTATGGATGTAGTCCTGTGTAAATTATAAAGAATTCAAAGTGTCACGGAATAATGTCCTGAAACTGTAGGCAATCATTCAATGAAGCAGTCATTTTCTCTCTCCATATTTGTGTATGGCAACAAGGGCCAGTTCTGTATGACCATGCCTTGAAGCCACAATGTTTTTTTCTAGAGGAGTTCTAACAAACTGTAGGCCCATAATGCTAATAATGTGTAACGTGGCAAACCATTGTAGAGCTCCCACAGCATTAGAGCAAGAATGCAGGCAGTAGGTCCAAGAGTTAGATAAAACAAGCAGCTGTTTGGAACTTTCATATCAGCCCTCCAGGGCAGAACTCTATAACAAAACCAATCAGAACACTTTCTTCTAGGAAACTAAAATTGTGGAGTTCATTAATGATTGTGTAATCTCATATATACATAAATAAAATCTTTCGTTATCTGTCCTGACTTCTCTAAACGGCTTTTTACTTTTTGCTTTATAGATATGGAATGAAAGGGCATTTAATAGCAAATATATCAAGGTATGTATTTTTTTTTCCTTCTCTGAAGTGAAATGTGCTTCTGAAGTTTGTCTTTATCATATGTACATGATTAGCTTTGCTGACTTTGCCTAGAAAAGGGACCTTAATCCTGCAACTGCTTCACTTACTAAACCCTTTCATGTAGTAGTAGCAGACATAGAATGCTAATGGAATCAGTTCTTTAGATTTTTTTTTTTTCTTCTGAAACTTTCATTTTGAACTTTGTGTGTCAGTGTATGGTAAATATGTGGAACATTTTAACGGAAGCTCCAGTTGAATCATACAAATTTGTTTTTTTACTGTCTTAAACATAGCTATAAAATAAGTCGCAGATCTACAGTTACTTAAAAATTCTCTAGTGAAGTTCAAGTGGATATCATATCCTTAGATTATTATTATTATAAAACTGCAAGTTCTTATATTTTCTGATCTACTTTTTTCATAATGTAAAGTCTCTATTGTAACTGTGCAAAAGTCAATGCCTTATGTTTGAAATGAATTGGAGAGAGACGGTATTTCACATAACTGACACTGAGGTATCACTAAGCTATCACTGCTCCCCTCCCCACACACCCTTCTCTGGAAGCTTGCTTCTATTTGAGTTATGTTGAAGTAGAAACTTAAGTATAAGCTTCTGCTATATTCACTTCCTTTTGCTGCTTCAAGGCTAAGAAGCAATTGCATTACCACTTTTTAAAAGCAAACGAGTTGAACTTAGTGTGTAGAAAATTGCCAATTTTTCTTGCAGAACACAGCAGAGATTGGATCCCATCTGCTTAATTATTCTATTAGTGGCTATTAGAAAAGTTACAGTTCTTACAGTTTGTGTGCACTGGATAAGGTTAGTCATGTCATTTGACCTTGACAATTTCTGTCATTATTTCATTCACTGATTAGTTTTAGTAGAATAGTACAAGAAATGGTGTGTAACAGTCAAACATGATATTGCATTAAGACGGGGAAAAAAAAAGCATACCCTTTAATAAGGCTGGCATATAAAATTCTGCCTATTCCTAAAAACTGGGTATTCTCCTATAAAACCTTTTTTCCTTCCTATTGTATAAGTAGATGAGTAGCGTTAGATCTATTTCCTATGATTTGTAAGCTGCTTTGAGTGAGGGAGGTCAGGAAGCACTGGCAGAAAACTCTACTGGCGTTATACCTGGTACAGACAAAGAGAAACACCTTATCCATTTTTATAGGTTTCTTGTTAACAGATATGTTAATAAACTGTGTATGGTAAACTGATTTAATTGTTTCACTGCCAGCACAGCAACTTAGTTTCCAAGACTCATCACAACTTAGACCAACTTCTGCTAGTTATGCTTCATTTTGCAACTAATTGTATTAAAGTGATTTTGTAGCAGCCTGTGAAAGTTAGTCTAGACCATTAGTTCCTTTTGGACACAGAGGTTTGGCACTAGTTTTATTGACATGCAAAATCCATGCCAGAGAAAATGCAAAAGCACTAAAGTGTGACGTAGAACATCTTGGCATCTGTGCCAAGTTGTCTTGTTTCTTCATGCATGTCTAGTAGCAAAACTCTTGTGGATTTTTTTAGTGAAGCTGCTTAAATCCCTGTCCAAACTTGTTCTGTGGGTATGTTTAGAATCCTTTTAAAATATGTAATCTTGATGTGTGTTTAGTACAAGCCATAGGCTTTTTTTTAATGTAGGAGAAGTGTTTGTAGAGCTGTCTCTATAACAAAACAAACAAACCAAAACAACAACAGAATGCAGAAACTAGAAGTTCTCTGCCTTATTTAGTGTCAAGGAATTTGGGTGCTGGGATTTTCTTTTTTTGAAAGAGGTTCTTCACTGATCAGGTATAGGCTAAAGGAAAAATCTGAGGATACTAGTAGTCTCCTAAAGGATAATTACAATCGTAGGTAATTTTCGCTGGTAGGAAGCAGGGGGAGACGCGTGTGCCTGGGCTGTTTAAGTAGAAATCTGACTTTGGTCAGTACCTATGTTATAAAAGCAAAACCACACAGAACTGGAAGCACTTGCTTACAGTCTGGAATAAGGCAATGCAAATAGGATAGAAGATAGAGTAATGTGCTTTTTGAGCTGCAAGCTTTATTTGTTCACTACCTAGGTGATATGTTGCTAGGAAAGTCGATGAAACAAGCTTTTGTAAAAATAATCACTGGAGGGAAGGCAGATCTTATTATAAATACTCATTTTATTTCACCACATCACTGGTTGAAACAGAAAGGTTCTTTTTTGCTCAGTCCTCTGCAGCGTCACCTGGATGCTTTCTAATCTGTTTGCCTTGGCTTCCAGATGTGAGAAGAATATGGAGAACAAACTCTAGAGCAGAGGCATTCTACATGTTAGCTTTTTAATACTATTGGGACAACTTTTGGCTTCTAGAGCTATATTTTTAAAGTTTGATCCTAAAATCACCAAAACATTCATTGAAAAGTATGTGTTCACCCCATTAATTGATATAATGCTTTACTTAACACCTGTCTTATCATTCGTTCTCTTACTCTGTGCTGCCATGTGGCATCTATTCTATAATCAATGATTCTGTTTGCAGTCAGCCATTTTAAAAAGACTTACTAAAATGTGCAGCAAACATATTCTATAATGACAAATACATGACATAGATCAGCTTAAATTCTTGGTTATTTTGCTAAATTTTTACCTGTATGAAATTATTTTAGTTGCTTCATCCACTAAGGCTCCAGTTGTTTCTTACGATGTAGAAGAAACAACAGAGAGAGTAGCAATGATTCTGTGGCTTGTAAATTCTTCCAGTTCTTCCAATTGTATTTTTAAATACTGTCATCTTAAATTGACCCTAAAATTTAATAAGTATCTTTATACAAATGTCTGTACTGGGATTTGGGGTGGCTGGAATGACACCATTCTGCGTATGTTATTGTGGAGTACATTGTGTGTCTACAGTTCTGTGTCCTTGGTACTTATTTTTTCACGTGGACGTTCTGCAACATTTCTAGTCGTTTTGTTCTTCTGAGCTATCTTTATGATTAGGCAGTTTTTCTGAATGTCTAACCTACTAAATCTTGCTGTATGTCCATTGGGTGTTATCTTTTGTCTTAATTCCATCTGCTCCAGAGGGCTGCTAACGTCCTTCCTATTTCAGAGACCACTTAGGTCTTTGAATATTGTCATGTCTTCCCTCAGTCTATTTTCTAGGTTAAACAGGACTGGTCATGACAAACTTCATTGTAAGTCATATTTTGTTAAGTCTTATCTGTCATCTCTGCTGTGGAATAGGTGGAAAGAATCCAAATCTAGAAATGCACAGTTCAGAAACAAATACAACTTTCCTTTTCCCTTGCAGTACACTGACACTGTTTCTCCTTTGATGAACCACCATCATCCTCAGAACCATTTCACCAGACTTTGTTTACTTTGTGGTATACAGCAGTTATTGGTGCAGCTTGTTGTACTAAATCAAAGTCATTTATGAGTGAATAATTTTTGGACTATTCTAATTTGTCAAATTCCTCCTTGCTTTGGATCCTGCACAAATTTAAGGGATGTACTTTGTCCATGAAGTATTTAATAAAAATAATTACATCTATGGAAGTTCTTTCTCAATCCCAATTCAGAAATCTTTGCAGTCTCATCCTGTTCTGTTCCTTACTGCAAGTGGATAGATCGCTGTTACTTTTATTTTCTAGTAGTTTTCATACTTGTAGTACATTGTTTTAATTCTAGACATTAGTTAGGAAAGTATTGTGGGAAACATCTTCAAATGCCTCGGTTCCTTAAGATTTTTTGTTAGTTAACTAATCTCTAAAAATGTTTTCTTTTCAGAAGTGTCATTTTTGGCTACCTGTGCATCTTCTCCAATCTCTTTACCCTAATTGAGTCAAACATGTATATAGATTTTGAAAATGCTGTTATCATTGAACTGGCAATATCTTCTCTTCTAGTCAGGTGCTTAGTATTGTACAATACTTGGGTCTAGAAATGGAAAATCTGCAGTCACATGTAGAAGAAGGTATCTGACAAATATTGGGGAGTAGACCTTGAGATCTAATGTTTTGCAGTGTTTTAGGTTGGCAAAATGACCTAGGCTTGTCTTCAGTTTTCTGAAATGTTTAGTATGTTTTCCTCTGATCTCTTCTGGTTACTGAAGAATTCTGAAAACCATCACACTGATGGCTATCAGGAACAAAATCTAAATAGGTAAAACTTCTCTAATGTGTTCACTCTTTAATCTGTGCCAAGTTTGTAAGAGGAAGACTGGGTGCAGCCTGATGATTAAGTTGGTACAATGTTGTAGCATCCATCTAACCTCATTGTGGCTTTTGCTGTTATGAAAAAACATGTACCAAACTAATGCTTATTAAAAACAAAACAAAATCAGTTGTAGAACCGTATTGTTTAAATAGTGGAAAAGATTTTTTTTGCGAATGGCTTCTGACAGCATCTGATCTTAAAATTGTCAGGGATACTCAATAAAACATTTCATGCTAAAAGTTTCAAATTACAGTGACTTTACTGTAAATATTTCTACTATTACGAATTTTTAGTAAGTTTTATGCTTTGAAGGCTTCAAGAACAGAACTTCATTGCTTGTCTTCTTGCTGAAAGGTTATTAACAAGTTTAGTATCCTTTAGATCTAGGCTTGCTTGTCACCATCACATGAACTTTGCTTTGGGTCCTTGTCTTGACTGCATGTCAAGACAGAAATGCTCTCTATTTGCCTTCATGTTGGTGGAGGTATATTATAAGAAATTATAGAATCTAAGGATTCATGCCTACTGATCTTCAAATGATTTGGAAAAATCTTCCTTATGTATGCATGCATACAGCATGTATTACATAATCCCTGTGTATCTAAGATTGAAGAAAGTATTTTAGGCTGTGGACTGATGTCCTTTCCCAGATGTAGTTGCAGGTCGAAGCCACTGGAAAAAAAATAAATATATATTTTTAAGTTGAGCATTGAGTTTAAAAACATGTTTATACTACAAGCCTATTTTTTGTGTGGCTATCTGATTGTCAGAGATAACCCTTCAGTGTTAAAAATACTTAACATAACTTTATTGTGGTTGTAATTGTGGCTCCCTTATGAGAAGTGAAAACTTGTCTTCAGAGCAAGATTGGTAACAGATGCTTCCACTGACTGCTCCTTTAGTTTTTACATTGTTTACAGTCTTAAACAGTCTTAAATTTTCGTGTTGCATGTGTGATGAAAGGCTGCACTTTAAGTGGTGTTATCTGTTACTAAGGTACTTCGACAGTCTTTGGACAGACTGGGTCTAAGGAACGTTGGCATCATCGCTGCGGATGGAGATTGGAACATTTCAAAGGAGATGGTAGTTGATCCCTATCTTAATGATGCTGTTCAGGTAGTCGGGTAAGTGTGGGAGAAGGGAGGAATGTTACACATTACTTATCACTTAATTTCTTTAAAATCTTCACCTCCATTTTGAGAAGTCATGTAGTCATTTCATACTTCCTAGTCATTCCCAGTTTTGAAATCATCGTGTACAGTGGTGACTGACTACTCTTTCCTGTTTCTCTCCCAGCTTTCAATTTAGTGCACGTCTAAGTTGATCTTGTAATTCTTCCATCATTTGTTTCAAATATTGAGTTAGGAGCTAGATCTTAAGCTTCTTACCTTGTCACTAGCAAATGACAGGAGACTGCTAGCTAATCTCCAAGTGCATCTTCAAAGTCAGAAAAAACTTTGGGATGGAATTCTTGGTCTGGAATCCGTTTTAATTTCAGATGAGCTTGAACTTTCACCATGGCACTTCTTACCATTGCAGCATTCCCTATTATAGACCCTTTGCTTATGATTTCTCTGATCACGTTGAAAGGGTAGAAGACTACTTATTGCTTTCATCTGGTAACATCCGAAGTTTATTTTTATATCTATACAACCTATCCAAATTTCAGCAGGTAGTAGTGCCCACTGTTGCAGTTCTGACAAATGGCAACTTGATTATTTGTCTGCACACTTGCTCCCTAATACACTTTCTTTCTACCTTGCTTTTTATCAACTGGCTTGATACTCATTTTGCTGCTCTTGCTTTCTTGCTTACTTTGATTTCTCAAAACTATTAGATTTTTCAAAGCTATAGCATGTTTACAGTGGTAATCAACTCTACATGTATAAATTGTTCACTTGTGTTGCATTTATCTTGCTTACCTCTGTTATTAGCCTTACTGTGATAAGAACGTTCTTGTGGTCTGTAACATACTGTTTGTGCTCATTTATATGTAAGGATCTGTGATATAGTCATAATTGTTTAAACTGATGTATGGTGCAAAGGTTACAGCAAGACAGTTAAGCAGGGATTTCGTAAAGAAACAGCTTTTGTGTGTGCTGAGCTTCTAAATGCTGATCACCTGGAAGTAGCTTCCAGAGAAATAGCAATTATAATGCTAGCATTGTATAACTAACTTGGTTCCAAAAAGAAAATAAAAACTGTATGTGTTTATTTCTGGCTTGCCTAGAATAACCAAGACTTGAACCTCAGCAAGTTCACATTGCATTAGGATATATTCTAGTTATGATTTCCATGCTAATGAAATGCTCTTTAAGATTAATGTTCTTATTTGTGCAGGCTTTTCTTGAACATGATACATGTTTTTCCCCAACGCCCCCACCCCACTGACCAGAACGAAGAGTTAGAGGAATATTTTCAGTAGTGCTATCTATTAAGAAATTCAGCTATATACACAGGCAACAAAACAAGAACACCACGCGTTTTTCAGCCAGTACTGACTTTAAGGCACCAACTACCAAGCAGTTCTTGCTGACCTAGAAAAAGATAATAGTAGTTACACATCTGTCCTTCAAGTTCATAAACTTGGTAAAAGTACACTGTATCTGTATGTCTTGTAGATATCTCTGTCTAGTTGCTTGCAAAATCTGCTATTTAATCTGTTTTCCTGAGTAGTATTAGATTCTTTTCTCTGAAGTCCTTTCCTGTACGTTGTTCTGTAATCTCTTTGCAAGCAAAGTCTTGGTGACTTTGTCTTACATTTCCTCTATTTTGAAATGGAAATTTGGAATTAAAGTTATATTGTTTGTTTAGAAATTATTGGAATGATTGCTTTGGCATCCATCCACAAAAAGTATTTGATATTTACCTTTCTTTGTTTTTCCTTTTGTGTTTTTTTCCTTTCTTTTTTTGCATCAGGTAATTTTTTAATCTGATTGCACAGTTTCCTGCTTAAAATACCATTTGTAAACTAAGGTATATTGACAGTAGGGTTTTGCTCTTTTTTTCCCCCTTCATATTTGTGTCAGTGTGTTTCAATTTCATTGGTGGAAGGAGCGGTCTTAGTGAACGTACTGCTTGCCATTATTTCATACAAATGAAGTGCTGCAGTTGCCATTGAAAAACAGGTGTTACTTTAGAAGAAGGAAAAAAGCCTTTATTTGTTCCTAAATCAAATAACTTACTTGGTACTCGTAAAGTGCTTGGAAGTAGAAGAAAATTGTAATTTAGCTAGCTCGAGTCTTAAACTGTGTTATGTTTCCTTATTTTGTTTGCAATACTGCCTTCACTACTGTCTTCCTATGTTATTTTGATCAATGCTTTTTCTGTGTTTGGGTAGTATATCTTCCTACTACTCTTCTCCCAGGATGTATTACTCAGTGTCTGTAGTCACTGCACCAAGCCTGTCTGAATTTAAGAAGCGATTGGACTGTGCACTTAGTCACATTGTCTAAACTTTTGGGTAGACCTGTGCGGTGCCAGGAGTTGGACTTGATGATCCTTATGGGTCCCTTCCAACTCGGGATATTCTATGATTTTATGATTCTACGTATGGCTTGGTACCACCTCTTCTGTGTTAGATGTGGATTTGGTTTGCAGAGTTTAACAAAGCCTGGCTTTTTGGCAAGATCTTTCTTAAAGGCTTATATTCTGTTATGCAATTAGACTTGAATATATTACAAATATTTTTTTCTGATGTTTATTTAGAAGTCAACAAAGTGAAAATGTTTCTCTGTAGTTCTCATCGATTTTTAGTTATCTTTGCCTTGTAAGTCATTATTAATGGACAGCGATTGTTGGGTGGTTTTAGAAAAAAAAAAATCTCCCTTCAGGTCAGTTTGTTTGCCAGACAGAACAAATATTTTTAGTTGATGTATCATGAGCGTTTTCTAATACAGTGATCAAATAGCAGAAATGATTGCTGCCGTTTCAATTTTTTCCTCTCTCTTATTGTCTGGCATTTAAAAAAATAAATAATTAAATAATCATGGTAGGCCTTACAAGGAATGAGGAGGGGTGACAGGAGTTATTTTGTAAAGACTATGGCTTTTATGTAAGGGATGGTTGTTTTGTTGATTTTTACAGTTAATGTAGTCACAGCTTTAGGGGAATTGTTAATCTTACCATCAAGGAAGGCTTTTTCAGTCCAATAGGAAGAACAAGTTCAGTTCACTGTCATTTGCTTTCTCCGAGGTAGAAGACATTCTCTGTAAGAGAGATAAATTAACTTGTCCAAGAGTATGCGAAGCTGATAGAAGAATAAATATTAATTGTAGAAAATGCTGTCTTTGGGATTTCTGTGATTTTTGGACCATGCTGCTTTTGCCATCTGTTTTAAATGGGATTTTTGTTTTACATAGTTCAAAGCACAAGTTGGAAACTTCATTTCTTCATTTTGGTTTTATGTAACTGATCCCAAGACATAATCGGGACATAAATTGTCTCAATTTCATACTGTAGATTTTACTTGTAAAAGAACCTTTTTTTTTTTTTTGTGGTATTACTGGGGATGTTATTTGTAATTAGATAGAATGCCTCCCTGTGTGAAGCAGGTGCAGTTAGCTCATAGCGCTGAGGCTTCCTAGTTGAGTTTGAATATCTTCACAACCCATTTGGGCAACTTATTCTACGTTTTTGACTTTGCTCCTGTTCTTTTACCTTTAATCTCTTTTCCCCCTTGTGTTTTAGTTTTTATACCTAGTTGAATCTTCCAGTCTTCCATCAGTTTCCAGCCTGTGCTGTTGCAGGGGATTATTCTGTCTCAGGTGCAGGACTTTTTGTTTGCATTTGTTGAGCTTGACAAGGTTCCCATCAGCCTGTTTTTTTTCTCCCAGTCTGTTTAGATTCTCGTAAATAGCAGCCCTTCTTTTCAACATATAGCCTGTGAACTTCCTGATTTTTTTTTTGTTGTTGTTATAAAGTTATCAAACAGTATTGGCCCTGTATTAGCCTGTGGGGACGTCATGAGTAATCATCACCTGGTTGGACTGCCCAGCTTGGTGGGAGACCTTGCTAAAGGCAAGCCATAATGACATCCACTGATTTTACCTTGGCCACACAGGTAGTCAGTCATATTGTCACAGAAAGCAGTCGGGTTTATCAGGTATCATTTGCCCTTGGTAAATCGTGCTGCTGTTCCCAGTCATCTTCTTGTCTTTCATGTGCTTGGAAATGGCTTCCAGGGTGATCCTCTCTAACATTCCCGGGGAGGAGAGTTCGACAGGCCAGTAGTTCCTCAGATCCTCCTTCTTGAAGCCAGGATTCCAACTGCCTTTCTTTAGTTATCAGGAACGCACCCTAATTACAAAATGCTTTAGCCTTGATATGTATGTTAAGTCTGTGAACCAAATATTGCCTTATTCTAATACAAGATATAACAGGAAAATACAATGCAAATAAAACATTAACATTGAGTTCAGACAGGTTTCTTAAGAACCTTAAGGGGCAGGAAATCTTGATATTTCAGACTGAAGATAAGTTAGTTCACTTTCTCATCTATAGAAAATAATCTTGCAGCACTGTTTCTTGTAGGTAGAACTACAAGGTAGAATTGTTAGAGACGCTTCTGTATGTGTTTCTACAATATATCAAGTTTGAGAGCTGTCAGGCATTTGATGTTACTTGAATTGCAAGCACAACAAATGCTGGTTAGGGGCCTTCCAGATTTCAAGAAACTATGTTGTTAACCTTGGTCTTAAGTGAGATTTTAGACTTCTTTCAGTAATTTTCAAGGCCCTAAAATGTGTCTTGGGAAGTATACGTTGGTTGCAATTATAAAGCTTGAAATAAAATGCAGTTGAGAAATAAGGTGTGTGTGTCTGGGGTTTTTCTCGTTTCTTCTGTTGGTTGTGTTTAGGAAGAGCTGATCTCACTTGTGTGTTGCTTCACCGTTAAACTGAAACAGTGGATTAGAAGGGAGGAAAGGCAGAATCAACTCCTTTTAATTAAACGTTTGCTTGGCTTTTGCAAAGCTTTGACAGTTAACATTCAGCTGTCCTTGCCCTGCTGTACGTGGCTCTCGTAGCCTAACCCTCTGCATTGTAACATTGAAGTGGCTGCTCTGCAAGTAGAGTATCTTGCATGAAATGTGCAAGGCTTTGTCTGCCTCTAACTTCATCTGCAGTTTTGTGTGTGTGAGAAAACAAGAACCAAATGTTTTTCACTTTGCCTTTTGTCATGTACTTTGGGGTTTGGCATGGCAGAAGAAGATACGTCCTCCTTTGAAGGCAGTCTGTGCTTGACAATCTGTTTGTTACGTTTTGTTTGGTGTAACAGTTTTTGTCCCAGTTGCAAGAACAAGAATTGAAACATGATATGGTTTTTCTGAAGTGTGTTCAAACAGTGCTGAAGGAGATGCTGCCTTTCCCAAGATAAACTTCTGACAATTTGAAAAACATTTTTTTGTCCCTTCTCTCTGTTCTTTGCTCTCCTATTTTTTTCTTTCCAAGCTGTTGAGGTACACATTGGATAAACATGGCCTGCAGCAGGTGAGGATCATAGCCAGCGATAGACTGTGGGAGCCCATTTCCTTTGTCTTGCTGCTTGACTCTGAGCTCCACGACGTGGTCGATGTCATTGGGTAGGGGGTTCTCTTTTTTTGTTTCTTGGTGGTTTTTTCAAAGTTTGTGTTCATATTGCTTCTTTTCGAATGGCATAACCAAAGCTTTACCTCTCTGTATTCTTACCTGCAGTGAAAGGTTTGGTACTGTAATCTTTCTTACTAACCCACATCATGTCAGATGAGCTGTTGTCCTGGTCACAGTTTAAATGCTTTAATTGAATCAGGAGTCTCCTATCATGTGCAAGACTCTAATTGGCTGTGGCTGTGCTTTTGATGACTTGAAGGGGTTTTGGAAAACCCTTTTTTTCCTGAGAGTTAGTTTGGTTCCTGTATTTGACGTACAAAAAGTGTTTGAACTTTACAACTTTATATACAACCTTGTATTACTGACTTGCATCACTCTGTTGTTAAAGAAGCTGGTGCGAGTCAGAATTGAATTGGTGCTTTGATTATTATAACAAAAAATACATCTTCTCAGTTTTCTGTTTCGTTATGATGGGAGCCTTATGTTTGGGAAGTATGAAATCAGCTGACTTGTTTCTCTAGTTCTGGGTTTTGTCACATGATGGTAATGTTTTGTGAAGCATTACACTAAATTTGAAGCTGATTACTGACTTCTGAATACAAATACATGTAAGATTTGCTCATTAACTTCTTTTACAGAAGGTCTAAACTTTAATTATTAGGTTCCATGAACTTGGCTGACCTAGTCACATGCTTCAAATGGGGCTGTTCCTGCTTCAACTTGAGTCTTTCGTTCATGTTCATATATTTGACCTACAGAGGTAGAGGAATGAAGGCTTTCCTTCCAAACACTGATAAGAGTCTGTATTCCAAAAAAACAACCCCTCCTCTCATTCTGAACAATAAAAAATATCCTAACAATCTAACAATTTCTTGCAGGTGAGGTCTTGGATTGTGTGTGGGTCAATAAACAAAAGCAATTATCAACTCACTCTTGACCAGATACGAACTCACTGTAGTTACCATGATTGCAACATAGCATGATTCCTTTCTGCTTTTTTTTGGCAGATCCAGTATGCACTCAGTGTTAATTCCAGAAGCTCTGTTATTTTCGTGCTATTTCAGTAAGCTGTAGTTGCTTAACTCTGTGTAAGAAATACAAGTTTTAGAGTCCTTACCCTGATGCAGTCTTAACAGGGAGTTGAAATAGACTCTTTTGTGTGAAGGATAATCAATTGGCTCCTGGGCATTCCATGGTGCACATACCAACGCAGGATTTTTCAAAAATATTGTTGGTGTTCTTTTTAATTTGAAATTACAAAAAATATTTATTACCCAGGATTTGACGTGACTATACAAAAAAACTAATTTTGGCTTTGTAGCTTGATTTGTGATCTCTGAGGTCTCACATCAGAGAAGCTGGAGGGAAAATTAGTTAAAGCTACTGCTTTTGTTATTTTGCACTATTTGCATCCAGACTTCATCTTAAAGATACTGCAATGGCTAGAAATGAGGGAGAGCCCTGAAGAGACACTGTAAAGCCATTAATAATGTTCACCCACACAAGAATGACCCAGGTCACCAAAGCTCTTTATAATGT
The DNA here is from genome assembly GCF_009769625.2 of Cygnus olor. NCBI lineage: Eukaryota > Metazoa > Chordata > Aves > Anseriformes > Anatidae > Cygnus > Cygnus olor. The sequence continues at coordinate 18,912,544 of NC_049173.1, forward strand.
GATATTTCCTAACAGCTTTTCAGAGCTATTACAGCTGCATTAATTTTACCAGTGAAATGAAATAGAATGAATTAAACAAGCATTACTCATACAGATTTAAATTACATTGCAACTCTTGGGAAAAATGTTTTTCAAAGATGGGCTTGCAAATTCCGTGCTTATTCATAGTACTTTTGATGTGTTACTTGTTTGTAGCACAATGTAAACAGCTTAGTTCAATTTTGTATGTTGTACTGTTAGAGACCAAGCTATTCTGACTCTCCATGTTGAAAAAGATTCCCCCTTTTCCTGCTGTTAATGGAAAGAAAACAAAGATTTTACAGCGTGTCAGCGAGTTCAAGAACAGCTTTCATTTTTTACCTAATACAAATTCAGAATGCTATTAGGTGACAACTCAGTCTTTTTGATTAGAATCATCAGTGTTCTTAACTAGATCTGTTTTAAATAGGCATTTGGGTAAACATAAGTGTCACAGAAAACCAAGCCTTTTAAAGAAGTTGGTCAAAACTAATTATGTACAAGTTAACAACCCCGGAGTGACGTCACAACATCTTGTTTTTCCACAACAGAATGTATGATGTGTGCGCTAGTGCAAATTCAAACTGTCCCCCTGTTGCTTCCAGGCCTACATTCTGAATAAGAATGAGAAGCAGGAATAAAAGTGATGTTAGCTGACAAATTGTATTTTTTCTAGAGATGCTGAGAACTAGATTTTGAGGTTTTTGTAGCTAGTGCTTTTTTGCAAAGCTCTGTTGCAGTGATGGTGTTACATAGTCTTTTTTTTTTTTAGGTTTAATTTTTACAACCTTGTACAGATATATAAGAAAGACAGTGGAAGAAACCTGCTATTTCTAACCTGACTTTTTTTCTTCCCTCCTCTCCTTTGGTATATTGCTATGTGCAGGAAAATGGAGCTCTACTTTGTTCTTGTGTAATTTTATGTAAAGCTCTTAACCCCACCCCCCCACCCCTCCCCCAAATTTTGGTAAAATACATTTTTTTTATTGACTGTCTAATAAAAAGTTCTTCAGGACATGGAGTGTAGGAATACAAATCTTCTCATTTTCTGCCTTGTTTTTGCAAGCTACATGTTTTACACCATTAGAAAAAAACTTCTTGGTACTAAGGTAATATTTGTGTTTCCAAGCTAAAGGGAAAATGTTTGCTAATCTGTACAAGGATGTAGTTAAAATCTTCACTATCTGTTATATTATCATTAGTGAAGCAAGGTATGAAAGACTACAACAATGGGAAATGGCCAACTGTCCAATAGGGAGAAAATACTTAAAACCAACAATCAATATAGAAAAATTATTTCTTTTGTCCCTGACTCACAAATTGATAAATTTGTCAAGTTTCAGCCTAGTAGTAAAGGAAATCTTTATGCTTTCCTTTCCAGTGCTGATGGTTCATTTTAGCGTATGCATTTAGTGTGTTCAATGTGTGCCCTAACTGAGGGGAATGATCATGATTTCTGCAAGTTTTTATTTCAGCCAGGCTAATTTGCCATAGTGAATTGATTCGATTGAATATGATCAGTAGTCTTTATTTGGGAGGAAGTATATGTACTCAAGTAAGAAAGGCTTCGCAAAGAAAACTAGCTTTCATCATATTTCAGTTATTTTTGGTTTATGCCTCTTGAGCTCTTATAGTCCACCCAAAATGCCTTTTTGAAAGCTAAATTTGTTGAAAAGAATGAGCTAAGTTCATGTTCAGGTGCATTAAGACATTAATGCCATTAAGTTTTTAGAATAATGCCTAGTACTGTATGTTGCTGTTGACTTACAGTTATTTAAAGTTTTGTCTAATGTAGTACAAAGTAGCATGTATTTCTCTTAGCATAATACAATTACTCATACAAGTTATCAAGCTTAATTTCAGGATAAAGCTTTGCTTCAGCTAGCTGCAGACATTACACAATGTATTTTAAGTTAGGCTTACTTATGAAGGTAATGTTTTAATCTTGTACTGATGCAAATACGTAAGATATGATGTATTACAGATCTCTCTTGTTCCAGGTTTTTTATTCCATTAATATTATTCCAATGAAAGTTTGTTTTTTGATTTAAATTCGGAAGAGGGGAATTATTGCTACTCTTTGTACTTCCAGGCTTTGATTTTTCTTTTTGTGATAAGTGTTCTTTCTTTTTTAAAATACTGTGTAGGGCTCACTATCCTGGAACAAAAACAGTGCCAAATGCCTTATTAACGCAGAAGAAACTGTGGTCTTCAGAAGATTATAGTACTTTCAACGATGAAATAGGTGCAGGCTGTTGGGCTCGGATCCTAAACCAAAACTATGTGAATGGAAACATGACCTCGTAAGTGTAGTACGCTGTTGCTTGCTTTTGGAACTTCATATGTAAGAATTGTCTAAAGTACCATATAACACATCCATCTGCTATGTTAAGGGAGTAGGTAAACTGAAACTTTCTCCTCTGTCAGTCCCAGTTCAAATATACTAAGGTGTGAAGTCTACTGTCTTAACCTCTCTCTGGGATAAAGTCCCACAAATTTTAATGCATTCTTAGTCATTACAGTTCCACATGTATCCATTGGTTTATGCAGTGGAGTTCGTCTGTCTTTGAGATGCTGGTGATACTTTTTAAAAACAGAATGTTCTTAAGAACTTACAACCTGAAAAACACAGGAGGAAAATAACATAATAAAGCTAATCTAGCTGCATGTTTCTTAGGGTCTTTATCGGGTTGTTTGTCTTCATTTAAAAGTAGTAGAAAAGTATTTTATTACCTATTTTTTTTCCATACAGCTGCTTTCTGAGAATCCATTCTAAAATTTACTGTAGTCTTTTGATATTTCTTTCTGTATTCTGTACACTTTCATGCCAAACTGAAATCTGGAAGAAAATTTTTGTTCTACTTAGTGGGTAATTATGTAAGTCAGTTTTAGAACAGAATGGGAAATATATTTTGTTTTCAGTGAAACAACTACTAATATTAAAAAAAAAAAGTCTGATTAAAGAAAATGGAGGCATCAGGATCTAAGCAAAATCATTTCAAAACTTTTAGCTTTTATGTAACTTATTTTTGGATTAATAAAGAGAAATGTTTTTGTCTGAAATGCTTGAAATGGAGCACAGCGGAAAGCACTTGCATACTTCTAAAGGGAAACTTATTGAGTTGACTGTCTTCTGTGAATCTTGTTTCCCTCTGAGAGTTGAAAATTTCTACCACATAACTATTTCCTCTGTGAATTCCTGACTAGTCAATTGTCTCTCGACTCTCATGCTCTTCAGTATTTCATTTAGGGATAAGTCTTTTCCTGTTGTGTTTTCTTCTTTTTCCAAGCTCTTTGAAATTATATAAGCCCCATTTGTTTTGAAATGTAGCAGTCAGAAATTATTCAGAAATTATAGTACAGTTCCAAATCAATATAATCAATATTGCAATTATCTTGGCTTTTATATTGAAAATCAAGTCTCCCTGATGAAGGGAGGCTAATCTTTCTGTTACTCATTTCCTTTGAGCTTGAGTTCCCTACATTCCTGTTGCCTTGTGCTGCATCTAGGCAAAATTTTACCGTGAGGAAGCTGAGTTTACATCTGGAGTTGTTTATTTTGAGTGTGTTTTTGGAGCACTTCAGAATCTCTCCTGAAATGCATATATCATGTGATAAATCTAAGGCAGTGAGTTTAGAATATGAGCTCTATGCCCTCATTTATATAAAAGCAAAATCACACACCAGCTTTTGTTTTCTCTGAAACTCCTTTATTAAACTGTATTTTGCATGCCTATGGCTGCATAGATCTTAAGGTCATAGCAACAGATACTCACTGATACTCAAAAATCAGAAGACGTGAGAAAATTCACCTAGTCAATGTCCTGACAATTTCTTAAATCCTGGGCGATGGCTGGTTAGAGTTATCTGTCCTTTATTTATGTGGATAAAAGGAAGATTATACTTATCAGGGCTTAAACAAACAAACCCAAAACCGTCAAAACACCACCACCACAAACAACAACCAGACAACCAAAAAAGCTAATAAAAATTGTAAACTCTGACAACTTCAGTTTTTTATTTTGAATTTTCTCTCAGCTGATGTGGTTAGCAAGTATGAATGGAGTCTCAGGTGCACATTTCTTTTAATGTGCATCTTTTCATGGTGATAGAGCTAGGAAACGTATCAGTCAGTGGTTTAGCATGAAGTTTTCAACTCTGGAAGATGATTTGTTTTATTTTTCTTTCCTGTGGGGTAGTTGTTGTAGTAGTGCTTTGTTTTTTTTTCTTTTTTTCGTTCCCCCTCTCCTTTTGCTGTAAAGATATATATCTTTTTTTTGCCTGGGAAACTTTTACTTTTTATTTTTTTTGGCTGAGATAGGAAGTTTTTTGAATGTGTCCTGGAGAAAAAGAAGAATAAATTCTTGTACTAATTTAATCTAATACAATCCATATGAGTAAACAAAACAAACCTATTTTTCCAGAACCATTGCTTGGAATTTAGTGGCTAGCTATTATGAAGACTTGCCCTTTGGTCGATGTGGATTAATGACAGCACAAGAGCCATGGAGTGGCCATTACAAAGTAGAAGCGCCTATCTGGATTACAGGTAAAAGGCTTGTGTAACTGTATTGTCTGAGGCCTTTATTTGTTTAGTCTTTTTTCTATGTACTTTTTTTCACCAAATTAAACTAACTTTGTGGAAAGTCTTATGAATACCTTAAAGGAAAAAAAAAGGCTTCTTTCAATAGAAAGCAGAGATCTTAATAGCAAGGGAAGTCTTAATGTTTGACCTTTAGATCATGCAGAAATGTATAAGCTACTGCCTCTTATTGCTATTAAAGTTGTTTGATCTGAAATACCTGTAAGGGTTAGTGTGCCTGTAGAGATTAGTGTACTTCCCTATTCTTTTTCACTCTTGTTTTTTCATCCTTAAGTAGACATTTATTACCTTTCAATTTGAGAAAATAGAACAAAGAACTTTAGTACTCTTGTACTGCCTGAGTTTCTTGGTCTGTTAAACTGAGTGTTTCCTTGTGCATTAGAAAAGGGGAATGCTTTTATGCTTTATCTTATGAAAACATGATTCACTGGTTACTCTGTAGTCCTTCTGTAATCTTTTGCTGCCTTTGCCACAGTTCCACAAAGCTAGTGGCATATGCAATTCTGTAAAGAAGGATCAAGACAAATGCCTTAACTTTTATTCTTTTGCTAATTACTAGTATATGTAAAAACGTTAGAAAAAATGGCTATACTGTCATATGAACAGTTCAGAACAACTGCGCAGCTGTTCCTGTTTCCATGTTGTCTGGATTTTCGTGATCTAGGTCATATATGTCTTTGGTACTGTCTTGCATGCTGAAAACTCTACCTCATGTAGTTATTCCTCAAGGAGATGCCCTTCTGTACTTTATCTGGCTTAACTGTTTCCTGGTTTATTTTTTTATAGAAATGGGGGAAAATCTGAACTGTGGTGAATATTCATATTACATGTACGATTGATTTATTTAGTGACATGTAGTGGGTGTTGGTTGATGAGAAGCTCAACATGACCCAGTAAGGTGCACTTGCAGCCCTGAAAACCAGCCGTATCCTGGGCTGCATCAAAAGCAGCATGGCCAGAAGGGCGAGGGAAGTGATTCTCCCCCTCTGCTCTGCTCTCGTGAGACCCTACCTGGAGTGCTGCGTTCAGCTCTGGGGCTCCCAGCACAGGAAGGATGTGGAAGTATTAAAATGAGCCCAGAGGAGGGCCACAGAGATGATCAAGGGGCTGGAGCACCTCTCCTGTGAAGACAGGCTGAGAGAGTTGGGGTTGTCCAGCCTGGAGAAGAGAAGGCTCCGGGGAGACCTTACATAACGGGAGAGTTGAGGAGGGGCTTTTTGTCTGGGAGTGTAGTGATAGGGCAAGGGGTAATGGTTTTAAACTAAGAAAGGGTAGATTTAGATTAGATATTAGGAAGAAATTCTTTATTCTGAGGGTGATGAGGCACCAGAACAGGTTGCCCAGAGAAGTGGATACCCTATTCCTGGAAGCAATCAAGGCCAGGTTGGATGGGGCTTTGGGCAACCTGGTCTAGTGGGAGGCGTCCCTGCCCATGACAGGAGGTTGGAATTAGATGATCTTTAAGGTCCCTTCCAACCCAAACCATTCTATGATAAGTTTGTTTTTTTCTCCTTCTTGTTAAAATAATTGCTAACATTTTGTTTTAACTGCTTTATCTGTCACAGAGCTGATGTTTTTAATTGTGTTTTAGTACAATTTCTTAATTTTCTTGTATAGGTAGAATTTCTTTTTGAAATTCCATTACTTCCTTCCCCAAATCACCTTTTTCTTGTGCAAGAAATTTAATTCAGACTAGAAATAGATGTTAAATTTTTATTAAGACTTAATTGTTTTGTTCTGATTTTTGATCTATTTTGTCTTAGCACACACAACACAATTTACTCAACCAGGCTGGTCATACTTGCAAGTTGACGGACACTTGGAAGGAGGTGGCAGTTTTGTAGCTCTGACAGATGGCCTAGGAAACCTCACCATCATAATTGAAACTATGGTAATGTACCTCAGCAATTCCAACAAAGTAGGATAGATAAAAGGAACATTTTCTTACAAAGAGTCTGTTCTGATTTACGTAGTTTAATATCTGTGAATATGCTCTATGATACTTTTATAGCCTTGTTAGACTGCTACAAATCCTTTTTTCTATCTAAACTTTGTATATAATTTTTATATCACAAATTAGCCTTAATTTCATGATACACCGTGGGAGGAAATTAGATCCATGTGTTTTTCTTAAAGCAGTATTCCCAATAAAATTAAGTTTGTGTACTAACAATCATCATCAAGTTAATGAAATAACACAGGACCAATTTGCAACTATTTGTTTTTTTTCATTTAAACTTATCCTGTGTTTCATGAATATTGGGATGTGATGAATTCCAGTAATGTATATTCCTTTTCTTTTTTTTCTTCAGACTCATAATCACTCTCAATGTATCAGGCCTCCACTGCCTCATTTCAATGTGTCACCTCAGAGAGCAACTTTCTACCTCAGAGGGTCTTTTGTAAGTAGACATTGAATGAATACATTTGATTACTCTTGCAAGGGGGGTGACCTTTTTTTTGGGGGAGGGTCCAGGATTTTTTTTGGGGGGGGGTGTCCAAGTTTTGGGGCAAGTCCCTGGTTTCGGGTGAGCTTCCTGGTTCTGGTGGCAGGTTCCTTCTTTTGGGGGACAACTCCTTGTTTGGGGGGGGGGGTCCCCCTATTTTTGTTTGGGGGGGGGGGGGGGGGGTCTCTCAGTCAGCGGTGAAGACGCGGGCGGCGATGTCGTCCAGCAGCCAGTCGATGCCCGCCAGCAGCCTGTGCCCCCCCACGGCGCTGCAGCCCTGCACCCGCCAGTGGTGGCTGCCCATGGCGTCCAGCTCCAGCGCCTGGGGACAGGGGGACACGGGGTGGGGACACACTTTTTTTTGGGGGGAAAGCTATCCAGAGACAAATGCACACAAGATAATATAGTAGGGTAGCAAGAGATCAAAATTCTTTACTTCCAGTACTATAGGCTGTTATATACCTGCCAAAGTTTTAAACATTCTACTCCTGCTTTCACCATAAGACATAATATCATAACTGAACTTGTAGAGTTACCATCCTCCTGGTCTAATAATATGTATATTGAAGAAAAAATTCCCTAGAGCAGATACACAGTTGGATTTTACCTTGGGATTTATGTCAAGGCTGAGTGCTTTAACCTTCTGATGTAGGTTACCTGGCTAGCATGGTCATGATATCATGACCTTTCTAGTTGTCATCAGTTCCTTTCCAGGAAAATAACTGCAGCTGACTGTATAATGTAGGTTTATTGACGTATCATCTACAAAAATATAAAGTATGTTATGGCTAGCAGAATAGAGTGGTGACTGCTAATGAGATCAACAGCTCTAAAATAACAGAAGTTATACACCAATAAAGGACTGATATTTCTTGAGGTCAATATTAGAATTGTGTTTTTTTTTTAATTTTGTGTTACATTTCATTGTAGTATTTGGTGAAAACCCTTCAAGTGTGGTATTCAAGGCTTGATTTTGAATCTGCAAACTCTATTTTATTCAAGCAACTCCATCCTTTAGATGTAAGTTGATTAGTTTTATTAATCTTTTGTATTATTATTTTTAAGAAATGGAAGTGCAAAAAAGATGCTTTTCTTTGTTTTGCAATGTAGGATTACGAAGTAAAAAGTAGAATCACATAAGGCAATCTAAGGTAACTTGTACTTGGCTCTTCAGAGAGAAGCTTGATGGTATACCACGTGTGTTCATAAAGATAATTGCTGAGTAGGCTGGTGATACAGTTTGTTTTGTAGGGCTGAAACATTACTGCTTTCTAGTAGATATACACTTTGAAAGTAATGAAATTAAGCGATCCCATTGTGATAGTGATGCATGTGGATGACCTTTTTCCATTTTCGGGTCTACCTTACTGAATTTTCAGCCTGTGCTTTTGAAATGCAATAAAATGTCAGTATAGTATACCCAAGCATTATTTGTTAAACCTAACTTTATTCATGCTCATATGCTGGGCGTTAGCATTATTCCAGATTAGCACTGGAGTTCCTGCTGCGGAAGGATTTGCAAGATGATAGTTGTAGTATTTCTCTGGCCCAAAGGTGGTAACATTCTAATTTTCTGGCCTCTCCGCCCACATTCATTGTCAAACCTTTGGGATATGTGTGTTCACTGGGTGCATTTAGCAGAAATCTTTTTGAGAAAAGAGCCTCTGTTGGGATAACTTTTTGTACTACTCAAAGCAGTAAGAATGTGATTATATGGGACGTTCATCACAAACTTAAAAAAAAAAAAAAAAGTACTTCCTCAAACTGTTTAATGTTAAAGTAACTTCTCTCAAAAACAAAGAGCGCTATGCCTAATACGACTGAAGTACTACCCACGACAGGATATTCCCAGCAGTCTCTCTGTAACTTCTGGTGTTTTTCCCTGTTGCTGAAACTTCTTGCCTTTGATGCTTGAACTGTATAATTAAGCTCTGTTTGACTATGGCTTTACTAGCTGTATAAAAACTTACCTTGGTGTAATGAAGAGATTGGGGGAAGTAGTTTTCAAAAGTAATTTGGAGACATTAAACACTGAGGCAAGAAGATGAGATTTTTGCCTCAAATCAGTCTTTAGAGAATGTCCTTTAACTCAGAAACTTGGGTATTTTGTTATTTAGTTGTCTGATTTTTGCAGCTTGAGCTTTCTTTAATTCCAGGTCTGGAGGGGAAGCTTTTCTATAGACCTGGATGTGGATGAAGTCTACACTTTAACCACACTCAAGACAGGGCGGAAATGTAGTTGCCCAGAGCCTCCCCCACCTCAGCCCTTTCCTTCAAATTACAAAGATGATTTCAATATTCGTAAGTCAGAATTCTCTGTTGAAATCTTAATTTACACACAGGTACAGTCTCAATGTAGAAAGGCTGTAACTGTGGTATTTGAGTCCTCTGGTCTGGGAGGTACGAAGTAATCTGAATGTGTTTTATTTTTGCTTATTTATTCCAGTTTCTCTGTTAACTTACAGGTGTATACCTCACTTGTAAGGAAATGTATTTAATTCTAGCTCTTAATTGGGTGGCTGCTACAGTTCTTTGATGCAAAAGATACAGCTCAAATATAGCGAACTAGTTTTTGTGAAGGAAGATGGAAGGTAATTTACTTTGTTCATGTGATTATGAAAACTGGCCTGCTTCCAACTACGAAAACTTCAGTTTTGGAGTCTGTACTTTGATAGAGTAAGAAGTCTGGAGAATATCTTCAGAGGAAATTTCTGAAAGCAAGAGTGAGTAGACAGAAGAAAAATAACGTTTTGGTTTTGATATGCGTTTTATTCTCTGAACAGGTAATCCAACTTTCAGCGAAGCTCCAAATTTTGCAGATCAGACAGGTGTATTTGAGTACTTCATAAATGGTTCTGACCCAGGAGATCATGTTTTCACGCTCCGACAGGTGGTAGTTCAGCGACCCATCACTTGGGTTTCTGATGCAGACCAGACCATCAGTATCATAGGAAATTTTCGTTGGTATGTAAACAATATTTTTGGTGACATTTGGGGGAAATGTCATCCTTACCAGTGTGGGTTATGATTAATTGATCTATTTCAAACTTAATTTCTCTTGCACAGCAAGTCTGTGCATTCAGACTGTCTGTAGATGTGTAGAAATGATGATTGACAGAGACTTCCTTAAGTCACTGAGCCCTTCTTGGGTCTCTTGCCAATGCTAATAGTTCAGGTCAACTGTATCTTTGTCTAAATGAGTCCTGAAAACATCCAAGGATGGTTATTCCACCTCATCTCTAAGTAACATGGCCCAGTGCTGGAGAAAAATTGGAGAAAATTCTTCCTAAACTCATGCTGGACATACTTGTTCAAGCTGTTTTTTGAGAAAAACGGACATGGGGTGGCTCACTGGGAAGACCAAGTCAAAATATCAGTATCACACAAGCAGAATGCTAATTTTGAAGTGAGCACTAGTTTTTGTATGCTTTTCAAATGGGACAAAAAATTAATTCAGTGTAAATTACTTGTACTGTGCTGCTTGATTGTTAGTGATTTGATCAATCTCATATCAGTGAGATAGTTCAGGAGTTAGTGCAGTTTTAATTGTTGCAGACTGCCATCTTCTGAGCAGTTCCTAGAATTGTGTGGATTTGATTCACCTTCTGCTTAAAACAGTTTTGTTTCTGGGTAGGTGCAACTGAGATTTACCAGTCTCGTAAGAGTATGATTATGATTACAGTTCTTTCTAGGAGCTATGATGATGGTAATTTGTAATGAAGCAGCATATTTTAGCATAATGTTAATTAAAATTAAAAAGTATTTGGGAAAGAGACTGTTAGATAATCAGCTTAGTACTAGTAACTAATGATAAACTTAATGCTTAAGATTTTTTTGTTGAATTTGGAAGAGCCTAGCTTAATTTTTTTTGTTTTTTAAAATAGCCATTCTGTCTGTTCTTTCACTGTGATCAGATCAGTGTTCAACCAAATGCTTTTTCAGACCATAGATCAAACTTACTTCTGGCTGTGACAAGTGATCGAATCACTTTGCTCTGAAGCCTGAAAACATACTACTATCTTGTAGCTGGAGATTTTTCTTTTACCTTCTGCAGCCCTCTGTTAAGTAAAGCCTTGTATTCCCGCTATAATCATCTTCCCCTCATAGAGTAGGTCATATTCAGTGATTCCTGTAACTGGTAAATAGAATGTATGCTTAAATTACTGTACTGAAATCCTTAGGAAACTTCCTATTTTTTCATTTTGGTTCCACTTCTTTGAGTTCTTATCTTGTTTTCAAAACAAGGCTTGCTTTTTGAATACTTACCCGGTTATTGAAGTTTTACACACCTGTAGTGTTTCATAATAAGTCTTCAATTTCAGGCCCTTTGATTTGTTTGCTTCATCCCCAGTTTAAGCCTGGGTTTTCAACCATTATTGCATGCTATAGAAATATTGAACTAATCTTGTACTGAATTTTTCTATGGGATGATGTTTGACTTCAGTCATCAATAGCAGTTTATTATGATTAAAGTTGAGGATTCTTTAGTTTGTTTTAGTTTGGATTTTAATCTTGTGCTTGTGAAAGTTCTGCATTTCTACTCCTAAATTTGAGTTTTGCTTTTGTTATATTGAGCCTAGCTCTATCCTATAAATATTACTACTATTTAACTCTCACCGATTCCAATATTATAATTTCTTGAGCAGGATGTGGGAGTCTTTTGTTTAGTACATAGGGAGGCAAGAAAGAAGTCTCACATAGTTTGTGTAATGAATGTCTATCCAAGAACCTGATACTTTTAATAACATTATATTAGAATGAAATACGAGATTTTTCTTTTATGTAAGAGCTGGGAAGAAGACTTCCTGAAATACGTATTCTTAGTGATTTCTCTGTCAGTTGAGCTGAGGACATTGAGGGTTTTGCCACATTTTGTAAATAACTGAATAACTGGAATCTTCCTAAATATATGACCTTGTAGCTGTATCTATATTCACAACAGTTTATTGCAAGTCGATTCAGATACGGGATGTAGAAATGTAATTTGCTGAACGTTCATCAATAGATGTAATTTTTTATTTTTAAGAGGCTAGTGCTGCAACTTGGGTAAATTTTCTAGGTGCTATTTGATTGTTCTGGTATTCCTTTGCTTGATGGTAGACTTTTTTTCTCCTTTGCAGCTGTCATTACATGTAAAACCAGATGCTTTACAGTTGAGATGAAGTATTGCCTCAGAAAAAAAATCAAGTAATTTCAACCTAGCTGAACTTTTTGTTTAAAAAAAAAAAAATAAAAATTGTTCTGCATTTTGAGCAGGAGGTCTGGGTTTCCTAAGACTTGACCTATATGTTAAAAATCTTAGAGAAATGAAGATAAAATTCTAACAGGATGTGGTAGTTTTGCCTTGAAACTTGGGTTTGATTGTTATCTAAAAGCAACTTCTATTTTTGTAAGCCTGAAAGCTTTTCTGTGGACAATGCAAACCTTTTGTGTAACAGATTTTAACTTGTTGGCAATACACTTAGGTTTGTTGTTGGTCTATTAGAAGAAATATTCATCCGAAGAAAATTTGTGAACTCACAGGTGGAAACAACCAGTCCTGACAAGTCATCAGTGAAGATGAATCTGTGTCTGTCACACCCATAGGTCCCAATTAGGATGCCTAAACCTTTTCTCAAAAAGGTTGCTGTACCATGTAGGGAGTACTCTATCTACTGCCTGCTCAAAAAAAAAAAAAAAAAAAAAAAAACAAAACTTTTTTGCTCGTTAAAAAAATTTAACTGCTCTTACAGGGTGAACCTGACAGTCACTTGTGACATCTACATAGAAAAGCAAGATGATGGGGGTGTGTTTATTGCTGGAAGAGTTGACAATGGTGGAATATATGTTCGTCGTACCAAAGGAGTTTTCTTCTGGGTTTATGCAGATGGCACCTACAGAGTCACTGGTGACTTAGGTAAGCAGCCATTTAGTAAAAGTGGATGCTGATTTTTTTCTGGTCTCATCCATGTGTCAATCATGCCTGATTTCTGCTTAGTTTAAATTTTGGCCTAGAACTCAACAATGTGATGTGGTATCTCAAATCCTCTGAATTTATAAAATTCTAATATATAAACAAGAAGATCTGTAGAACAAATAGAGCAATAACTACTCTCATACTTCGTCAACCTGTATTTTGAATAAAGGGAGTCTATTTCAGGCCAAATAGCACTGGAGGTTTCAGTAGAGAAAAGGTCTTGTCAAAATGAGGGAATGCACAGACAGTACAGAGTCTAGGTTATATATTAAGCCCTCCATGCTGCAATTGAAACTGGTAGATTGTTGGTCCTGAACATCTCTGAAAATGAGATTATTTTCCTTTTTGCTAGTTTAGTATTTATCTGTCAGCCTTGGCAAAAGGGTGAAATAGCACTTTGTTAACCTTGAGCATGTTTTTACAGCTGGAGAAGAAGTATTAATGAAGGGGCTTTCTGGTGTCCGGGCCAATGCGTGGCACACACTTACACTCAACATCCAGGTAAGGACACGGGCTAAAAAGCTAGAAAATCAGCTATGAAAACTCCAATCCTAAATGGTTTACACAAAACTGTGCTATTCTGCTGAGAGACCGTTTGCATTAGATTACCTATATAAAGCAACAATAATTTTTTTTTTGTTACTTTAAACCAATGTTAAAATACCATACCTCGTTCTGCTGCCTGTATTTTTAGAGAGGTCTTGAGAAACTGGAGAGGGTATAGAAGAGAATCAGAATCATGAGTTGAAAGCTGGTGATAGGATGGCTAGAGAGGCAAATATTTTGCTTAATCTAATGAAAGGATCATGACCTGACTTCCTGTTCCAAAGACTCTCAGTGAACTACTAAACTAATCTGTTTTATGAATCTGATTCCCATCAATTCTCTTTGAGTGCCAAGTCCTCATATGTGGTGCCTCCCAAGGACTTGGAACTGGGGAACTTGGTTGAGCGGCTATTCTTCTTTCCTGTACTGAGGAAGCATGGGTATTATGTTGCAGTAAAAATGGTCTGCAGTTGATTAGAAGCCTGTCTAAAGTACATTTTTTTGTTTTCTTTTGTGTGTGTGTTTTTACCTTTTTGATCATAGTTACTTGGTGAGAAAATTGGTATCAAACTTTATTTAAAATATACCTGTGCAATTAGCTGGAATTGACATTGGTGCAAGTAACTCAAAGACTCTAAGCTCCTCTGCTGAGTGCCTAATTCCCTTGCCTAACATAACCTTCACATCTGCATGTGGCCTGAAATAATGAGGAAGCATAAATCCTAGTTGAGGATATCTTGTACAGAAACAAACTGTCTTTGAAATTCTGTGTTAAGTCTTTCTCTCATGCTAAAATGTCAGTGAGTGTTAGCAGCTTTTTTTTTCTCCTTTCATTCTTTTGTACTGGGAGACAAAGGGATGCTCTTATCTGAGACATTCGTTGAAATAGAAGTAATTTAGTTTTGTTTTTGTACACCCACATTTATGACAGTGACTGCTATTTGTAAAATGGACTAAGATGCTTACTAACCTGAATGTGGTACTAAAGATGAGCGTAAATAATTTAAAGCACAAAACAATGATGTTTGTTAATCTTAAAATTATGATGCTACAGACTTCGATCTGCACTGTTAAAATATTTTGTGCTAAATACGCCTTTGCAATAACAGAATTGTAGAGGCCTCATACTGATAGTGTGACTGCTCTCACAGTGCTTTTTAGAAAGTATTCTTTGGTTTTACCTGTGTCTGTAATTGTCCTTCAGATTAAGAAATACAGGTAAAATAGAATGCTTTTTTTTTCTAACTACAAGTTAGTGGAGAATATTGGCAAGTTAAAATTTAACTTTTCCTGAAACTGTTCTTAATTTTAATGGTAACATACTTGAAAGTTCTCTAGTTCCCTCCTCTCAACTTACTGACTAAAATGCATCGTTCCTTTCTTTTGACTTTTTGCCTAATTGTACAGAGTCAATGCCAGGTATATTATATCCACAAAATAACTGCTTTGTAGTTCCGGGTAGATCTAGCTTTGCTAAACCCCTCAAAACAGCTGGCTGTTTTGAGGGAGTGTGACACTGACACATGAAGAAAACCAGTGTACCTTTGAGATTCTGCGGTGAGTTTGCAAGCTGCGAGTTGGGGAAAGATGAACCATCTGTATATGAACTCTAAAGGCATTAGATGTGTTTCACAGAGCTGATAGGCATTGTGTGGTTCTGTGTGATTATTTAGAAGTACCTCTGCATGGAAAATGTGTGAAATGGAGTTGAAAGTTCACTTGATGCCTTTCAGGCTCGTCTCATCTCCCTTACAGGTTGTCTCAGTGTCAATACGTTTGATTGCTGGATTTTACAAAGCCAACTTTCTTTCCATTTTTTGACAGGGCGCTTCTGCCTCAGGGCTGTTAAATGGTTATCCACTCTGGGAGAATGTCACCATTTCTAAACCAAGTAACGGATGGGCTGCTATTGGAACTCGCTCATTTGAGTTTGCTCAGTTTGACAACTTTCATGTTGAAGCTAGCTGAGGTGGCTTTTGCATTTGGAGAATGCAGTTCTCATCTTTCTTTGACGAAGAGACAGCTCAAACTTTGGGGACAACACTGTGATTGATCTGATGGAAAAGAACCTGAATCCTCATCCTATTATTTGTTAAAGGTTTACTTGACTAGTTATAAACATGACTAACTTTATCCCCTGGTTGTTATGGGATTTTTGTTCTTAGATTTCTGGGGGTGAACTTTAGTTCAAGGTAACAATGAAAACAATTTTGTGGATTTAAATCCTTTGAATAACAAGATCTTAAAATGAGCTGGAAAGTTAAGATAACTTTGGAAGTTCATATAAGATAAAGGTCTTTCAAGCTGCATTTTTAACACTAACATGATTGTGTCCATTCCTTTCACTCTCGAAGAATTAAATGCCAGTGGCCCCATACTGCTGTAGGTTTATCATTTTCAGATTTCATTTAGATGAAGAATGTAATTTTTCTATGCTAAGAAAAAAGATGTTTTGCCTGTGTTTCTGCTACAGTCTGAGGCTAGACATTACAATAAATACTCCAAATGTATTTTATTACTTCTTCCAACTTAGAGTGCCAGCCTTGAAATATATCGTGTTTTCAGTGGAGGGGAAATTTGCCTTACAAACTGAACAGGCAATGCAGGATATGCCTTATTTCTCAACTACCTCCTTTTTCCAATGAAAGGATTGAAATGGATTAAAAGATACTGTAATTTGCAGTTCATTATTGAAAGCTTTGTGTTTTTGTTTGCCTGGCGCAAAGAATAAAAATCCAGAGTCCTGGATGCTGGCATTCAGTGTCAGGTCATATATGGAAAAATGTCTTTTTGTTCCTAGAAGGTTTGACATCCATCTCTCTTTTGTGATGATCTAAAGCATAGAGCAGAAAATAATTGAAGTATAACAATATGTTATGGAGTTGATAATATTATTCTAGCACAGAGGAAGTATGGATACTATCATGTACTTGCATAAAAGGAAACGGGGAAAAAAAGTCCATGCCCTTAAGTCTTTGCAACCTGTTCATAAGGTAAGTGACAGCAGGTGGATGCAGACAGAATTGCGTAGTGTGTCAGACAGTGGTATTGACATGAGTGTCTGTTTTTAAACTTCTAGGCATCAGGGAGTAAGATTCTGAAGGATCAGAAATTCAGTCTGAAAGGAGGGACTCTTTTTCTGATGTTTCACTTTTTTTTCCAAGTTACTGTGCTACAAAAAAAAAAAAAATCAAAATCATTGTCACTGTAGTGAGCTAGTGAATGGAATTTTCATCAACTGGCTTGTGAAGTTTTCTGTTCATCATTTAGAATGAAAATCTCTGTTGCCATAACAAAACATGCCTCCTGTGTCTGTGCTTTTCACATTCACATCTTACTTAATTGGCAAGCAAGTACTTCTGCAAACATGATAGGACACTGATATCTGTATGAGGCCATCTGTAGCAGGCAGTATCTTTGAGAATCTTCGAGATTCTTTGAGAAACAGATTTGCAGTATACTTCAATTTATGCTGAATGTTATTTGGATCTGCTTTATTTTGAAGGCTGATTCCAGTAAGCATTGACTTCAGTCTTCAAAGTTGTCACCTAATATAGAGTTAATGCAGAGGGTCTCGAAATTTCATCTCTAGTAAGTGGAGATGAGAATTTTTATTTTTGTAAGAATTATACTGATACCATTATCAATTGGTTATGAATCATTCATACATGCAGATTTCATACGTGCAAGTAACCTTGAACAATGGTCTAAAGCACTGAACTTTAAAATCCTTGTAGAAGGCTTCCAGATATTAACTGTTTCTTTAACTGGGTTAAAAAAATAAAAGGCAGTTTTCTACTTCTGTTTCATTCTGGTGGTTGAAGTGTGGATGCAAATCTGTTCATTATTTGCTTGATTTAAGAGGGGATGTCACTGGGAACTCTAGATGTGAAGGAATCTAACTTTAGGTCCTCATATTCAAATAATAATGAATACAGGAGAAAAAGTTACCGGAATAAACTTGTTTTAGTTGTGTGGGCTGCGAGCAATGTTTGTATAAGATTAGCAATGATGAAGTTATTCCAAAGGAGTTGTCCATTTTTTAGTACCTTTTAATGCACTAATGTAATAAACTACTGTTGTTATATTGTGTACTGAACACAGTGTATTTTATCACTGGAAATGTTGATTATTTTTTCTAATCTTAATTTATTAATGTTAGAGGATTAAACTGTTATGAACAGAGTAAGTGATTTAATGGTGATATAATGTTATTCATCCGTACGTCTGTAATTCTTCACCCTTCAGCAGGCTGTAATATGCTTGGTAATAACAAGCTGTCAGGTCTTTCATTGAGGGGTAGATTTATGTTGTTGATTATAAATACTAATCATTCCAAATGGACAAATAAAGCACTTAAAAACCCTTTATTTGTGCGGAATGCTTCTGTAAATGGGTCTTGGTATCCTCCAGTAAGAAAGCGGACGGGTTTTTTTTGTAATTCCTGGTAAAGATGCTTGGCATTAGCTTAATTCGGTTGGAACAGTTTTTCTGATACTGAATAGCCAAACAGTCCTCATTAACAAATAACCTCAAAATCCATATACATCAGGACTTACTTACAGTGCTCAATATACACTTATGTCTGTTTTGTGGGTTTTTCTGTGTTTTTTTTTTATTTAGTTGAGGGAATTAAAATGTATTTAAGGGCCATTCATGCAAAACTGCTGAGTACTAAGGCGTTGTGAACTTTAGCTGGAAGTCTCTTTATAGGTATAGAAGTAGACAGTGCTGTGCAGGTATATTTTAAAGTTTAAATGAGGCTTCTTTACCTTGAGTTTTCTTTTTAATTTAGCTTCAATTTCTGCTCTGTGCTTTCCCCACCCCTCCACTCCCTTTAACTTAAGGGTTCAACTTTAAAAGGGGAGGACAATTCCATTGAGCTAGTCATGTTTTCCAGGCAATCATGCCAGTAGATATGAATTGCTCTGGAAATACTGTCTTCCAATAGCTAGTGTTAGTAACAAGTGTGCAATCTCTCCTGTAGGAAAACCTAATTGCAGGCTACAACAACAACAACCTAATTGCAGTTACACAACACTGCATCAAAATTGATTCTGTCTTACTTTCTGCCATGCAGCTTTGAGGTTACCTGCTATGAACAACGTTTGTGGGATTTTCTGCAAAACAGGGCTCCTTTGCTTTAAAATTATGGGGAAGCTCTAGGCTACTGATGAAGATTTGTTTTGCAGCATCATTCTGTTTTCACTTGTATCAACAGTAAATTTCTCATTCAAAATATGGAGTGGTAGGGGAAATAAACAACCAAACTTGTTATACAAATTAATCCGATATTTATTTTTTTCAGATGTCCTGGACATCTTGTTTTCTGTCCTTTTTGCTCCTCCTTTACCCTCCTACAGCCCTATTTGGCAATATGCAAGCCACTGCAATCACTCTTCTAAAATCTCTCTTGCTTCTGAGAAGACTCATTTAAAAAAAAAAAAAAAATAGGTTGCACACGCTTACTGGGAGTAGATCTGAAGCTGACAGCGTCAATTTCATAAAATCATTTAGGTTGGAGAAGACCTCTGAGATAAAGTCCCATTGTTAATCCTGCACTGCCAAGTCTACCACTAAGCCATGTCCCTAAGCACCACATCTACATGTCTTTTGAATACTTCCAGGGATGGTGACTCAGCCACTTCCCTAGGCAGGCTCTTCTAATGCTTCACAACCCTTTCAGGAAGAAATTTTTCCTAATATCCAACCTAAACTTCTGCTGGTGCAACTTGAGGCCATTTTCTCTTGTTCTGTTGCATGGGAGAAGAGACAGACTCCCACTCCACTACACCCTCCTTTGAGGCCAAATTAAAAAAATAAATAAATTAATCTGCATAATCTGCAGTTGGTGGATGATGGGGAAACTTCCTGATATGCATTTAAAAAAAAAAAAAAAAAAAGGGCACAAAAAAGAAGGTAACTACAACTGATTTAGCATATGTTGCAGCAGTGTTTCCGAACTTTTACCACATGCCGAAATGCTTCTCTGTGGTTTTCATAGTGACTAAGACAAACAACAGTAAAGATGACTTTTTATCTTCGAGGAACTATATTTGGATGAGGTTAGAAACGGGTAAAGAACCTGAACACCAAGTTTGGCAGGGGACGAAGTAACTTTGTAATTAGTGCATTAAACCTGTCCTCTACTTCTTTTGTACACCACAGGCTAAACTTAGACATATCTCTGCGAAGTGCTGACAAAAGTAACCTACAAAAGCATTACAGTGGTGAAATTTAGTTTTTTTAAACACCTTGGTATTCAGTGTAACTAGCTGAGTGTTAAAACTTCACTTAAGATCAGGAAAAGTCATTTTTGTTTTACTGTGCTCATGGATGCATCTCAAGCTGCAGAACTGTACCACAGGATGTCTTGGTGCAACACAAACTCCAGGGCTTGCAAAAGAAAATACAAACCCAGTTCACCAGACTAACGTGGTGCAGCCTTAGTCTGGGAACCTTTGGACTAAGATGGAGAAATTACCACCAAAATGATTATTTTGAAGAAACCGAACTCTGCACGTGTTCCTAAATAGCATGAGGAAAAGCAAGGAAAAGTCCAGGTTTAGTTTGACTTTCTTTGTTCAGTTCCTGCTGGGAAGTACAGTTAGCTTCCTTGCTGCTTCTCATTTAAAAAAAAAAAAAAAACACAAAAAAAGGAAACAACCCCCCCCCCCCCCCCCAAAAGTTAAATACCTATAGAAACTCAAATACTTTATTGCTGCTAAAAAAGAAAAATGCAAATCTTGTTAGATACTAATCCTGCTACCATTTTCTAAGAACACTAGGTCTTACAACTTCATGTCTTTTTTTTTTTGTTGTTTCTGTTTTTTTTGTGTTAAGAGCTCTTACTTTATGGCCAGAAAAGGTTAAATGAAGTAAGAATTGGCGACAGGTTATGCTGATGAAATGGGCGTCTGTAATTGTGAATCGTGGATGGGTTCAGAAGGTCTATTCCTCCTTCAGGATGCAGAAGGTCTATTTTCTCTGTTAGCATAACAGCAGAGCTGTAAGAAAGGCGTAAGTGTTTTGCTTTTACTGCAGTGTTCCTTCCAAGGTGTTGGGAGGCTTCATGTGCGTCAACTGTTCTGAGATCTCTCAGGAGCAGCTATATAGCCTCATAGCTTAGTTATACAGAGTTACTTGAGTCATTTGAAAGAGTATGCAACAATGACAAACAGCAAATCCTATTAAGGATGTCCATATTCTCTTCTAATGTGATTGCTCTTGTAGTGGGAGCAATAAATGGTAGTGTTCACTGCAAGAGATCAGGCAGGTTTTGTGCTGAGCTGAGGTGCACAATAATGTCTCCGCACAGAGATCTATAAAGCTGCGTTGGGTTGCACAATGTCTTTGGCATAAGCTTCCTATTTCCTATTTGGTCCAAGATTGCTACTTAATGGTTCAACTTTAGGTTTTTCTTGCTGCTCAGCTGATATTTTATCCTAAAAACTGTTTTGCCAGCATTATAGGGAATTCACTCAGTGCAGCAGGGCAAGTCCCTTTCAGGAGGAGGGTGCTGAGAAGGCCTTGTTGATCTGCTCTCCAAATAATATTTCTCCCTACTGCACGTATTTGGGCCTTCCTTTGAGTGCTGAGACAAAAGGGTGTGAGATCGCCCATTTCTTTTCTGTTGGTGGTTATTCTGCTATTGACTTTAAACAAACATTCATTTTCTGTTCTGTGTAAGGGGTAGAGGGAGATTAGCTTTTCTTCCCAATTCATGGTAAAAGCAAGGTTGATACTGCAAAATGTGCCCAACATTTATTGTGTTGCTGGTGAGCTGGGAATGGTAGATGATTGGTTCTTCCATCTTTGTGCTTCTCAACCTCCTAGAAGTCAGGCAAGATTTTTGCTTTTCTTCTACAGTTGCGTATTAGAGTGTTAATAGTCTGAAGGATTTTCTTTCCTTTTGGTCCATGTTTCTGTTTATCATTCCTTTTTTTTTTTAATGACCAAAATGTTCACACACACACTCCCCACCAAGCCTGATGCAGAAAGGGTGTTGGTTTTCTTTTATTACATCAAAACCTGATTACAGCTTTGGATTTGGATTCCACTAAAGTATGAGCTGACTATAAATGTGATGATGGTTATCTTCTTCCCTGTGAGGTTTCAGCCTTGCATTGTCTAACTGGAATGACTTTCTCTCCATATGCCTGCCTGTTTCAAAAGGTTATGGACCACATCACATCCCAGTTCTTTAATCCTGCAAGGAGCTCAGTACCGTGTAAATATTACCAGTGCCCTCTACTGCAAACAGCAGAGAAATAGTTTTTGCATGCCCTACAGTTCTGGCAATCTGGAGATTCCTTATTTAGCTCTATTTCAGCTGGGGCAGTGCTCTGAGAGCAGAATATCATGAATTTTATCTATGAAGCTGTATTGATTTTTCAATGTATGGTTTTGTTTTTAAGTGATTCTGGAGCACTGTGTACAGTCCCAGACAGTCCTGGATTTTTTAATAACATTTTTTAAACTTACTAGCACTTAGAATGAGTGGTGGATGGAAATCTGGAGCATTCCAGTCAAAGGATAGCAAACTCAACTGCTGTTCAAAGTGGCTGTGCAACCCAGTATGAATATGGGCACTTTGAGGATCTAATCAGTATGTCTTGGCTAATGTAGTGTACGTATTTATTGCTAACATGGTGTGTCCTGCATTCACTTCATGCCCCAGTTTCCTTAGTAGAAAATTGGTACAATTGGGGGATATAGTGGTACAAAGCATTCTTGCTTAATAGAACTGAAATGCAGCTGCTGCGTTAACTGCCTTCCTACAAAGAATAAATGTGTTATGAGGGAAATGAACTGATTAAAAGCTCAGTGTCTCCTCCTATTGAAAGTGTAACCCATAAAGTGGCAGTGCAGGCGTCTCTCTGAGAGCAAACCACTCGGCCGATGTGCCTCCACTTGGCTGTTGTCTGCTCTGCATTACTGATGGTGAGGGACTGGGTATGGTTCCTTATTTCCCTTTGAATCTGTCACTGAAGATGCTACTTTATTACTACTATTAATGTCAGAGAGCTGCAGTGGTTGGGACACTGATCATGCTCTACTTCTAATAATAATCATACAATGGGTCCTTTCACAGTTTTGGAAGGGTATTCCATTGATACCATGTGTCATCAGTATGTTGGTGTCCTGGGTTTCTTTGTCCAACAGCCTCACAGTAGGGAAAAACAGACAGAAATGATGGAATTGGTGAGCAGAAGCATAGACACAGCACCCACAGCTGACACTACATGCAAGGATTCTTCCAGAGAGGATACGGCAACGTGCTGTGCTTCACAGACTGTTTGGCCTAGTAGACCCAGTAGAATGGAGACGAGTAGGATAGGTTGGAAAAGGCCACATTCAACATAGAAATACACAAGGATTGATGCAAAGCATCCATAGTTTCTGCATGCCTATCATGACTTAACAAGGTAGGAGGAGTTGTGTTAATGTATCTATAAAAAAAACAGGCTCCATAAAATGCCCTCAGAAATACAGGTCCCCAAGTGCTCTCCCCCTTTTCATGGGGAAAATCGATGTAATTCTTACCCAGCAAAAGAGCAGAATCATATGAGGAAAACTAAAGGCATAGTCTACTTTATGCATCTGTGCTCACCTATTTTTAATGTGTTCCTGAAGTTAATGAACACTGTTCACATTGTTGCTTAACTATAGCTACTCCTTTTCCTCCTGAGACCTAATTCCCTGTGGAAAAGTCTCTGAGTCCTAACCAAAACCATGTAAACAGCAATGCTATTCTGGTTCATTGAGTGTTGCTGACAAGATTGGAAAACACCACACAGCCAAGACAGTCAGAAGAGCAAGCTCATACTTCAGGCTACAAAAAAAAAAAAAAGAAAAAAAAAGAAAAAAAAGAAAAAAAAGAAACCTCATTACAGCAAGTCTGATCTGTACTCAGAAAAATCTATAGCGGCATCACAAAGATTGGTTTCCAAATGAAAAATTGAGGTTTGACATGAACCTTAGACTTTTTATCTTTTGTGACAAGTTCGTGGAGAGAGTACCTTGCGTTTTGTGCTGGAGGCACCAGATGGCAGTGTAAGTATAAGGAAGAAAAGAGCTGTCTTGCTGGGTTCAGGGCCAGCCTCTCTGAGCCATGAAAACGCAGAGCGAACGCAGCTTTATTCGAGAAGAAAGATAACGTTGAGACTGTGGATGGCCTGTGCACAAAACCCATGGCATCCCTCACAAGGAATACTAATTCGTCTTTTAATAATTTTGCATCTGCTCTAAGCAGATTAACCTATAAAAAACAAATGCTTTGTAAAGCATCTATTACCTTACAGTGGTTTGTATGGATCAAAATCATTAAAACAGGAAAAAGCCCCAAATGTTCCATTGCTGCCAGTAACATAGCTTTTGTGTGTGTCTCAGTAATCTTTTAACTTGTGTGTTCATGTTTTGAAAGGACCTGCATTGGTTATTTTTAGTGCACAGTGAGTTTGCACTTCTCCCATGATTAAGCTGTTACAGCTCATATACTAAAAGAATTTTACATGCCAAACCCTGATTTTGGAGGGTCTCCCCAGGAACCTGCACCCATGTACTGTTGTGTGCAGCTTTAGGTACCCAACTGGGGCTGTACAGGAAAGCTGCACGTGGGCACAGATGGGATCACAGCACTAAACAACAGACAAGATGTGCCAATGGATGAGAACGGCATATAAAGAGCTTTCTACAGCATACAACTGTAAGATTGCTATTTCCTGTCAATTTGAGGTTTCCTGAAGTGTGGAGCTCATATCTTCTGCTTTAATTTTAAAATATCAAATCGATAGGCAGCTGCAGAAACACTTTGAGAGGAAAAAAAGAAGCAAGTTTGCACAGGCTGAGAAATTGTCCTTGAAGAAGGCAGTTCTTAGTTCGAAGTGGTCTGGAGACAAGGAAATGCAGAGGCCCTGTAAGCTTGTGTGAAGGGAGGATACAAAGAGCAGGATGGAAACTAGAACGGGCTGACTTTGGGGTGATCAAGAAACTTATAAAATCAGAGGGTCAACAGTGTGAATGCAGAAAGGGAGGATGGGTTTTGCTATTACCAAGTGTCTCAATACAGCATAATCAGAAATACGGGAGAGGTGAATGAGCAGTGATTACTGGGAAAGCAATTTACTCCCTCATGCCAGGTTTTCAAAAGCTTTATGTGCCTAGGTTAATAGCCAGAAATTTGCTTTCACTTGAGACTTCCTGAGGTAATGTCCTTCCCTGTCCCTCAAAGGGACATCTCTGTGGCCACATTTGTAGCCACTCAACGCTGAACCCAAGTGTGGGCCATGTTGGCCCAGGTCCACTGGTAACACCTTGCTCAGGAAATCCCTGGCTGTGGGCTCAGAGTTTCTCTCTGTGCCCTTTGCATTGCCTCAGGAGAGGCCTACCCAGACAGAGGCCCAGGAAACAGAAGCAGTTTGTGGAATTTAAAACCTTGGTACAAGATTCTGACATGGAAAAGTATCACTTTGTCTTGCTCCCTGGAAGGCAAAATGAGAAATGTTTCTGATTTTGGTGGAGATTACAGCAATACCCAGAGGACATGCAAAACTGAAGTGGGGGCTGTTCTTCAGGCCTGCTTTTATGTAAGTCATCCATGAGGTTTGTTTTTCTAAAGGGTTATGTGCTGTTTGTGTGTCGGGCAGAAGACAAAAGTTTGGGAACTTGGTGCTTATTTGTCTTAAGTGGCTCTTACGACCAGCATTTCATATGAGTTTCTGTGGAGGAGGAAGATAATGTTTTCTGTGGGAGTGTCATGCCCCTCTGCCTAATGAAAGAGATAGCTGTCTTTGAAGAACAACAGAAATTTGGCTTAGTGGTTTATGACCTTAATATTGCCTGTGTATTTCTTGTCTTTTTTTTCTTGATGAAATTCCTCTGAGTGTTATTGGTTAATTTTATAGCTCCTTAGATGCTCTGTGCAGTCTTGAGTCGTGGCTCTTTTCCTTGTTTGCTCTGACAGAATATGATCTTCAGAAGGATTTCAGGTTTTCATTTTGCCTTTCCTTAGTATAATTTTAGCTTCTTTTGCAACCTTTCCAGGGGGTGTTAAGAGACCAAAATATGATCATTAAAACTTGATAGGCTTTGCTTTTCTCTCACAATACTTTGAAGTCAAGGTGCTTACCAAAAAAATGCATATAGAAAAATGCATAAAGATAAATGTAAAGAATGTACAAGATAGTGGAAGAGACATCCCAAGGTATCATACAGCCTGTAGAGGACAGTGGTTATTTACAAGTGTCTCTGGAGCAGTTGAGTTATGTGGCCCTGTCTCAGCCAGTAAAATAACAGGATGCTGCTCGTGGTGACTGTGTTTTGTGTGGATGCAGCTTGGAAGTATGTTAGCAATGTTTTGAATCATTTTGAGACATTCCTTCTGGATTATTTGGTGGGGGAATTTACTTAAAACAAAGCTTTTAGCTCCTGAGAGAGAAGGAAGAGCCTGGATGATCTGCTGTTGTAAATCCACTCTTCCCAGTCACTGGCAAGCTCTGCTGTTTCTGGTTTTTCCCTTCTTAATGACAAACCACCTGTTTGGCCCCAGTGCTCCGGTGCTGGTGGGCGCTTGGGCTGCTTCATGGTGTAATATATAGCGCAGAGCAGTAAAGTTAATAACGAGGAGTTCTATTAACAGAACTGAGCTATAATTCAATGCCTCAGGGAGCCATACATAACGCTCGGCAGAGCACAGTCTTCTCCTGAGAGCTTTATGTGGAAAATACCACATCAAACGGAGCGCTCGTGCCAGTGTCCAGAAATAAGAGAATAAGGCAGGGTGCCTGGGAATAGCTAATTGAGGAGCAAACTTCCATTATTTAAAAAAAGGTTTAAGTGAGTGAATGGACCTAACTCCCAGAGAAAGTGAAAGCAGGGAATTTGGGTGACCTTCAGATGGAGCTCTGGGTAGTTAGCCCTTCAGCAGGTCAGATTAGCGAGTATTTCTGGTTAAGGCTTCATTTGTGCAGTCTGTCCTTATTATTCTCTTGTTGAAAAGACAGGAAGGCTACTCAGATGATTAAGTTTAGGAGGTGGAACTTCACCTTCAGACCTAGAGAATAAAATACTACCACCTTAATCTGCTACTGGCTTTTACTACTGCTGATACTCATGTGGAGTCATAGGCCAAACAAAAAAGTGTCAGCCCCTTGGTAAAGTTCTGTTATGGGAGATAAGAACTCCCTGTGTAACTGAAATTGGGATGTTTGTGAATTACTGAAGAATTATCCAGTCTTGACACCAGTCCTGGAGTCAAGATTTGTAGTCCTTTGCCACTGATGTGAGCTTTTGGTATCTGATTCCCTGTCTGTAAAATCTTATGCTCCATTTTTCTAGTCTTGCAATCCATTCATAAAAATGCTGCCACACATGAAAAAGTATGGTTATCATTCTGACAAGAAATGCAAGAATTTCATACTCTTAAAAATTGCCCTTTAAAATTACACACACATTCCTCCTGCCCTTTAAAATAATAGTTTGCATGATAGAAAGTCAGCATCATGTAATGGAGTTTACCCTGGAGAACTAGAATATTAAAACTTGGACTGTATTTAGGAAATGGCAATCCAACAACTGAGAAATAAAAGATCAGTCACTATGCATGCAAAAATGGTTTGAGCCTAGCTCTGGACTATGGGTCTTGCTTTTATTACAGTCAAGGAATAGTGGCCAAGATGTAAGAGGCATTTATCTGTTGTGCAGAGTATGGCTAAATACATAACTTTATTTGGATAAATGCAATGATAGGGCATCTTCTTCATATTTCATTTGTTCAGCTTTTTTGTAACTGTCTTGGAAAAATGGAATCCCATCCTGTGCCAGAAGATCATTCCTTGGTGTGGGAAACAAATAAATCTTCGAAAATTCTGAGGAAAAATTTCACTTGGAGAGAGCAATGACAACGTAGTTTTGATTTCTTCCTAGATTCTCTCAAGGCAGACAGTTTTCTGGAAAAAATGAGACAGCTGAGGAAATCAAAATCAGCTTTTCACATACAAATAATGGCACTTAAAAATGATGGCACAAACACCTGGTGGTATAGCAAAGGAATAGTGATGTTTTCCTTGTGATCTGTTCAAAATTACTTTTAAAACAGCAGCGAAAAACCCACCAGTTTGGCAACTTTTGAAGCCATCTCATTGCTGTAGCATCCTCTTGACCACAGCACAAGGTATCTGTCACCTGTGCATCTGGCTGGAATGGGAGCGGAAAGGAGAGCAAGGTGGTGACGCTTTTCTTCATGGTTATGAAGAAAAAGAATTTATCATCTGCAGCAAAATTGTAGCTTTGCTCACTTCTTTCTTTTAGCTTCTAATGGTTATACACAGATCAGGATTTTAGCTCTAGGGGAATGCAGACTGGAAGGCAACACTAGATCTATTATGTTCACAAAAAATGTGCAAAAGTGAGATAAGAGGTCTAATACCTTTCCTGGATTTGTTGCTTGATGAACATAAGACCTTCAGAAGAAGAGTCTTTTCCAGTATTGTCCCTTCTTGAATCCACTTCATCTGGCAAGTTTCCCTGTCTTGGGTTCAACCAAAAGCACCAAAACAGATAACTTCAAGGCTTGACTTCAGTGCTTTCTATGCATATTTCACAGACCTTCCTACAGCTGATTTTAAAAATATATATTATCATTCCAGAGCTTATCAGGATTTTTCAGGTAAAGGACAGAAGAGTTCAGAATGCAGAACAACACACAGTCTGGCAGCCAGCTCGATGGTTCTGGATTTGAAAAAACAAAAAAGATTCAGACCCTTGTTCTCTCTGATTTAGTCCTGAAAATGAAGCTGATAGTCTGTTTTTCTCTGATGTTGAAGTTATTTGCTATTTTGTGTGTGTGTGCTACATGAGGGTTCACTTGATTCAGACTCATCTTATGGTGGTTTACAATAGCTGTCAGATGAGTTATGCTATGTGAGCTGAGCCATTGTAAAAACATATGTATGTTCTTAGCTTGCAACAAATTTTAGTAATTTAATGATGCTTAAGACAGCTCCAGCAAAGAGAAGACACACTATTAAAAACTGTAAATCAAGCTCTGCAAACATGATAGCTGAATTGGAGTTTGAGCTATTCTATTGTCTCTACATTCTGCTTCTTTCCTTTATATACACAAACATATAAAGTATTTGCATTATAGTTGTGCAGTTCAGTGTGTTCCTTACAGCCACAATACATTTGAACCTAATAGCACAGATTTTATGGTGTTCGCAGCATTTGACCACATATCAACAATTACACTATTCCTGCTTCATGTAATCCTCATCCATATGTTTCTTCCTGTCCAAACTGATTATCTTCATAGACCACATTTCAAAGCATCTTGTAGAAAGAGTAAATATCTGAATAATGATAAAATTCATTTGCCATTTGCCACTGCCAGTTTGGTGGGTGTAAATGAAGAAAAGAAAGTAGGTATGTTGGGAGAGGTAAAACTCTTTTTCCTGTTTCTGCACTGAATTATTCTAGTACTATCCATATCCCCATACAGAGGACAAAGGGGAAGTCTCAGCAAAGGCACTGTGACATGAGAAGTCATCTTGAACTGTGCTGAGTGCTAAATTCTAGATTCCTTTATGGACTACCAATGTTAAACACTGATTATAGCTCAGTCTGACAGGTTAGATTTAACTGACGAGTTTTGTGGATAAAAGATTGATACATATATAATCTCTGATCTGGCTCAGTACCTGTTTCTTCTCCTTACACTTTCAGCTTCTTGTATTCTCTGTGTTTCAGACTATGAGCATGCAAAGTCCTGATTTTTGCCTTTCTACTACATTAGACAGCACCGCTTCAAATTCCAGAGGCCTGTTTTTCATATTCCATGAGCCTCTAGGAAGTCAATAAATGCCAAAGAAATGTTGGTTTATTTATGTGTTTATTAGGTCTATGCTACGTTTCTGGGGAGGCCTTGTGGCATTTGGTCATCACATCCTCAGAAGATATAACACAAGGTATCAGCACTGTAAATATATCAAAAGAATTTCAACATTCCCACAGTACTATAAATCTGTATTGTTTTTGAGACATCAGTGTGTTGAAAAAGTACTTCCCTCCTAGCCATTTCCTTTGCCAAATGATTTGCTCAGCTTTTTTTTTCTTTTTCTTTCTTTTTTTTTTTTTTTTTAAAGGATCCATAAGCAAATGTTTATTGCAAGAAGGATCCAGGCTGAATTTAGACTATGTGTATTTCACACAGTCATTTTTCTCTGAATCAATTGCAGGTTGTGAGTGCTCTCTCATAACGTATGCACAGAACAGAATCTCATCAGGTTGATACTTAAGCATCAATACCTTATGGCAGGATTCAGGTAAAGATTTATGACTGTAACATTGGTGATAGCGCCTTTCTAGTCTCACAGTCGGTGTCCTGTAATGAATTCTACTCCTTCTGATACTGTTTGACCAGGCATATTTTGTCACTCAGCTTTGTGTAGTTAAGAGTATGGTCAGCACCATCTACCCCACTGTGCTTCAATGAATTGGTGCAGACAGCCTCTCTCTTTTTAATCTGGATGTCCCACCCTTGGATGTGACAAGCACCCTATTGTCATGCCCTGCTGCGATCTCCCTGGAAGACATGCAGCCACAACAGTCTTTGAAATAAAAGTTATTTGTAGAGACTGGAGAACTCCACCCTGGTGTCAGGGAGGGGGCTAGGGGCTCCACTCTCACCCTGCCCCCTTGTCCTGATCCTCATAACTTGAGTGTGTCCTTTGTTTTGACTGTGGGCTGTATTTTAGATTTCAACTGAATTTGGTTTATAGGTTGTCTTTCAATCCACATAAGAAAGACAGTTTCTCTGTGTTAGTGACTTTAGTTACGGGATAGTGTGGTAAATGGAATGTAAAGACAGATCCTACAGCTTGCATGTCTGTTTTCATGGTCTGCACTAAACTTTCAGATTAAAGTGTCACAAGGACTGTGTAGAAACAGAGATATGTGGTATGTTTAAAATAAAAAGCCACTCTCCACAGCTTTGCAATGAACTGAAAGATATGAATCATGCATACCATGTTTGTGCAGAGGACTTCAGAAGTTTGGTGAAGGACATTGTTGACTAATTCTTTTCCTTTAATCAGAAGCTAATACATGATTGTTAGTATCCAGGCAAGGAAGACGACTTTCTAAGTCTTATCTGCGTTCAGTAAAATCCCTGAAATGCAGCCTATCCTCCATAAAGGCAAAAATAGTTGTGCTAATGCCTGGACTCAAACTGGTTGTTCATAGGCACTCAAATACTTCAAAAACATTGTGCTTAGACTACTGAGGCCCGTCTTCTGAAATCCAGCATCTGTTGTGGTGTGATGGTTGAAGCTGGTAAACTGAAAATACTTATTTAATGAATTCTAATCACTACTCTTCATGACTAATCTGTCAATAGGCCCTATTTTCTCTATGCATTTGTCCATCGATCTGTTTACGTGAACAGCTTTCGTTATTTACAAATTATTCTCTGACTGTTGTTCTCCTTCTGGAATGTATTGACAGCTGAGTGGACAAGATGTTACTCTTGATCAGATAATCAATGACCAAATCATTTATGCCTAACAAGAAGTGCATCAAAGGCCTTTCAAAATGGTTGCATGGACATTACTGGGCATTGGCATTTGTAGTGGCATGTTTATTTTTCATAATCACTTGGGTGCACAACTACATCATTTGTGTCGACTTGTCAAAATAATAGGAAAAATTACCATCATGCTAGATATAAATACATATCCAGTAATGTTTTATTGCCCTTTTGCGTTATTTTTAATGCTTCTAGGCAGGTGTTGGTTGCTTTGTAGGCCAGATAGGCACAGAAGAACAGATTGCCTGGATGATTCTATAATAATACATAACGTTGTAAGTAACATCTAGGGCAGAGAATTAGCAGTTACATCTAAGATATTAGATTTAGATAGGTCCACAGCTTGGTGGCTTTACTCACTTAGATGCAAATACATTCACCCGAGTGTGCATAAATTCTTATTACTCTTTTAATACATCAATTTAACACTAAGCACAAGAACTCTTAGGTGAATTATTTGCATTTTTTATTACTGTAGATAATAAATAAAATGGCTGACAATGTCATAGGGGTACTGTTTTACGAAGTATGAAGATGCAATGCTATAGGATCTGCAAGGGGGAGATAGTTTTTGGCAACACAGGTCTGCAGTCAACTGGGAAAGGAGTTTATTACTGACAGAATTTTTATTATGCTGGCTGTAAGTTTATTAAGCACTATACTGCATAATTTCTGTCAGCATATTGTATCATTTTCTGAGCCATATAATAATATTGCTTTGAACTTCTACAGTGTCTTCCATTTCTACAGCTTCCTAAAAAGTTATACCCACGTTAATTGTCACAGTACCTCAGAGCAGCAAAGAAATACTCTCATCCTGTTGGGATAATCATTATTACTTTTAGCAGTCGAAGTGAAATGAAAGGCTCAAAATCAAGCTGCAAGTTTATGTCAGGTGCTGGGGTTAGCACATTTGTGATCTTGTGTTTTTGCTCTTACAGTGACAGGTCTCAAAGCGGCTGGTCTTGGCCATGGACTTCCTGCATGACAGTGGTCCAGTTTGTAAGTCCCTTTTGCCTCATTTCTTCAGATATGACTGTATTTCCTGCTTCTAGTCTTTGTCTTGCCTTCTATATGAACAAATTCTTTGGGGCAGGATGTTTTTTGGCATGTGCTTTGTTCAGTGAAAGCATCTGGATTTTTGGGCCGCTGTGTTAATGAATCCCCCAAGCCCTCCCAAACCATTACTGCAGTGTTTACAATGCAGTGCAGGCCGCGTGCTGGCCACAACTTGGACAGGAGAACTCCAAGAGAAACCCAGGATACTGCAATCCACTGAGCTGGGTATTTCAGCAAACTGTGACTCTTCTGCATAGCACATGTACCAGTTGAAGCTACAGAGTGATCCTTCTGAAGCACAGCAACAGCTCACCCATTTCAGCATGAAACAATCTCACCTGCTCCTCATGGTAGGGCAGGTGAATGAGTGTAGGGAAAGAAAAACTCCCCTGGAGCAGCCCTCTTATCCTGTTGCCATAGCAGCTGTGGCCACAGCAGCAGGGGAGGTTTCTGCAGAACAGCACTAGGTCTTTCCACTCCAGAGCTGTAGGCCTGTCAGACTCTGCCTTGACTCTCCCGCACCAGTGTCCCGGCTCCCTGCCTGGGAAGCATGAATACAGCCGAGGGCTCTCAGCCTCATTGCCTGCCTCTCTCAGGTAAGCACTTCTGCTGCCTGCAGAGCCTTCTACTCCTGCTACAGAGACAAGAAATAAAAGAGGATTAGTATCTGACTTCTGTTCTGTTTACCATAGGATTCTTTAAACCATCACCCCCCGCTCACGCTGTAGACATAAATCCCAGAAAGCATGTATTCCGTTCTTCCTTCATCTGAAACCTTTCAGCCTTCGTAATGGGCTTACAGCTGTAAAGATGTCAGCGGGACCAGTTGTATGCAGGCCCAATTTGCTCTGAGCAGGTCAGCGGGGGACCATCTTATAAGAGGGTCACTGACACCATTGTGTCTATTATTTAGTCAGGACTGCAAGGGTGACCTGCAGACTCAGATTTCTCCTATTTTTTTATATCTTTATCTAAGGGCAAAAGCAATCCAGAAGATTTTTATGGAGAGAGAAAAAAGATTTTTTTTTTCCCCTCAGTTTCTTTCCACCTCTGTCAATGTGGGCAAATGTTAAGATTAGGTTAGCTGGTTCGGCTGCAGACTTCCTTGGACTGTTATGGAAGTGATGAGCAGGGCTCCTCCTAATTGGAAAGGTCCTCTAATGAAGAGTTCTTCATTTTCTGGATGTTGACTTTAAAGATACTTTCTCAAAAACTGTTGTTGACCCCCCTTTTACATGAATGGAGTGGCCAGCAGCTGCTGGCCTGCTGTGTGATTATCAGTGTCACGAGGAAACCTTGAGCAATTTGGAAAATGAGGTAACATTTGATCCCTGAGCTATTAGTAGGACTAATCAGAAAGATAAGTTGATTACTCACAACTCGAGTTGACTAGAGGAAGAATTGTGGGGTGAACAGCACCTCCAAATCAGACCACGTGAAGCTGTAGCAATTATATTGTATCAGACTGATGCCTTTTTCTTTTTTCTACTTTGACTTGCCTATCCTACATCTCTCTCTCTCTCTCTCTCTCTCTTTCTTTCTTTTTCCTAAAGAGGACTATTTGAAATAACTTTCACTTTTGATAGGCCTTCTAAAAATAGTGCGTGTTTCTAATACCACTACAGTAGAGAGAGGGAAAAGGCACTGGGACCTACTGTTTACCCAACAAAACAAAGAACAGAAGCAAATCCCATGTAATAGTTCTGCTTTTATAAAGGGCAGAATTCAGAGCCCTAGCAAAGGGGGAAATACCCTTAGCAGATCATTGGTGAAATAAGTCAGTGAAGGAGACTGAAGTGAGCCTTGAGGGTGAAACACCTACACAGATGAGAAATAGGTTAAGTAATGCTCTGCTTTTCAATTATGTTAGAGCTGTAGGTGCTGAAGCCTGCTCATTAGCTGAGGCTGTAAAATGTCACATTTATTTTGTCATTATTCTTTCAAATATTTGCCTGATGGGCTTGTGAGATGTTTAGCTCTCTCTGCCTGAAATTCCCACTGGTTCTACCAAAGGAGGCTTCTCTGCCTGGCTCCATACTCAGAAATGTCAAATCCTCACTTGTTATCTCTACCTCTATCAAAACAGCACTTGGTACTAACCTTTATTGGCCTAATCCTTGTGAAGAGAAACATCATGTCCTACTCACCATTCTGCTGACCATCAAAACTGAGCTGACTCTGTAGGTCCCTTTCTAGTGAGCCCTGCAGGTCAGTCTGTCCTAGTGTCTTACTCCTCATGGAACTCTCCAGCCACCTGGGGCTGTTATCTCACTCAGTTCTCCTTCACAAAATGAGCACATGGCAGCCTGGCTTTAGTTCAGGGCCTGAGCCACTCTTTTCTTAATCAAGCAGTAACTCTATTTGCCTTAGGACTTAACCTAAGTTAGTCTCCCTCTTCCAGATCTTTTCTTACCCCAACCATCCTTGAACCATCACATTTTACTTTGTTAGTGGTGGGCATCAGGACTTGTTCAGGTACTTGGGGAACTCCAGACAACAGCAAGTCTCTTTACCAGTCTTTTACAAGTGAAGGTCCTTTGGTATCAGCAAGTTGTTTTGTGGGGCTCATACTTGATTCAGCTCTTGAGATGTAATGATATGACTGTTGTTGCTTTCTGTATGTGCTCCCTTCAATTTTCTAAGAGCTTCCACCCAAATGAAAATAACAACGTTTCCATAACAACCTGACGGATGTGTTAACTTGCTATACAGCTTATGTGTATTGTACCTTCAGTATATTTCCAGTTCTATTAAAAACAGAAAATAATTTTAATAGCCAAGGTGCATTTTTCTTCCTGCTGATATTTTCACCTATTGAGTGGGTTGTGAATTAGCTGAATATTATCCTTCAGCCTTTAACAGTTGCCTTCTATTTGTGAGGTAATAACTGGCTGGATTCAGACAAGTCCATGAGGTATGAAACAAATGGATCTAAACATTGCAGTGTCCCCGACATCTGTCACCTGATATTTTTCCTGGTCTGATCATTATCTAATTCAGTAACAAAGAAATGGTCAGAGCTGTTGTGTATGGCTACTCGTGAATGTAATTTTGCATTTCATTTTTGGCATGTCTTATATATCTCATGGCAATGGATATATGCATTTCACTCACGTGATTTTGGATTTTTATTTTTTTGTTTCCTTGTGTTTGAAATCACTTCCAGTGCTTTTTGCAAAATGTGCTATGCAGCAATGCAATGCATTTTCCTAGTTTGTTTTGGAGGTTTGATCTTTGTCTTTCCTTTGCTTCTGGTATCAGTCTGTTTAGAATTGTGTTGGGGCAGTATGAAGGAATTGGAAGAGTGATGAAGAAGTACATTGGCAGATAATTAGTAACTTACTAGGAATAAAGAATGTAATTCAGTTGAGAATATCAACTAAAAATTAACTTCTCTTCAG
Organism: Cygnus olor; assembly: GCF_009769625.2. Taxonomy (NCBI): domain Eukaryota; kingdom Metazoa; phylum Chordata; class Aves; order Anseriformes; family Anatidae; genus Cygnus; species Cygnus olor. The sequence continues at coordinate 18,948,158 of NC_049173.1, forward strand.
GGATTAACATGGAGAGCTTTCTAATGTGTGTGCTTGTACATGCTCACAGTGAATTATTATTGCTAGATATAAAGAGAGGAGTAAAACACTGGGGAGAAAACACAGGATTTCCCTGAATCCTCTGGATCTTTGCAAATATAAACAAGCTTGTAGGACAGACATTGCATACCACAAGAGGTGTCTGGAGATGTCTGTTTTTGATAGTTACAGTGCGTGCAATGCTTTCCTTGCAGAAGCTGTGTTAGTATGCAGGGAAAAAATGTATAGCTGGTTTCACTCATCTCTCCTCTGTGCTCTGAGCCAGGCAGTGCCTTCTGAAGAAAGGTTATGAACAGAGGAGGTGGTGACAGACTTACAAGGATCTAAATGTATCTTCAGGGAGACCTGTATGCCAGGCCTGTGCCACTTTGGGGTCAGACAATGGGCTTCTTTATTTCCGGAGTGATGAGCCCACACATTGGACCATGCAGACATCATGTGCTTAAGGGGGTTGTTTCTTCTTGCAGATATATCTTCTATAATCCGTCTAAACTATGGGTACTGTTTGTCCTGTAATTTGGCTCTAAGATAAGTATTTCACAGGTTTGTTTCTGTTAAGAGTCCTCATGTCTCACTGCTTCAGATGAATGATTTTACAGAACAGTTCAAGAAACAAGTCCAGAGAGGTTTGTAATGTATTGCGATACCTATTGATAGTGGAAACAATTCCTGCTCCTTTAACTTGCAGTCCAAGAAGCAACTTCATTTATTTATTTATTTATTTATTTATTGAGAATTGTTCTTTTTCTTCAATTTGCAGATGTGTCATTCCATCTACTGACTATAAATAGTATTTTTCCAGAGAAATTTGTGGTTCTAGTTGAAGTGGAGAGCAATGGAAATAATCAACAGCCTAAAGAAACATAGGCTGTGAGGAAAAAAAAACACAATATATGACTTTGATCTTCTGATACGTATATGCCTGCTGCAAGAGGAAGGCAAAAAATGCATTTTCCATGCCCATGACACAAGTAGTAATAGTTTTAAGCTGCAATTCTGATTTCAGTTCACTCCAAGGCTAGTGAACCACTTGCATAAATAGCTTAGGAAGATGGTAGGGTCACAGGAGGTCTCTGTTACTGCAGGTGTTGAAGTTAAGCTGGATAGATGTCCTTCAGGGACAGTAACTGGTCAGGCTGCATTGCTTGGAAGAGGGGTTGGAAGAGGCCCTTGCAAGGTCACTGCAGCAGAATGGTTCTGAGACTCTACATTCATGCAGGTTTAATTTAACTAAATTTTACTCAGCCAAAAAATCACCACCCTGGACATAACATTTTAGGATAAATATTTTCCAGAATAGGATTGAGAGAGAGAATTGATGTTTTTCTGTGCTAACACATGTATTTAACTTTTTTGTTGTTGTTTTGTTAGAAAACTGTGCATTTTTCCATGATTTAAGGAACAGCAGTCAACATTTGATACCAGAAGAAAGCCTTTTTCTCAGGTGTGTAGCGTTTCTTGTTCCAGAAAGAAACAGAAATCCCAGACTCTCCAAAGTTGCCATCTCTCTGAGCATGCTCCATTGCCTTGCATTTCTTTTACACAACAGATCAGTCACCTATTTGCTTTTCTCATAAAATGTGCTATGCAGTGTGATTTCCCCCACTGAACTCCCTGTGACTCTCCACAAGCAGCAGTGCTGTGGGGCACCTCTCTGATTTAAATGCAGATGGGGCAAAAATCTGTTGTGGGTTGGGCAGGGAGCTTGGCAGCAGAGTTGGGGACAGGCTGGGGAAGGATCTTGGCTCCAGGAATGAAGGAAGAGACTGATACAGGAGAGGGCCAAATGTCAAGCTTTCACATAAAATCACAGTTGAGTTGTGCCTTTTTTCTGAGAGCCTGGCTTCACCATCTTCCTCCTTCCTTCTTCATGACCTCGCTGATACACATCATACGGGCTAACTCACAAGACCCTGACCATGACGTGTGTAGCCCCTTTCCATGGTCTCTAACAGGTCAGAAAACAGTTGGGTTATCTGCTCTGATAGTTAGTAATACAAATGTTATCTCCGAGTAAGGGAAACTTTAGGCTTATTTTTAATCTGTTGGACATCCTGCTTGGAAAGAGGATTAATTTTTCAGCTGCAGGAAAACCATGAAAAGGAAATCTTTTGTCGCTGCTTGACTGATTTTTACACTTACAAATGGAAACAATCAATCGAAGTTACCAGCCCAGAAATGTCTATCTTCAGTTTTTCCCATGTGAAAAATTCCCAGCCTAGAATGAGATCAACTTTATGGGGAAGCTGAACTAGAATTCAGATGTTCGCACTAATAAGGTGGTATTTCTTCTTAGACTCCATCACTGTCACAGTGTGTTGGAAAGGCAGAAACTGAATATTACTGTTAGGAAGTTTCTTTCTGCTTCTTACAGCTTCCAAGATTTGTAATCAGAGCAGTCTGGATAATACTGATATCAGTTTAGATTTTTGAGTGTGACAGAGTGAAGGAGTGAAGAGTATGTGTTTTTTCATGTAGTCGTGTTTGCCAGTCCTGCAGTCATAATTTTGATCTATTTATTTATTTTTTCCTACAGTAATCAGTTAAAAAGGTGGAATTAATGTTGGGTGTCTATTTAATGTTCCTACTTGGCCTCATTCACTTTCATCTGGGAACATGATGTGGCACAAAAAAAAAAAAAAAAAGTATGAAGGAAAGGGAGCCAATAAGTAACGCCAGACCCTAAAATATGGTATCTTCCATAACAATTAGTCTGTCTGCTTAGTATGGAAAATACCCTCTTATACTGCTTTTTCCCCATAATAATGATACAGGTGCAGGTAGGGCTTCCTTGGCTGGGACTACTGCTCCCATTATATTTCCTCTCCACACCATTCCCTGGATCTATCCTACATGGCTCACATTCCTGCATGTCTGGCACTGGGTGTGTGTCTGCTGCTCTCTCTCATCTCAGCCAAAGGGTTGGGGGGAATGGGATGTCTGTTCTAAATTATCATTTCTTCTGCTTTATCCTTGATCTAAAAAGGAGGCTGTATTTGTTCAGATGCCAACAGGAACTTTTCCAGATGGGGAGGAATACCCAGACAGACTTTATAGCAGAAGGAACTAGATTGGTGTCTTAGCTCCTCTGTCACGTGGGACGTACTCAAATTTTTGAATTCACTGTTAGTCCTCAGTAACTTTGTCTGATCTTGTTATACAGATGATGCAGCTCACCAAACTGTGTTCAGTATTGTTTTTATGCTAGAAGTAACCAAAAGCTTAGTGCAGTCTGGTAGCCTGGCTGAGAGGTCAGGCTCCAGTCTTGACTGAAGCAGATCAAAAGCCTGTATACAGGAAGTGGGGAAAGCGAATACACATTCAGCATCCATATGATCATTATAATCAGGTTTCCAGGTTTTGCATGTGGATGATAAAGGATTTAAAGCTTAGTTCAGAAGGATCCTGGGAGAAGGAACACTTCAATTACGTACAAAACAGTATCCTTGCAGTAGCCCTACAGCTTCTAGTATTTCTGCCTTCTTGCTCTAACCTGCTTCTGTTTTGGAGGGAAATGGCTCATTCTTTGGTTCCAATGGTAAATGAAGCTGATGAATGAAGCCTGGATGTGGTTAGCTGAATTAGTACCCAGTAAAAAAAAGATCTGCACAAACAACTGTTTACTGCTGTTTGTACTCATGCAGCACATCAAAAAATAAATTTTGGGAATTCCTTTGTGAACAGACAAACCTGCCACAAACCTAATCTAGAATCTGTGCCAGGACTGGTAATTTTTTCAAGATTTACAATAGTTTGGTTATCTTCTGTTTCATCTTTTCCCAATTTGCATTTGCACTTAGTTCACACTGATGCAGAAAGCACCACCCTGTTGCAGGTGGAGGGAATTCTGCAATTTTCATCCTGAGCAGAGGCAGTGAAAAGGAGAAGTCTCGTAACAGTGCCTCTTCCCTTGAGAGCGAGAAATTGCTTCAGAGTCCTAAGACTGGCATGAGCAGCTGTATGTACTTGCTCTAAGCACCACCCTGAGCAAAAAGAAGGCCCTGCAAAGAATTGCTCTGCTGCTTTAGTTAAGGTGAGGGGGACTGAAGATGCTTTCACCAGAGCCTGGGTGGTTCTTTTCAGGTGCAGCTCTAGATAGTGAAGAAATGTGTGTCTCTGCTTGTTGGAGAGTTTCAGGAGGTTTTGTGACACCAAGGCAAAGTACCTTCTGAAAAGAAAACATCAGCAGGGACGGGGTCAAAGGACTCTGCCTGTGACGCTTTTCAGAATGTGTCTTTCTACTGTCCTAGAGCAGACAAGCCTGCATTGATGGGTAATGTGTGAGAAACTGCACCTTGTTTCTACACCGCTGTTACCTTCCCACATGCTTCACTTAAATGGTAAAGCAACCAATTATCAAATCCAGCTTCACAAAACACTGACAGTCCCCACAGAGATATACAAAGAAAGAGAATCTTTGCTTCTTTGCAGTCCTGCCTACAGTAGCCTTAGAGGAATATGTTTCAGTATTTGGTTTTGTCCTTTTCTATCAGTATAACAGTTCTTGGCCATTTTGTTTTGGATGCACTGGGTCCATGTGAGAATGAACTCTCTGTATTGTTGTAGGCATTCTCTGACTACAAATGTTCCTCATGCGTGTTTTCACTCATGTCCAGAGTTGGAATGGTTTCTTTGCGTACACTTTTTAAAAAGCAACTTCAATCAAATAAATACAAAGATGGGCATGAGGGAAAATATGATTGTGGTCAGAGAAGGCCTACATACACGGGGCTGGTACTCCTTTAGACTCACTGGGAATCGTGTGCTGTACCAAAGAGCCATAATCACATAAGGCTGGGGTGTGTGTGTGTGTGTAGAACTATCCTGTTGAGTTTCACCTCTGTTCCATCTAATTTGCTTGGTCTTCTGCAGCCTGTATTATTTTTCTAAGTAAAAGGAAACAATTTGCTTGCTAACAATACAATGGCTTAAATAGACCTTCAGGTATAGATTTTCTATAAACCAAGAAACCAGCCCAGCTTATCTGTCGGCTTTTAATTCTGAAATTTATTAGCTTTCTGCATCCATTGCAGATACAAGCACGGTCTTAATTGCTCCATTTTTGTTCTCACAGAAAATGCAGTAAATCTTAATGGTTGTGCTTCAAACATTAAGAGGCAATGTAGTAGCTGTAGGAGAAAAGTATTCAAAACACATTAAATTAGTAAGTGCTTAGTAATGTTTTCAAGCTGTTCATCAGAATCTATTTTGAGTTTGAAAGAGAAAATGTCCCAAAAAATTCTTGGAAATGCCATCTGAATGGAATACTTTCCCCTACAACCTTGATAGTTCCTTAAATATTTTCTCCATTCCTCCTCCCCTTCTGAGATTTCAGAACTGTGAAAACAGTATTTTTTTACTTTAATTATAATCCTAGTTGAGAATGTGTTCTGTTCTTTTGGCTACATTACCAGCTCACACACTGTTTGTTTATAGCTCTCTGAAAAGCCATTTTAATAAGGTCAGATTTGCAATTTAAATTAACTTTAATATTTCTTGCAAACTCCAGCTCTGTTTGTTTATGCAAGGGGTAAACATACTGGGAATTTATTGTTTTTAAAATACATTCCTTTGTTTTATTTTCAAATTGGTACTCGTCAGGTAATAAACAGTCTTGACTATATATTTTGCTGTGTGAAAAGGAAGAAAACTTTTTGGGGGTGGTGAAGGGGGAAAAGAACATGGGTGAGTGAGAAAGAATGAAATCAGTTATTCAAAATGGGAATTTCAACCAGTGAAATAATTCACAATAAGCAATTTATTTACAAATTAAAACCTTTTTCCTGCTGCAAAATTTCTTCTTGTGTACAATGAGCAATTTATTTTACAAATTAAAAGCTTTTTCCTGTTGCAAAATTTCTTCTAGGGGACAATGAGCAATATATTTTACAAATTGAAACCTTTTTCCTGTTGCAAAATGTCTTCTAGGGCACTGCTGCTTTAAATGAATTTTACTACTAGGATTTGTTAAATCTTTTGTATAAACAAATGTCTACCCTTGGATATCTTATGACTATTCACTGGGAATATTTATTCCCATACTGGAACTGAACCTTAACATTGAACAGTCGGTCATCCACATTATAATACAGCTTCTTGTTTTTAAATTAGATGACCCGAACTTTTCTTTCATCAATAAAATTTCTTTCATCCCTATCTATATCAACTGTAGATGTTTCCAAAGCTTAGCATTTTAATAGCTAATACTACGCTCTTCAGAAGACACTACTGTGAAGCCTGGATATTAAACAAAATTCAGTTTTGCAATTAACTGAATTTTCAAGTCAAGAATTTCTCTTCTTCAGACTTTCGTATGAATGTATTCTATGTAACACAAATCATGTGGTAGGCTGCCAGCAAGAATGTGAACATCACCAGATGAATTTCTGATGAGAAGTTCCTGAAACAGTATAAAATAATTGCTTTCATTTTTTACTACCTTTGTTGAACAGTTTGATATTGCCTGTTTTATGTAAAACCCATGCAACTGTCTCACTGTAGATCATAGGCATGGTGTAATTCGCAATTCGCACCACTTTGAGCTAGTGGAGTAATTGCATCAGCTCAGCGGTAAAAAGATTTGCTGAGTGGTTTGGGTGCTGGAAATAAATATGAAACACGTTCCTGTGTGGAAGCATAGTTTGCATGCACAGAGACCTAGATTTCCAGTTACTGTAAATTGATGCTGCTCACCTGATTTACTCCCACCCGTGAAGGCCGCGACTTCTCCAGCTCTTCAATTCCTTGCACAGGCACACGAGGTCCTCCCTACTTTTTTGTTTTCAGCCTAATACCACTCCTGGTAGAAGTGGCAGTCAAATCTGCAGGGCTCAAAGTTCTTGATCTTCAAAGACAGCCAGAGGCAAACTGTGTGGAGTTTTTGCCCGTGGGCATTTATTAGCCAAGATTATCCTACACCCGGCTAGTAAGGAGGAAAGCTGTTTGCTAACAAAGCTAGCCCTGAAAGAAGGCTCTGCATTATGTTGCCTGAATATTTCAGAGATGCTGGTTTAATGTCCCTGTCCTCCCCCCTTTTTTTGTGTGTGCGCACATGCCTATCTATTTGCCTTTTTAAACATGGAGATAAACATGGACCCCCTTCTTGTGAGGTTAAATGAGTAAGGGTGTGAAAAACATTGCAGCTTTTTTGGGTGGGAGGAGGGAAGAGAGGACAAAGCTTGATGAAAATATCAAAGCAAGAGAACACAGGATGCTAATAACAGAGACACAGAGGTGATATTCTGGATTTATTTCCCTTAAAGCTTGCTCTGTTTCATTGTTTTTAAGAAGAGAATTTCAACCTGCTTTGAAGAAATACAGCTCTTGAAATCATTTGTCTCTGGCAGCAGCAGCAGCAGGAAGAAGGAAACAAGGGCATGAGTGGGATTTTCAGAGCAGCGATGGCTTCTGCCCTACTTTGTCCTAATTTGTCTGGAAACAGCTACGACAGAGACATGGATGTTGATGAGGGAGGGACGAGGCCTGTGGATTTATCTTGTACCTGCTGAGGCTGAAGAGATTTTTGGGCCATGAGAAGACTGATCCAGACACATTCAGTGATCTCAGTCTGAAATTAAATTTCTTCATAGAAATACATGAGTTTTCAGTAAATTCTTTCCAAGAATATTTCTGAGGTGGAATTTGGGTCAGACCACACTGGAACAGTGAAGCACCAGCCTTTGTTGGGGCAGCCAGAAGTTTGGTCTTTAGGATATAGGCCTAAAATCTGGAGTACTCACAAAGCCATCCAGTTGGCCTAAACCATATGTTGTTGGATATTCTGGGGAAGTAGGCTGAAAAAAAAAATCCCATCTAAAATAATTGAAAAATCCACGGCTTCTCTTGATGTGCAATGAAAACTCCTTTCAAAACCCTGGCTCTTTGACAGAAAAGAAGTATTGTTTTCTGATCAATCTTAAATACAAGCTGCCTCCACAGAGTTTCTTTCTGCTGTCGCAAGAGAGAAAAATTAGATGAGTAGGAAAGATAAATTTCCCAGCAGACTGTCCAGGAGTTTGACATGGGCATAAGGGAGAAGTGGATGATTTCTTCCCTGGGGCTTCTGCTCTTGAAGAAATACCACTCTGCTGGTTTTCCTCTATTATACCCGGTGCATCAGAGCTTGCCGCCACATACCTGTGCATCTTCTTAATGGGGCATGGTAATTCTGTTCCTGGCTGAGGCTATTAATATATTTCATAATTATCCATGCCATTTTCTCTTCTATTCCCTGTCTAGCTGTGCATTGCTTAGGGCTATGGCACCATAGTTTTCACCTGGTGGAGTCTAACTGTTTGTTGCCTGTATCATTGTAGGATATATTTAATAATTTGTTCAGACCTTGGAGGTTGAAGGGAGAGGTTAATCGCATTTAAAATGTAACATCTGTCAAAGCATTTAAAATCCAATTTAACAGCTCCACTACCTGACTCTTTCTGTGTACACAAACAGAAAAAAATAGTTAAATTACACAAAATGTCTTGATGAAACATTACCCATGCTACCATCCACCCTAAATAAATCAGTGGGAAGTGATGGGCTTGGCCTTGGAATGCTGTTACACTGTAAACATCATTAAGGGAATAAAATTGATTCAAACATTGTTAATGAAAGTTTTTGCAATGTGAAGAAATTAGAAATGATTAAAATTACTCCTTGGTCAGGTTAGAAATCAAAATGAACCATGGTACAAAATTCCAAATGATCTAATCTCTTGAAAAATCTTAGGGTAAATGTTAAATGTTTCCAGCTAGATCAGCCTGTTTCTGGGAGTAAGACAACATTTAGAAAAGAGTTCCCCCCTTCTGATATTGTATTTTTTATCAAAGCAGTTTTTGTTTCCTGACCTGTATTTCCCCCAGCCTGACTTCTTGAGTCTCTCATCTGTGCTGGCAAGAGGGAAAACTGAAGCTAACTGTGTATCCGTACTTCAGACAATCCTTCTTGAAAGCTCATGCTGTGGATATATGGGGAAAAATCAGTAAATCTCATCCTTCAGGATTCCTAGTTTAGGACCAACATCTTTAGTGACTTTCTATGCATTTGTTCAGCTTATATTCTGACACTTTGTTCCATCAATATCTTCTGTTTACATCTAGTTCTGAGTCTGTTGATGACTTTAATCTAAAATGGGGCTTAAAGTTATCTGTAGTTGGAGGATTGAGTTTTCAAACAAAAATGCACTGGAGAAATTTCAAGAATGTATGCCTTTCTCTGACTCAAAAATATGAACTATTGCCAAATGCCAGTGAGAATTTCTCCATGGCTATGCTTATTATTATTATATATCTATATTTAAGATAAACTGAATAATGGCCATTGTTGAGAGCAAAGTGCCAATCTTGATCAACAAGTAAAGCGATTCACCTGAGGAAATGCTGTCTCAATGTCCATCTGTTCAGTTATCCATTATTGCTCATATTTTTACATCTTCTTTCTCATAAACGGTTGGATATAGATTTTTTATTCTGCTTTTGCCTGTTCTCCCTTTCCACTAGTAAATCAACATCTCGTACTAATTACTCTTTTTACATCATTCTGCCTTATAAGATAGGAATGTTGATTGTGATTGTCTCACTGCATAATAAACAGTAGGGTTGTGTTCAAGAGGGACCAAGCAGAAACTGTCTTTTTTGCTCAACCATGCGATATCGTCCCAGCGGAAAAAACACTGATATTCTGCCTTTTGAAATGTGTTGCATAACCATATTTAAGCATCCCAAGCAGAATAATGCAAAGAAAGGAAAGAAGTGGTTATGACCTCTGAATTAGCTGTGGAGCAGAAGCAGGGAGTGACATAAACCATCACTTCCACTGGAATGTGCCTATCAAGCTGCTCCAAACCTTGCTTGCAAGCAGAAGCTATAAGATGTCTTAACTCCTATTAGGTTAGAACCTCCTTATTGTCTTAAGGCCAGTGTCCCAGTGACAAGAGCACTGGCTGTAAAGTGAGGACCCTGGTATTGTACTCCAGAGTTTGCCACTGACTCTACTTGACCTTACTTCAGTTATTTAACTTCTCTGTCTTATATTGCATACAAAATGAAGATAATTTTACCCACTTTATATGGATATTGAGATTTATGTCTGTCTTTTTTGTTAATGTCAGTTCTGTGTGATCTGTAGCAACCAGGCTGCTTGTCATTATGCTCTTGTCCTATATTTCACAAGCCTTCGGTGATAAGCACTATTGTAATTAGTCTTAAACTGGGCATATTTTGGCCTTCCTTTCCCAAAGACACTTCCTCATCCACTATTCATCCCCTTGTCATAGCACTGTAGCAGTACACAATGATCAATCATTGCAAAGTAACATATTCCAGCTCCTAAAGAAGTTGAGCCAACAGCACTCAGAATAAGTGAGTTTCTTAACATAACACATGGCTGATAAAATGGGAGAGATAAATGAAGCCCATAATTCCTTCACTGTTTGCACTTTCTGGTAGTGAGGCATACCAAGTTGCTGAGCAGGATTTTAAATGAGCCCCCTTACTATTTGTCATAAAAAATACTGGTTATATAAAATAAAGTGAAAGCAACCTCTAAAAATGAAGTGTAACCAAGCACTACAGTTAAATGAGATCACTTTCCTCTTAGGTTTGTTGCTTTCGATCAGACCTTATGTAACAAGAATTGAAATTAAATTAAAAAGTTCTCTGGTGCAGCAGAAAATATAAATGTAAAATGCTGTTAGTGCTCTTTCACTACACAGTGGTTATCATCGTGGCTGTCATTGGGTTTGCTACTGGAGTTGCCAAAGAGCTGATTAGATGAAGCATTTTTTCCAGAAGGAGCATGCACATATTAATGTATTTTTGTCCATTTTTTCATCAATCAATTTTGAATTCACTTAAGTATTGTGGGTTTGTCTCACAGGATCTCAGAATTTATTGGTTTTCTGCTTCAACACAGGTCAGCTATCATGAGAAAGAGCAGAAAGGGAATCAGAGTTGCAGACAGCATGGAAAACGGCTGATGGGATGGGATGTGCAAAAATTTGAGTATGACTCAACTGTGCCTAGAGAAAGATGGGTGGAGAGAATGGGAAAAGAGGTATTTCCACTATCCTATGCAGGAACTGTTTGTTCCTGCAAATTCTTGGCCTTATTGCTCCATTCTGATACAGAATGCAGCCCTTGCAACAGGTTTAAGAGGATAATGTTTTAAAGGACAGTGTTTGAATTCACAGATGAGACATTTTGAGGATCTTGTTTCATTTTCCAAATCCACAGACAGTGCGAGAGATTTGTATGGTTTCAGAGTCAAGCAAGTGCCCCTTCTCTGCTTGTTATATCATTTAGAAAGAACAAATAATATACATAGCTCAGTAAGCTGCAAACATCTGGTAGGAGTCGTGGTCTGGGAAATTTCACCTAGCAGCTTATTTTTTCATTTACTTTTTTGATGTGTGTAGTGCAACATTAGGAGTACTGAGTTATGAATATTGAAGATTAAGTTGGGAAAGGGAGAGATTTTATAAGGTGAATAAAATTTAAAAAATGAAGGGCATTTCTGGGCTTCTATACAGACATATCATTTCCTTAAAGAGTTATACTTTAAGATTTTGTTGAAAGATTTTACGTAACAGAAACTGATAACTCATCTTAACACAACATCATAAAAGAGGCAAGACAAAGTTTGATTAAAATCCATTTTATTAAAAGTTAATAGATTTTTAAGGCCAGAAGGGATCATTATGATCATCTAATCTGATTTACAGCAGGCCATCAATTTTTAGCTAATATTTTCTATTTTAAGATTGATACCTGCACTTTATCAATACTGTTCTTTTCCTCTTTCTTTCTTCCTCTTCCTTTTTTCTTCTTCCTCCTCCTCCTCCTCCTTTTTTCTTCTTCTTCCTTTTTTTTTTTTTTTTTCCTTTAACACAGGCAATCTCAATTTAATGTAACCAGGTAATAGAGATGCTGTTGCAGTCTTTGATAACTATTTCAACATTGAAGAAGTTCTGTTAACAACAGCATGATTTGATGGGATCTTGGCTGGTGTAACCAGTGGTGGAAGGTTTCTTGTGTTAGCAGTGGTTATCCTGACTGATGCGTGGGATGGGCTTTATATGTGTGTACACATGCTTTGGCCACATGTTGCTGCTAACCAAGCCTAGTCTTGATTTTCTGGACTTGTTGAGCTATAGTGCTATAAACAATGTATTCTAGAGTGTTGGAATGCACATATATGCATATGTACCTGAATATACAAACGCACCAAGCATGGTGGGTCACAAAGCACCAAAGGTTTTACTAAAATTAAAGCCTTCTTTCTAAAATGGATTTCTATCAGTGAATTTAGTGTCAATTGGATGTTGAAGTCTGTTTACGTAAACCATTTCCTTTAAGGGTTAATGCTTGTGTCTCCCCTTGGGAAGTAATACTTCTAGGATCCCCACTCCAATTCCAAAAGTGTCTGCATTCATACCACCATGTTATCCAAGTATGATTTAGGTGGTTGTGAAATTGCTTTGGAAGAGGGGGAATTTTTTTATCAAACAAACAAAAAGATCGTCTAATTCATACAGAACTTTACTGGGTAAGATGTAATTCAGGCTTTGAATTTTTTACTCATTTTTGATGACTTACTGCTGGCTTCTTCCTGACATTTAAGATCTTTCCATGCCAGCCTCTCCAGTTGTGATCTGTAGCGGTTCCCATATCAGTGATTGAGCTTCACTCTATTGAACACAGCTGCACATACAGAGCAGCATCAAATCACTCTATTATATGTGTCAAGTTGGGAAGGAGAAGGAAATATTTCCCTTGGCTTTTTGCTTCTGATGTATGCTGCGCAGATAACTCTCATACCGACTGTTTCACTTTCTTTTTTTTATTTCCAGGCAGGATAAACTTGGGCTTTGAGGACCAGGTTCATAAACACTTACAGTTCAGTGCAGCAACCAGGAAACTACTGAGGAAGTTTCTAGTTATCATTATGTGACATGTTTGGAAGATCATCATATTTGGTGTAGAATTATCATCTTCAATTTGCAAAAATGCAAGATTGCTCAATCTGGAAGAGATCGCCCACTAGGCATTCAGGGACTTAAATAATCATTTTTTGCCCTATTTAGTACAGGAAGTTTATGCCCACACAAGTTTGTGGACATGAATCTACCTTCCCTGCTTTGCAGAAACTTTCCAAGTAAGGCATATCTGCATATGGATAGCTGCAGTGATGAAACAACTGAAGCAGGAGAAAAGGATTTTCTCTCTCTTCCTTCCAATCTCTCACAGAAGACGTGTTTTGCTCTATAAATTACTGAATTAGAAGATACCTGTGTTTGAGAATTACATCAAAGAATGTCAGAGCAGTTCCAATGGTATCTGAGTGAACCAGGACATCCTGTCAATAATGAATTAGTTTGAAGTACATTTAACTAATATTTCTGATGGCTCTTGATGAAAATCCATGTCATATGACTGAGCTGTAAATTCTAAATATACTCTTAATGTCCTTGTATAGAATCACAGATTATCCTAAGTTTGAAGGGACCCACAAGGGTCTTTGAGTCCAACTCCTGGGTCTGCACAGGACTACCTAAAAATTAAACCGTGTGTCCGAGTGTTGTCCAAATGCTACTTGAATTCCAGCAGGCTTGGTGCTGTGACCACTTCCCTGGGGAGCCTCTCCCAGTGCTCGACCACCCTTTGGGTGCAGAACCTTTCCCTAACACCCAGCCTGACCCTCCCCTGTCCCAGCTCCATGCCATTCCCTCGGGTCCTGTCTCTGTCCCCAGAGAGCAGAGCTCAGCGCCTGCCCCTCCGCTCCCCTTGTGAGGGAGCTGCTGGCTGCCATGAGGCCTCCCCTCCCCTCCTCTTGTAGATACCACATTCACTGGAAGTGAGCAGAAAGCCCATCCTGAAAAATGCTTTGCTAAATGGATTTAAAAAATATTGTTATCTTACCATCCATGTCTTGTTGGCAGGAAATTTTCTTCACCTGCAATACCTTTTGCCCAGTTTCTGCTTCCTACACTGCTTTCAGGACAGGTTTCTGAAGTCAGTGCAAAGTATCCTTTTGATGATAACAGGTTAAGTCTCAGGTATGGTATGCTCTGAAGGATTATCATTACAGGAAGAAGTGAGATTGAATTGCTTCTGAAACTGTTTGTGACCCTTTCTTTTGGCTCATTTTCTTCACAAACCCCAAGTCCTTTTCAATTGTTGCAGTACCATGAACAATATTTTTTCTTTCATGTACAGACTCCTAAAATATATTTTTCTCCCTTTTTCAGTTTTTTTTTTTTTTTTTGGCAAGCTGTACAGAATCCCTGTATACAACTACTGATTTAAAAGCATGATATCATGCTTGTAAAGTTAGGCAGTCAGAACCAGGAGTCTTCAGATGCCATCTTTATGTGTATGGTTCTTACAATATGTTTTTTAAATATGGAAGTGTACCATTTTTCATGTGGGAACTCTGCCTCATTACTGCCAGGGAGTGATGTTTGTTTCCTTTCTGAGGACTTTTCAACCCAGGCTTCATTTCAGCTTAGCAAGGAGACCACGTAACATCTCTTCCAGCGTTCCCTGCCTGACACCTCTTTCAGCTTCTGGCATGGGTTAGACAAGGCCTCTTACATATCCCACACTACAGAGATGTTATTGATGCCTAGAATTTGAGTAATGAATGAGATACAGTCCTGTAGAATAGATAAATAAAACAAAACAAAAAGGAAAACCACGGTACTTTAAAGGCAATATTAATACCCATAGAAATATGAACCTAGGTTCAAAAGACAAAAAACAGGTAGTGGTTGGTACAGGCATAGTAGTTGAAAATGACAGATGTGGAGCAAACTTAGCAAAAAAGAGTAATACTTTCTGGAGTTTATCGTTCTAGGGAACAATGGGTGTCCCAAAATACCGTATTCAAACTTTTCTCATACTTCCTACTACTTCAAACACTACATTCTGGGAAAATATATGTTCAGCAGCAATTACAATCAAGGTATTGTAGCTTTAGGTAATTTTTCCCTATTGTTAATTCTGTTTCTTCAGGTGGTCAGGCTAGTTGCATTTAGCCTAGGCTGGCTACAAAAGTTCATGTGCACACTAGATCGTGTGACCCATTGGGAATACGATTGTGTTGTGTAGAGCAGTAGAGTGCAAGGACAGTTGCACTGTCAGCTGGTCTCCTCAGTAAATCTGCCTTTGGTGAAACTGTGATTGTGCTGCTAGTACCAGGTACTTTCTAAAACTGGAAATTGTATGAGACTGGCTGACAAAGCCAGGAGAAGAATCAAGAGGACGCTAACACAGAGGGAGGTGTTTTGATCTACACTTCTGCCATGCGGCTCCAGCCATGTTTTCATTCTCTTTTCCTTTCCTCCGAACGTGTCAGGAGAATATTCTATTGTCTTGGTCTTAGAAAATATCCTCAGGGACATCACCAGCTAAGTTTCCATATGTAATCAAAAGCAGATGTACATAAGTCCCAAAGCCACTTATCAAGATTCTTTAATCCTTTGGAAACATAACTGCAAAATTTTTTGATCATTTATTTAAAATGTGCCTGTAAGTTAAATACAATGACATCCCGTGAAAAGAAAAAAAGAAGCAGTTGTTCAAACTTCCTTGACATAGTGTTTTGTCCCTAAGCTTGACAGGACCTCCTTTAGGGATGAAAGCTTAGGGGAGGAAAGGATTGGTGTAACACAGGAAAATTGACTTGAATATGCTCTGTGCTTATACAACATGAAAAAAAAACAACACAAAACCTCCCTGCTCTGAAAAGCTCACAGTCTAAATATGGAGATAGGAATAAGTAGGATGATCTCTGATTATCTCTGTCTGCTGTGGACAAAATAACATGCTCACTGAACCATTCACATGGGGCTTGGCTGGTTGTGTAGATGGGCTCTTGTCTGCCTGTATCCATGTGCATGGACTGAGGCTACTTCAACATTGTTAAACCTTTGGGAATGAATGACTGGGTTATAAAAGAGCACTGACATCCTCACTGTGACCCTGAAGTACATAAGAAGACAGGACAAGTTCTTACAGGGTCCTGGCGGGTGATACCACCAGGATCATAGTAACTTTTAGATGCAAGTCAGACATGCAAAGTCATAGTTTCTGTCTTGCAGTGAAACACAAACAAACAAAAAACAACAACAAAACAAAACACTAAAACCAACCAACCAACCTAAGAACTTTAAGTATTTGATTTAATCATAAAACAAATTAAAATTTTAACTAGTGAATTTTATTTTATTTTATTGCTTTACAAAGAATATGTAAGCAAGACAAAGCCATGCTCTGATTTAACCAATGTGACTGTGTTGCCTTTGTACACAGAGCGATCACGCTTTGGATATACCAGAGCTTAGTGGCACTAAATGAACACTATGTAAATATAGTCAAATGATGTGAAGTCAGATTACAGATTCCCTTCCCTCATCCCCAAAATGCCTGTTACAAAGTGCTGAAATCTCACCTTAATGAACGTTTCATCTCAAGCTGCATGTTCAGGGGATACAGCAGAGCCCCACAGAAATATAATCAGCACATCCCTTGGTCCTTCTTGTTTTCATGTGTTTGCCTCCTTGCCATCTCCCACCCAGTGCCTTCTATCACAGGGCACCATATGGTGATGCCTGACCCTTGGGCTAGGATGCAGATACACACTTCTGGAGTGACATATCTCATGAGCTAGCCATGCCCCTGAGGCAGGTTAAGTTCTGGGCAATGTCATTTCATTTTCTCAACAGAAAATTTCAATTTTGCAGAAACAGTGTTTTCTATTGAAAAATCATTTTGACAGCAATGTCCCAAAGAGCCTCACCAGTCAGCTTTATCTGAAGGAAAATGAAGTTAATAACAGGGCAAAGCTCATCTAGCAAACAGAAAATGTAAGTGGTGCGGCTCAGGACAGACTACTGAGTATTGATGGTTTAGGTAAAGAAACAAATAATAATCATCTGTTAGCCACAAGGGGAATAAATAGGACTCTCTGTTTCTGTAAGGATGTCTCCTGGAGCTGAGATATAAAGCACAGAAACCTTACAAGTGTCTGTCAAAGCAACTCAACAGAAATAAGATGTATCTCCTGATAGCAGCAGACTGTCAGTTATGTGAGAGGCTCTGAATAAATTGCTATTTTCCAAAGATTTCTTCACGAACAGGAACATAAAAGCAAAAGAGAACAATACAAACAAAAAAATCCTCCACATGCATCCCTTAACATCTGTGCCTAATTTTTAAGGGAGAAATACTATTTCTGAGTAAGTATACTTCTGTATCTGAAGTCTCTTACAATCTCTGCATTTATCATCAGTATCTTTGCAAGCACACTGAGCCCAACAGCAAAGGCTAGACACTGCTCTCCACTCTTGGATAGGTGTCATTTCTTCTGGGTCACCCACAAAATGGGGGAAAAAATAAATCAGTAACAGCCTGAGCCCTGGAAGGAGGGGGAAGCTGACCTCATTCATACAGAATTTATTTTTTTTACTAGACCTCCAACGTGGTTGAAAGGACACATAAATTACAAAGCTGTTGGCTCCCACATGAGGAAATACTGGAAGAAGAGCAATGTGGATGATTGTAACTCATGTTCTCCCTGCTCCTGCTCTGTTTCTATACCCAGGCTCTTGCTTAAACTTTCCCTCTGCCCTTATTTCCTACCTCCTCATCCAGTTGCTCCCTGTCCTCTGGCTTGCTGTTGCACCCTATCCAATGATATTTCTCAGGCACAAGCTTCAATCTCCTTTAGCAGTTTCACCTTCACCCCTTTCCACCAACTTCTTGTCTTGAGGTCGTTGGTCAGCGAATGCATGCCTGAGAACTGGGTCAAACCTGTTTTCCTTTTCTTGTCATCACTCACCCTGATCTCCTTGCTCAACCTTTTCCAGGCTCTTTCCCCTCATGCACTTCCTGGTCCCAGTGTTCTCGTCACCCTCTGTTCCATTTGCAGATTCCCATACTGGATGCGGAATAATAACATGTAAAGACTATAAGCTTGTAAAACTGTTCGTAGCAAACCATTTCCAGAGCTACTGTCACACATGCCGCAAGCAAAGAGGAGGACTTTCAGCCACCTCCTCCAAGCTCATTTTCCTTCCACTCTTGAGTTTTCTTCCGGTGTTGGTGGTGTGTGGACATAGAGCTATCCCTGAGCAACTCTGCTATCGAACACAGTTTAATCAATTAAGCAGAGTTTTCTGCCCTGATTTGTTAGCCCAGACAGACTGCCAGAGGAATGGGGCTGTCCTGCTTCCAACAGGCCGGGCTTTCAAGAGCTAGCTCAGGTATCCCTCCAGAAGGGCTCAGTTAGTTGCAGAGCTGCAGGCTCCACGCAGGCTGCAACACCAACTCTCTGTCTTTGAGCAGGGCAACCTGTTTCCTTTCCATGACACCTGAAAAGGGCTTTTAGAGCACAGCAGCAATCCTTGTTTGAGTTTCTGATGTCCAGTCTGTATCACCCCAGAGCAATAGCTGAAGGTCAAGTCTTCCTCATTTTCAGGCTGAACACTGTCAGGAGGCCAAGAAATCCCTCCTCTTCTCTGGCCTTTGTCTCCAAAGCTTATTGTTTTAAGCACAGCCTGTATTTTGCTCTGCAGCTGTGTGTGCTGGTGGTAGGCAAATTTCTCAATGGCAAGGTTAGCCTTTTGTCTTCTAAATTAAAGTATGAGTGGCAATACCACAGCAATAATAAGTAAGACTGCTTTAGGTTCCCCAAATCCAGCCACTAAGCCACCTAATGTCAAATCACTTCCATGCCTCAGTTTCTCCTACTTTGCGAATGGAGCTAAGTGTGCTTACAACTGTACCTCTCCCTAGGAAACACTTCGGCTGAGCAATAATGATGGGAAAAAAGCTCAGTGCAGGTATGTAAAAATCCTCCTGTCACTTACAACACAGAGACATTGAAAGGTCTGTGTTCTCCCTGTATTTGGCTGTGATTAGGTTCTGTAGTGAGGTAAGATATAAGCAGTTAGAATCAGCACTATGTGTATGGTCTGTCCTTGTTCTGGCTGGCACCTGTGAAAGTTGTACACCTGCTCTGAGCACAGGTGAAGCACCTGAAACCTGTACAGTTGGATGTGAGGTGGTTTAGAGAGCAGATGTGTGGTGGGATTCTGCTTTGTGTTTCTAGTGGTTTTGGTGGCTGAAACCATCTGTGACTGCTCTTAGAATGACAAAAAATGGGGGAAAAAAGAAGCAGAGGAAGGGGAATTCAGTGTAGGAACACTTTGATGTATTTATCTGACGTCCTCTCCATCATTTATGTGCTACCAAGCAATGCCTTTGCACACCCTTCTCCATTGTTTTAAGCTGAATTCAATAGTGAAAGTTGCTTTACTTTTCCTATGTGCATGGACTCATAAAAGGTATTAGGACCTGCTAATGTGACTGTGGGATCACAGAGCTGACCATCTGACTTTTGTGTGTGTGTGTGTGAGAGGGTTGAAAATGGACAAAAAACAGTTTGGAAAGACAAACCCCATCAGCAGTACTGCATTAGCTAAAAGCATTTTGGGATTAAGGGTATCTGACAAGCCGTAGCATAAGTCTTTTCAACCTGATTTCTATTAGGATTGATGTCTGTCCTCAGCTTCTAAAATGAAATGTTTTCACAATGTGTGCATTTCCTAAGGTTGTTTCCAAATTTTATTTCTTTATTTTTTTGGCACCGTGGTTTTATTGCCTATTTTATATGGGAAATAATGACAGACTGGCCTAAACTGTGATCAGTGGCAAGACTCCTAGTGATTTCAAGTTGCAACAGAATTTAGCTTAATGAATTCAATAACTTTTAGCATGTCTCAGATGTCCACTAGTGCTATTATTAATCAGTCTGCTGCCAGCTGCTTGGACAATAGCTCCTTGTTCTTTGCCTATTGCTTAATCAAGAAAAGTATTGTTGCCTGAGAACTTGGCAAGGGCTTCAAGCCTGTTTCAGATTTCATTTACTTCTGTGTGAACTTTGAAAAATGGTGTGGACATTAGTGGTGTTATTCTGGGTTTGCCTTTGTATAAATGTGATCAGTATATAGCTCTTTATTTTTAAATTTGTCTCAACAGATTTGTCACATTCACAGGGAGCTTTTATAGCAAGTTCTTTAGAAGCAAAAAACTCTTTGCTGTGGGTGTGTGCATGTGTGTGGATATGCATGTGTTTATGCATGTTACATAGAGCATTAAATCTTACCCTTTTCTTTTGCCTGGTCCCTGCAGGCCAACACAATACTAATTACCTTGGAAAATGATTGATGTTTGTGTTAAAGCCAACGTGCAGGTGGAATGTGTGTTATAATTTTCCATTCTTTAATTTATCTCCTGTTAACAGCTGATTGCTGCCTTGCACAGGGGACTGTGGAAAGCTTTACCAAAGGAAATATCTGGATACATACAAATTTAAATCACAATTGCATGATGGAAAGGTCTTTTATTTCATTCAGCTTTTTGTTTTTAAAATTTTTCCCATATGATTTGATTGTGTTTATGTCAGCCAGTCTGAGAGGGACCTTTCAGAGAGCTGACAAGTGGATGGGACAGGGCCATGAAAGTGCAACCAGGTGAAGAGGTGAATTAAGTTTGTTCAAACACTTAAAGAGACTGGTGAAAAAGATGACTTCTCATTTAATACTTCATGCTAGTAAACAGACATGTCAGGTCAAATTACATTAAAAAAAACAAAGTTCATTACTCATACAAGAATATATTATTCATGTCTCTAATATACAGCATAACTCTCTGTAAAGTTTTCGTTGTAAATGTGGGATTTTGGCAATGGTCAATAACACCATCTCACTCTGTTCCTAATAGAAACTGGGAGAAATGAGTTAATAGAACCCTGTCTCCTTGAACTGCCAAGCTTTGCACAGTTCCCTTGCTATTGAACTCACTAGCTACCTGTTTCTTGACCTGTTTTTATTCTCTGTTGAGAGCTCTTCTAGAGCCTGTATGTTCAAATACAATGCTCCTTTTATCACACATAAACAAAGAGAAACTGCATAGAAAAATTAGAAATATACCTGTCAATAAACTTTGATTCATTCAAGTTCATGTCTCTGGACCTATCAGAAGATCCTTATCTACTCAGGCCATTGCTAGCAATAGGATTTAGCCCTGTTTTTACCAGGTAAGAGGGTTGTCAGGTCTGCGTGATAACAGAATCTTTCTGCTGAAGTAGAGCCTTGAAGCTATTCTGGCCTCCACTCAAAGAGCCCTGGATCTTTCTGTCTGGTTATAAGTTACATGTTGTTTTGGTTGACAGCTCAGAAGACAAGGGCAGACAGCTAATATTTTCCTTTTAGTGTTTTTTCAGAGTATCAATAGAGTAACTCATTAGTCCTCCAATATTTCTTTGAACAATTTGGAATCTCTTTTATCATTCTTCTTCCTCAAGTAAGTATATTGGCTCATAGAAAGAAGAATTAGAGATGACAAGGACAATGACCAAAGTGATTCAGAGGCTAGACTTCCATCCTTATCCCCAGTTCAGCCAACTGTAAATGGATCATTCATGCAGAGGAATCAAATGTGTCCAAAATCCTGGATGCATCCTGTTGACTCCACTAACTGGTGGGGATTGCTGCACCTGTCCAGCAAGCCAGCTAGACTTGAACACACTGTGGATAAAATAAGTAAACTCCAGAGCTATCACTTCCACATCAAATGCACCTATAATTACTTTATAGTACAACAACATTAGAGAACAAATCTAGTATTATTATCATCAGTGGTGTGTACTACACTTAAGCCATTGGACTGAATCCTGTAAATGTTCCACTTGAGAAAATCTCATTAGAATTAATAGCAGCCTTTTTGGTATAAGCATATTTACTATTCTTTTGCGGTTGTCATTTTTTAAAGTATTTCACTTAGGTTTTCTTATTCTTCCATAGCTCAGCAGTAAGAATCCTTTCCCAAAAGTGTTCTCTAGCGGGTGGGGTCAGTGTGTGTGTGTAGGTGTACCTCAATGTTTCAAATAAAAAGGTTTGCATAGCAACAGAATTAGAAGGATTAGAAAGAATTAAAGAATTAAAAAAAAGTAAACGGTGCCAGCTTTGTGGATTTAACAGCTAACCCAGTTAGGCTGGTAGATACTGTTTGAACCTCTTCTCTTGTTTTCTTTTAATCATACTTAAAGTGTTTCCTTTCCCCATGCTGCATTTGGGTGTTTCTTCTGGGGTGTGTTGCAGAGTGTAGTGCCGAATTTCAGGGCTGGTTCCATGCTTCTTATACATCTGGAATATGGCTGAGAATATTTTTTATCTTTGGAAAATGATGATTATTTCCGCTGAGACTGCTCTTGAGGAATGACGTTTTCATGATTTAACTGTCCTCATAAAAAAAGAAATTAAAATAAAACTTCTGAAGTGGTCCCGCCTTCTTCTTCTCCCCCCCCCCTCCTTTTTTTTTTAAATGAAGTTCTGGTCAAAATGGCATTTCTTCAAAATTTTCATTTAATGTAAAAAATTGTAAATATTAAGAATTCATGACTCAGTCAAAGCCTTTATTTTTTTTTAATTGAATTGATCCAATTTAATAGTTTATCACATCTCCTACTAGCAAAACTAGTGTGGCTTTTCCAATTTTGGAGTGATAAAATAGAAGGTATTTTTATTTTTATGCATTTTAGGAATATTAAAATCTAAGTTCTGCCTAATTACTCCCAGTACTGTTGTTTGCTTGACTACACTAGAATTGCAGTGACAATCCTTCAATGCTTTCCCATTGCTTCTGTCTGTAAACTGTATTTTTGTTTCTGGAATTGTGTAAGTTACAAGTACTTGGCTTGCTTTCTCACAAGAATCATGGTGTACTTTTTCCTACCTGGGTAATTAATAGGCTGTGTACCCCAGCGAATTTGTCTACTGCTAATGACTGAGGCTAAAGAGTTTATAACTGCTGCAGAACAGATATTATATTACTCAATTCTAAAAACCGAGATGACTTCAGGAGGGTAAGAAGGTAGGTGGGAAACATATTTTCCACTAGATACAACACCAAATACTTAAGTGGAACATGTACAAGATCTCCTGAGAGATGTTTGTATTATAGCAGAAGGAGGAAAAGCAATAAAATGAACAGTTTAGTACTGTTGAAACAATTTGTCACAGAATAGACACAAGTATGTTGGCATACCTGCAGATAACTGTTTCCTGCATCCGCTTGTAGAATTCCCAGGAGCCTTCTCCTCTATGCTATTGATCTCTGTGCTATTTCTATGGTAGGTACAGACCTCACATGATAATCTAACACTGCATGTTTGTAACCTTGTTTAAACATGACACGGTGTTATATTAATGGTGAAGGTGAAGGGAAAGGTAAATGTTTAATTGTAGTGAATGGCATCCATCTCATGTCTGATAAAAACCTTCCTTAATCCACACCATTCAATCATATTAGGGAGACATTTCATAACTTTAACTGAATTTCTTTGATCTGTCCTTCTGTACAATAGAAAACTTTTCTTAGTCACTGTATATCAACATATGATTTAACAATACTGTTCTTATTTCAACTAACAACTTCTTTTCACATCTATATTTTTCAGCAGCTCGTTAGACTAGAAACAAGAATGTAAAGCAGTTTTGGTACCTTGCATTTCTATTTGGTTACTCTAAAAGGTACAATGGCTTATTTTTTTTTTTTAAGCTTATGTAAATACAAAAAAACATTTTCAGTTTGTGCTCTGCTAACATTTAAGACTGCAAGAGAGAGTAGGCGAATACTTAAACATGTGGAGACTGTGCACTATTCAGCTTCTACAGAGCAGAGTTTGGGATTTTTCTGGGGGACAAAAAGGTTGAAAACATTTCTCTACAGGAATCACAAAGAACATAAAAATCTAGGTATATGATGCAAAAGTGTATTCTTTTTTACAGAGACCTAATTAAGTTGGTGTAAAAGCAGTTGCAGCTCAAATGATATTTTCTTGTTTTTGCTGATAAAGAAATCAAAGCAAATCAGATCCAAAGGGCTATATAGTTCAGTGTACATCTGTATAAATGCTAAACTTCACCAAGAACAATCCAGGTTAGGTATTAGGTATTTATAAAAAGGTTAGGTATTAGTTATTTATAAAAAGGTTAGCTATTAGATATTTACTAGGTTAGGTATTTATAAAAACAAATCCATTGTGCTGATAGTGAAAGTATTAGAGTGGACTGCGTGAAGATGTAGTGCTTGCATCCTTGCAGACCTTGATTAGGGAAACATCTGTCAGTAAGTAAGTATATACAATACCTCTCTGGAGGTATGATGATGAGAAGAGATGATCTTTAAAGGGCTCATATACCACATTTTTCCATGATCTATGGTAACTATTGCTATTCCAAATTTTCAGCCACCTCAGAATACAAACTACAAAAGCTAGTGCTCTGGGCATGAAGTCATCTAAAAAAACAGGGAGAGTTTTGTGTTTTGAAGCCCCAGTATAGGCATCTAATATAGTTAATGGAAGGAATTCATGTCTGCAAGCCAAAATTATGGTTCTCAAATTTCTGCTTCAGCTTCAGCCTAGCTGTACAGTATGTAACTGGACTAAGTGTATGATATTAACGGTCCCTCTAGGACCTCAGTTTTGACTTTTCATGCTCAGACACATTTCTGCATTGGTGGAGTGTGGCACTGCGGTGTCAGCTTGCCCCCAGCGCCTGCTGTGTGCCACATGCAGGGTGTTCCTCCTTTATCAGGTGTGAATGGTGCTCTCATACTGCGCTTACCAGCTGAGACCCAGCACAAGGTATGGTGATGCATCTTTTTCTGTTTAAACCTGGACAGAGAAAAAGACGTGTTGTTGCTCTGTTGAGAGAAACAAATAAAATATTTATGAGTCTGAATAGTATAGCAAAAAGAGTCATAGGTCAAGCTGCTGCTAGAAAAAGTGTGAGAGGGGTCAGCTCTCTAGACATTCTTCTCATGAAAGGTGATGTTTTGTACATCAGAGTGATACTAAGATACATGACTTGCTAGTGGTAAAACCAATGCCACTTTTCCTGGACAACAGTCAGAGGATCTGGCCATCCTTACCATTTGTTTAACACTCCCTGCTGAGAGGTTCTGCATGGAGGTGGTGGCAGCTGCCAGAGAGGCTGGTGGGAGAGGTCTTACGGCTGGAGGAAGGGGAGCATGATGCTTACAGGCAGGCACAGGGCAGCAGGAGTAATTGCCAGCACAGCAGAGATGGGAATGAAGTATGGGATAGCAGTGTGAAAGGGAGATGAAATAGCAGAGGGAGAAACAGCCATATTCTGCAACACTTCTTGCTGCAGCCCTTGACATTGGATATTCTTCTCACATCTCCCTAAATTAACAGAGTGAGAGCACAAATTACTTTTTTTTTCCCTTTTCCCTTTTCCCTTTTCCTTTTTCCCTTCTTTTTTTTTTTTTTTCCTTTCTTTTTTCTTTTTCTTTTTTTCCCAAATGGAAGTTCTTCACAGAAGGAATACAATTATACAATTTGTGTACTTAATGGATCAGAGTACCATCTTCTAACAGGACAGGTGCCTAATGACATCAGCACAGTGCAGCTGCAGTGATTTGTTTTCAGCTAACTGACTCCAACACCAAGAGCTGTGGTAACCTGGATCCAACCTGAAGAACATTCCTGCAGGGCAAGTGGCTGGGCTTTTGCTAGTGCTGAGCTCCATGCTGTTACTGGTAAACTGCTGCCAATTCCTGAACTAACTGATTTAAGGCAAGCTCAGATGCAGCTGTACAATGGCGCTAGTGCAGTGACTAGCATGAAGACGTACACTGCAGGGCACGTTCTCTTCATGATGCCTTATTTTACTTTTCTTGCCCTTAAGGTGAAGCATGTCCTAGTGTTAATGATTCTTGACCAAATGAGAACAGAATCAATTGGCTGCTTGGTGGAAAACAAGCAAACGTTCTAACAACACATCCACTAAATGCCTGTATGCGTGTACTACATTTACCTCTCTAAACATTCAAATGGAAGTTATTAAACGTATTGACGTTATTATAGGAAGTACTTTTGTACTTGGACAAGAGAAAGAAACAAGACACAATTTCCCACTCTGTTAAGAAAATTAAGTGATAATTTGAACTTTCTAATTTCTTACATACTTAAAATCTCACTGACTTTGCAGGTGTTAGGAGAATTATAGATACCAGAAGCTTTATTTTGTGAAAACTGCCCTCAGTTCCTTTCCTCTCCTACAAACAGGCAGTTAGCTCCTAAATCCTCCTGTCATTACTCATCTCTTAATTACATATGGTTTTGGAATCCATAATGTGCTTAGGATACCTTATTTTATCTGTCAGGCAGTAAATTTAATTTTGAAATTAACATAATGCATTAGCATTAAAACTTGACCTTCTGTCTCAAAATGTGTGATGTCAAAAATCTGATTGCAGTAATATCTTTTGAGCACGGTGGATACTTAAATATTTTTATTACCTTGTCCACACATGCTTCATACTAACATATTAACACGTTACTGGTTTTATTGTTTTATTATCCCATTAATAAAACTATAAGACCTCTTTTATGTTTAAGTACCACATTTATTTCTGTAACATAAACCCACAAAGCTCTTAACAAGACAGGCCTTTCAGGAGCTAATTGCTCTTTACGTGCAGTGATAAGATTGGGATTCACATCCCCAAGCTTCTGGTCTGGGATTCAGCTCCTATTGTAGGCATTTAAAGCTTCTCTGTGCAGTCAAGTGCCTGTCAGTGATTTGGCATTTCTTTCACACATTTGTTGTCTGTATTCATCAGATTGTAAAAGGTTCCTAAACTTCAATGGACTTTGTTCACATGTCAGATTTTTCACACATGTCATGGCCATGTGTGTATGTCTAAGCACTAACCCTTGCCCACACCTCACTGCTGGATGGCTCTCATGTGCCAAATTCTCACCCTTGTCACCTGTCAGGCTCATATATTCAGCCATCTCTGGACCATGACTATCTCACACTGGCATGTTTAAATCAAAGCACTGGAGGTGGGAACAAGGTTTCATCCTTGACAATAAAGTGCTAATCTCTGATGTACAGTTGTCCTTCCGCAATTGAACCCTTGCCATCAGAAGAAAAATAGGGGTAGAGGACCTCAGAGGACTTTCACATTACCTCCATCATCTCATAAATGTTAGAAATTAAATAAGGTTCCTACTCGCTGCTGCCAGCACCTGCCTACTGACTAGCTTCTATGAGTTGAGGCCTTCTTTGATAAATTTACAGATAATTTTTGGTAAATTTACAGATGTTTCTTAAAGGTTGCCAAACATTCACCAACTTCTTCATGAATCCAGATCACCAAATGCCTGCTACTGTTCAGCTGGCAGTCTCGGGTTCAGATTTCCCACACCAATGTCAACATGAAGCAGTGGCCTGGTGCCACAAATATGCCTGATAAACGTCTCTCTTAGGCTGTTCTTGACTGCTCTTTTGACACTGAGATCAAAATATAAACCACCCTTGTCCTTTTCTCTTGTGGTTTATTTTTTAATGAAAATTAAGGCTACCATTTCAGCCACTGATTCCTCAGACTCTTAGAGCACCTCCAGGATGGCTGAGGAGTCCTGCAGCTAGGGGTGCCACCAGGCCTTCCAGACAAGGGCAGCTCTTGGTGTCTTAATTAGCAGTGTTGCTCCCTTCTCTGCTTTTGCACTTTGCAGTGCTGAAGAGAAACAACACCCACCTTCCTTACAGCCTTCTACTTTCTCTACAGTGTTTAGTACCTAGAAAGAGAGATCTCTCAGGAGGGAAAAAATGTCTCATGCCTTAGGTTACAAACCTAATCTTCAGCCAGCTTGGACTCCTGAAGCTGGTCAGAGACACCTAACATCCGCTACGCCCAGATGCCTGCAGAGCAAGCTGTCTTCTGGAAAGCAATCAGCTGAATTTGGTTGACAGTATCCTAAAAGTTATCAGCCACATTTCTAAAAAAAATTAAAATAATATCTACAGGAACAGCAGCTTTGATTATATATAATAACGTGTCTCTGTCATAAGCATAAATATGGGCCTTTCATGAGAAATTTTAGGAAAGAATAGAATTATAGCACAAACTGATGATGAAATGAGATGTCTCTACAGGCAGTCCAGGGAAATGGGGAACACTTCAGATCTATGAGCAATTATATTAAATAATGATATGTGTTTAAATGTTTCTCTTTTGTTTATTAAATGTTATTCTTTGTGTATGCCAAGAATAACAAGTTATCTTGTTTACAATAAAAAAAGAAAAAAATTTAAAAAGAAAAATAGAAAAGTAAAAAATCTATTGTAAAGCAACAAGCAAAAAATGCAGGAGAGATTCACTTTTTTGATATGACTGCCTCTGTGGTGTGTTTTTTTAGAATTATTATAGAAAGGATTGGGTTACTTATTAGATGTATAGCTTTATAACCAGTGATTTTGTAAACCTATCCATTTATCTTTTGAATAATTACTATGTTTGTAATTATGCAGCAGGATTAATAAAATAAAAATTGGAGGGAAAAACAAGATACATCACAAAGATAAACAACAAAAACCATATTTATAGCCTCTTTTAAGGAGGGGTTTCTGCCTAAAGATTTAATCTTTAATTAAATTTATGTATTTTATTTATAGTTGATTTTATTATTTTTTCCAGAACATGCTGACACAGCAGTGGTTTTGCTAACAGAATCTATGGTATTGCTATAATAAATATTATGGCAAAAATCCCCTCTGGACTATTTCCCTAAGCGTTAGCGTTTTGAGAGTGCATTAAGGTTTGGCCACCATGAATTCATGCATTGTATATTTGATTGTAAAATCATCATTGTTAAAATATATGACCTTAATAGGTCCTGAACTGGCACAGAAAATCCAAAGGCAGAGCTAACAAACAGAGAGAACTATAAGTATTTTGGCATAGAACAGAGCTGCAGCCAGCTACTCACCAAACTTATATTGTCCAGTGACTGAAATGATGTTTCTAAGGTTTTCTTGGGGTTAGTTAATTCCCTAGTTTGATTGCTAAAGCTATCTCAGATTTGTCTCTGGTAATTCAGCCATTATTATGTCTATTCTACCATCAGCAATGAAGCTGCCTAAGTGAAGCAATGTTCGAGGTTGAGATAGGTACAGAAAGAGGGTATGTTAACAAGAAAAAAAAAAAAAAGACAATGTTAACTTTCCTTTGTCTCTTAAAAGCCACTTGCCGAGAAAGAAACTCCCCCTTGATGCTGAACGATAGTCTGGGCTGAGATTCATATGGACCTTTAATGCTGTGTGATTGCCTCATTTAACAAATGCACATAAACAAAAGCAGATAGGCTAAGTAACATCCTCAGACTCCATTTAACTATTTTCTGCTGCAAGGAGCTTCCCTGTAAGGTCCCAGACAACTGTTGTAACTGGATATGACAAGGAGGGTGGCAGAGTAGGATACCTGAGCAGGAGAAAGATCGGAGAGCAGGAGAAATATCTTGTGTGTATGTGGGATCCTCCTTACAGAACAAACATTTTGCAGAAAAATAAATGTAGGAGATGAAGACTAATGGCTGGAAAAAAAAGGACTAATGTTTCATAGAATGATACTGAGAACAGAAAGGAATTTGGGTGAAGGAAAGTGAAGATTGCATGTTTTTTAGAGTTTATTGAAGCAGAATAGAGGTAAGAGGCAATGTCTCAGACTGGAAGGAGTCCGTGGAACTTATTACTCAACTTCCCCTCTTTCTCTCCCAAAAATACAATTATCAAAAGATAATTTTGGAACAGAGCCCAAAATGAATTGGTAAGCAGTGAAATTGTATAGGTCTCTATGTAAATTTTTGTACATAGGGAAGGAGGAGAGACAGTCATATTTTGTCTTGATAGGATCAAGGCTGTAAAATCAAGAGTTTTAATGAGTAGGTTTTGACTACATTCAAAATACTGACACACTTCTCAGACTGCACAGCTGAAATGCAGGCTTCCTTCTTCCAGGTGGTAGCAAAAAGGAAAACTGCTTTGAATAAGTGATTTTTAAAATTATTTATATATATATATATATTTTAAACCAAAAAGAATTCTTTCTATGGCACTAACCTCCTTTTGTCTTCAAAAAAAGTTTCTTGACTGCCCCTTCAACTTTCTTTAGCCTGGGCATCAAGAGTGTGGTAGAAAAATAATTTAATTTACCACAACTGACTTAGAGTACTAAAACTTGTATCATATCCCTGCACTTAGGGCAAGCAACTGTGAATTTTCTTTAACAGCAATAGAGAGAAAGAGGGGAAAAACACAGCAAGTGAACAAGCACTTTCTTATCAACATGTGTTTCAGGTGACATGAAATCTGTACAACTGGAATTTAAGGAAGTCAAAGAAAAGGTGATGGATGGTTTAGATATGGTTGATCTTGATGTGAGAAGGGTAGATTGAATGGTTTCATGAAGACACGCCCAGGTGTATTTTGTGCAGGTCTACAAAATTATGGTGAAATATAACCACTCATATGTGTGGAAATTCTGACACGGTGGCACTTGATATGGGGGCTTGTTTTGGTTGTTTGCTTTTATCGTCTGCTTGTAGTTCTCAGCACTGAACATATAAAGTTCGCAAGAGTTTCAGCTGTGTTCTACGATATAGCTCTGAAAACAACAGATATGAAAGAAGAAAAAAGTACTTTTCTTAAACCTGAAAAATACTGGGAAGATGTGAAGCAAGCAGTAGGTGGTGGTGCAGTAGAGATAGAGATCTGTCTACAGATATTTTCTCCCCTGTAATTTCTGAATTTAAGAGATTTCGCAGGCTGTATCTTAGAAGAAAATGTAAGTGCATTGTCAAGACAGGGAGAGAATCTGGACAGATTAAAAAAGACGTCAAAACACAAGTGGGAAAAAAGGTCAAGATTTCATTCTTAATGATATTTTTTTTCCACAGGGGAGACACCCTGGGGTGCATCAGGGATGATCTGTATGAACAGACATGGCATAACTAAAGAGACCCTTCATTTTAAGCATGCACTCAAAACCAAACTCCTCTCATTAAGTGACTGAACAAAAGGCCATGTTCAGAGGTGGGCTGGATGTAGTTGTTGGGAGCACTAGGAGATAAATGTGTGACCAGCTGTGTACTGCCACCTAATTCATCTACAATTTACCTGCAAGTACAGGTAACACCGGGCTCCTTCCAGCAAAGCCCTGGTGTCACCTGCTAAGATCTGTATGAGCCACTGCATGTGAAGGCACATCACAGAGAACAGAAATCCCTCGAGAGGAACAGAACAGGTCCCCAGTCCAGAACATTTGATAGGCTAAACTGCATAGCTTAGAGGAATAAAGCCATGCTTTTCTCTTACCCCTCAAAGAACCTGTCTGGTTAGTCCTCATCATGAAGCAGCTATTCAAGGGCCAGGTGAAGCAAGCTCTTAATGAGTGTCCTCCACTGGCTGTTGGGGACCTGGGCAGTCAGAAAATATGTCATTTTAAGAAAAATAATGCTTTGAGAAAGACAGAGATGGCACGATTCATTTTTTTTTTCAATGAGAAAATAGAGCTGTTAGCAGCTTTTACCTTGCCTTAACTCACTGCAGCCTTCCATGTGTTCTGGTCAAAGTTCATGGAAATTGATACATTTCCGGATTTTTTTTTTTTTTTATGGATTGGCATTTTTTTGATGGGAAAAATACAACTAATTTTCTCAGCTCTTGTGGGGTATACTTTATTTGTTTATTTTTTCATATAGTGGAGATTTTATTATGTGTTTTATTGTTATTTAGAAACAATAGCAAAACTTTAAGTGTTTTCCATTGAGACATCTGGCCTCCCAGACTTTCTTTTTAAATCCAAGCTACCGCAGACTGGTTCTCTGAAACATTGTACTTGTTCCTTTTTGCCACATTTAAGTTTCAGAAGCAGGCGGCTCAACTCTACCTCTTGCTGATGGCAAGTATTGTCTGCAGGCTTTGTTTTCCTGCTATGCACAGTGACCGATACTGAACCTTTACCCCAATGGTAACTTGACAGACAGCAGTGGAGAAAAAGATTGGTACACTTAAATAAAACATTTGAAAAGAAATATACCCAACTCTGGATATTTAAGAAGGGGAGGAGACAGCAAAACATTCCAGATTTATGAGGGGCCACTACGGGTATCATGTGGTTTTGCATGAGCAGTTATATAATTTAGTGACTCTCGTGATACTCTGCGTTAGATTTGCAATTGAGAGAGAGGAAACTGCAATCAACTGTATTAAATGCAACTATTTTTTATCAAGGGTTTCTGATGACAATATTACTCCAACAGCTTGTGTGTGTCATCAGAACCCAGAGGTAAAAAATATAGCACTCTTTGGGTGTATTTTATTATTTCACGATAATTGGATAGCATGACACCTAATGAAAATTTACATTAGGCAGACACCCAGTGTAAATTTCACTTTTTTCAGTCCTTTTCATCCTCTCTTGGCTGGCTTAGTGTACTTGTACTGATGTTTTGGAAAATATGATTTTTGATGAATTCTTAGGTATTAAAATATCTAGGGAGTTTTGAAGTATTTCCAGCAGGAAAATAGTTAATTGATATAATTTTCAGTTCTATAATTATTAAACTATAATTATTAAAAATAATTAATTAAAAAAGAAAAGTTTTCTTAGACTCTGAGTCTACAAACAGCGATGTACTTGCTTAAATTTATACATGCCAGTAGCCTCACTGGAAACCTTCCTAAACCCAAGTACATGTGCAAGCATTTGCAGAATAAGCTCTCAGTTTGGTTACATTTGACTCATCTTAAATTTGCAAAAATAGTTTCTTGAGCTTTTTCTGAAATTTTAAAAGTCTCTTTGAGTACTAGATGAAATTTCAGGGTTCTCATTTTGGCCGAATAAAGCTTGGCTGTACTTAATGAGACCAGTGTTTTGTTTTCAAAATAATCACTGTAATGGAAAGTGTTAGGGAGTTTTAATGGGATGTGCTTTTTAATAAACAGCAGTAACACTTTGTGATTTTATAGCGCCTTTCATTGTAGGTTCTGAAAGTGCCTCATGAATGTTTTAGTCTCACATCACTCTAATCAGAATGGTATTGTTGTGCTTGTTTTACAGACAGGAGACTAAAATTGAGAGATTATGTGAGCTGTGAAAATGAAAATCATGAATAGAGTCTACAGTGATAATGGTTATTCACAGACATTCACACACACTCTCTCTTCTCCCATACTTTTAGCCACGTTTCTTTAGATGTACTTTTATGACTGTCAACTAATAGCTGTCATGAATATAACTATACCTTTGACTTGGCAAACTATTCCTGGTTAGAAAATCCTTACTTATAATCTCACTTTCTCATTATTTTAAAAAGGACTTAGTAAACATGCCAAAGCCAACTCTACTCTTAAATGCTTTTTGATTCAGGCCCTATTTAAGTGCTGGAGATGAAATCTGATAGACAAAGGGATAGATTTTTTTTTTGTTTGAATAGAGACCAGCAAAATCCGTGTTCACCTGGGCACTGACACTTGCCAGACTGATTAATGCAAATGCATGCAAAATGCTTTTTTGAATATTCACTTTCTGTAATACAGTAATAAAATCAGAGTTCAGATTGCTTGTCTTTGTTTAAGAGAAAAGCCATTCCTATTGTCTTAAATTGATGTGTTTTATGTTGAAATGCTTATAAATTCTACCTGAAATACTTTTATGTCTATTTTCTGACTCTGAAACTGTTGCAAGCCAAAAGCTGAATTGAGAGTTCTGAACAGTGCATATATTTTCCTATTTCACACAAATGTTTCATTACAGTATGAGATTTTATGGAGAAAATGATCTATTCATGTACAAACTTGGTTTTAATTCAAAATAGAATGACCTTGCTTGAGTAAAATAGCATATAATTACACAGAGAATAGATATTGTTTACTTCACAATGATCCTATTCTGAACTTCCACACTGATGAAAAAATAAACAAAAACATCAGAAAATTGGAAAGAAAATGTATCCACAGTGTGTTTTTTTTTTTTTCTTCCAGTGAAGACTTAAATTAAACAGAGTCTTATAATAATCTTTGGTATGCTTGACCAGTGTTAAAATTAACAGATTGTTATTGTACCAAAAGGGAGTATTTTAAGCAAATAATTCCACTTAAAAATATTTTAAAACCCACATTTTTAAGTTTATACTGTTGGAGGTTATAGTGGCATGTTTGATTAATGAGCTGTTTTATTGGTGATGCAAATAATATGTAATGTCATAAGACCCATATGTTGTAGATTAGAGAGGTATTAAACTTACCTTGGCACAAAGTGAAATATCTAAAATATCCCTCTGGTAAAATATATCATTCTAGAGGAACAAGATATGTTGGCATTGCTTGTATTTACGTTTTGATAAATTACACATCATGTTTACTTAGCTTTAGTATCCAATCAAAAACTATTCTTCCTCATACTTTTGCTTTCTCTTTATTTTTCAGGTTCCTCGTGCAAATTCTGTTTGTGGTGGTCAGCAACTGTGTCAGACTGCATGTTACCTGACAGTTATAAACAGAGACATGAAGGAAGACAACAGTGTCAACAATCCTGTTGTTTATTGCCTTTTATCTGGAATGGTGCAAACAACAACAGAATTAGGAATGCAGGCCTCACCATGTGAAGGATCCTCAGCAAAACTCCAAACCACACAGTGAAAATTCACTTGGCTCCATGTTGCATGGGAAACCTGAATCACAGGTCAGTGTCTGTTTAAAGATTCACTGAGATTCTGGGACCTTTGGAAAAAGTTTAGTTGGGAAATGATGGCCTGATTTATGAATTTAGCTGGAAACTGCATATAAAAACCTCAATTAAACCCAGAACCATATGAAACTCCGTGATTTAAGCTGAATTTTACTCTGAGGTTTTGAATTCTGTTGACACTGGATAGTAGACTGTAACTCAGAAGGAGCTTTGTGTGCACTATGGTGCAATGAAACTGCCAGGTTTCATGTTTTTCTCTCCAGGTCTCTCCAGATATGCAGCAAAATCTGGCTCTCAGAAGTTTATGTGTTGCAGGGTCAAAAATGTCTGCTTCTTCTGGTGATAAAATTGCGATTGAGAACATCTCAGAGGAACACAGCTATCTCCTTTGCAAATTTAATCTTTTTCTGCCAGTAAAGAAAGAATGATCCTTCTTCTTTTGTTTTCCCATGAATTTCTGTTGGCTTTGATAAATTGGGAAAAACTTCCATACTGATTGTGGCCATCCCAGATGGGATGTCTTCACAGAGACCTTCAACTAAAAATGTAAAATACACCACCATGCGGAAATGTGCTTTTTGTCTGCCAGACCATTTCTAACATACTTGATCAGACCCATGTTAAAACACCCATCTATCTTTCCTTACTCAGAGCAAAATGTGAACAGATGTGATTTCCTACAGAATGATCAGCAAAAGTTACCTCTGTATGAAGAGGAAATAGACTTAAAATCTTTAATGTACCTTATCAGCATTTTTTACACTTGCTTTGTTCTCTGTTACTGTGATTATGAAAAAGAAGCACACTTCAAAAGCTGACAGTTTTGATCCAGTACATACAGTGGTCTTTACTTGCCCCTGAAGACAACTGTACCAAAATTTAGTCTGTGGATTCAGATAAAAATGAGCCCTTTGATAAGGACTGGAGTCACAGCTGATACCATAGAGAAATAAATCATCTCTGCTTTGCCATCTTGGTCAGCAGCATCCCAAGGAGAGAATCCTTTCAGGGTCAGCACATAAAACCATTGCTCTTGTTTCTCTCAGGTTCCCTCTGAGACGTTATACCAGTAGCTTCTCTTCTTGAGATGCAATGGCAAAAATTGTCCTGCATTCTAGCTCCACCAGGCAAAGCCACTGTTGAGTGGTATAACCTTAGGCTGAATTCACTTCCTTGAAATTCACTTCTTGCAGGAGTACTGGTTCCACTTCTCTCTTTACAGTACATACTCATCTGGAAATGATCATCTGGCCCCAGTCTTGCAAACACTTATGCATGTTTTGCACTGTACTACAGTAGATTACTTTACAGAAATCAATGGGTTTGTTTGAAAGATTAAGAACGTGTGTAAGTGTTGACAGGATTTGGACCCTAGTCACCACAGGAGGTTTTTAAAATACCAAGGTGGTGGAGGGGGTTATGCAGAGAGAAAGAGTTTTATTAGGTTCTTAGCCATGTTTTCATGCAAATGCACATACATAAATAAATAATAATAAAAAATAAATATACTGAAAACGTGTTCTATGGTAAGTAGACCATTCTTCCTTGGATGCCTCTCAGCATTTTCCTGAAAGATCAAGCCATCCATTAAATAGAGTATTTGTTTTCTAATCATGGTAACATTGTTAGTTTTAAAAAAAAAAAAAAAGAACAAAACCCAACAACAACAACAAAAAAGCTCCTCATAACTAATGTAACCTCCACACATTACAGAACGATCATGTCCAAAGAATAGACATTGACAGATTTGAAATAATTATGTAAATTTACCTAGGGTCCTATTTAAATGCATATTTTTCAGACTTACAATCTAAAGAAAGAAAACACCCTTAACCAATCCTTAGTGATTGCTGAGGAAGCTATACCTACATGCCTGCATTAAACTTAGCACAATATGCTATAAAAACCTCATTAAATATCTAAGATGTCTTTGTATCAGCATTAAATGTGCTTCTACACACATTCTGTAAATTACATGCTTATAAATTACTCATTTATAATAGCTGCAGGCTGACAGCAACAGTGAATTTTTTTTTTATACTTGTCTTTTTTTGATGTGGTTTTGCTTATGTGAACAGCTCATGATCCTGAACTGCCTGTTGATGGGAGGCAAAAAAAGATAAGTATTGCTGGTACACCCCCTTTTTCATGTTTAACGATACAATAATCAAATATGCCTCAAAATGGGAATTTATAGTAGCAGACATGATCATCTCTCTCCCTAGTACATTTCTGCTGGAGTTAACATTGAATGGTTATTGATGGGTCAATAAAACAACATTCAAAAATGCTGTTACGATAGCTCAGAGGGCCAAAAGGCATTATATTGCTTGCTTATTCTCTATGAGGAATCATAACGTGGATCTAGTTATTTAGAAACGTTAACATCAGGGTTCCCTGACAACAAAATGGACTGACAAACTAGACATATATCTTACTTGAATTTAACTAGTCAAATATATATTTTCCCATACAGGGAGAAGGGGTGGCAGTATAGATCTCAGAGAGCATGAAAGTTTATGGTTTAATATTTTTGCTACTTGTATTTAGCAACACGGTAGTCAAATAGAAACTGTGGGGTTTACAGTGCTGATTCCTCACATCTCATTGTATATACTGCCTCGTCTGATGTTCATATCTTTGGAGCTCAGCTTGACTCTGTATACCTGACACCACCACAAAACTGAGAGTCTTAATAATAAAAAAGATCCAATAGCTAACATCAGACTGCTAGGTTCAAAACTGAAAACAAAGACGTAAGGAATAGGGTAATAGGCATATTAATCTTTCCCGTATTAAAAAGATGTCTTCCTGGGTGCTTTACCCTTTACCCAGGTCCTCTCATCTACCTGTAAAAGAATACGTCCATCTGCCAGAGAACCCCATCTAGTTGCTCTAGTCCTTTGAAACTATGATAGAGACACCATGATACCATCCTACTTTGGGAGTACCTGCCATTGCCATCATCCATCTCTCTTTTTATTTAATTGTATTATATGCTAGCTTTTGTAACAAAGCTGGTAATGAGGCTGAAGGAATCCATTTTGCTTGTTCTGTCTCTGTAAGCTGTTAGGAACTGCCTCTGACACATCTCAGCTCTTCCAGTGCAACTATACTGCTGAGGCTGTAGACCCAGTCACTGAAATCATCAAAGAACTGTGACTGCTGGGGACAAAGGGAAGAATTTTGGAAAGGAGAAACTTCTAAACTTTGGTTCTCCACCATATCAATCCAGATTGATCTGCTGCTTCTGCTCAGTCTGGCATTTGAATGCTAATGTGATATTTATTTTTCATCAGCGAAGGGTGAAGGGGCAACTCTCTTGCTGGTTCAGTATACATCACAGGCAGTTACAACAATCTTAGCACTGGCACAGAAATATATATGTGTAGAATTCAAGACAGAATGCATTGGTGTGTGCATGTGTATACACACAAAGATGCATAGTCTTCAGAAGACAGTTGTAAAGATCATATATAAAGCTGAAGTTCTGGTAACTGAGTGGTCTGGTAGTCTGATAGTCTGAAGTAATGAGTGACTGCTACTCACTTCAGTGGGTGCTAGATTAAACTCACGATGCCACATAGCACATGTAATGGGCTGCAATTCAAAAGAATCCAATGTAAGATTCTAAAACCAGATATATTCTGGAGAGAGAGATGATCATGTCTGCTGCTATAAATTTCCAGTTAGAGGTGTATCTGATTATTGTAGCATTAAACATGAAAAGGAGGGGGGGTGTATCAGATTTTTTTTTTCTCTTTTTTTTGCCTTCCTTCAACAGGCAATTCAGGATCATCAGCTGCTCTATAACAAATAAAAGAAGGTGTTATTTCACAGAGCACTCATCCCATGTGTCATGGCCTATTTATATAATATGATGGAAAGTTTGGTTGGAAGATTAGAAGAACTTGATTAGAAGATTAGAAGACCTTGATTGGAAGAACTTTTACACTTAAAGTCCAGAAGACCCCATTATGTCCAGCTAACTGTAACTCCTGGATAACATAGGCAGTAGAATGCCATTCTTTAACACTTGTGTTGGGAACACAAGTTGTGGATGACCTTGATTTAAATATTCATGTCATAGAGAATCTACCACGTGCCTTAGTCTTATTCCAGTGCTTTGTTAGTTTTGTTGAATGCTCAATTTGTAAGAGTAATTATCCAGATTGATCATCTTTCTAATCAGAAACTATCATGTGATAGTAAAGATGATAGTAAAGATCACATAGACAATAATGAAGTGTTCAGTAATGAAGTTTTGTAGTGGTTTGAGCTTCTTAAGTCTTTAATTGTGAGGGATGGTCCCCTCTGAACTATTTACAGAATTTTCCTAAATAGAAGGAGGCATAGAAGGAGAAAAGAAAGTCTGTATGACACCACATACAAGAGAGAAAAAACAAAGTGAGAAAAGCTCAAGGAGAGAGGGTAGGTGAAGGAAGATGGAATGAATGATGGAAATCTGAGGAGCTTGTATGTGAGGTAGAACAGTGCATTCTTCAAGGACCAAGTCCACCCACCTGTGCATATGAAGGAGGCAGGGAAATCCTTTCAGTTATTTTCTGTGGGTATTTTGTCTGTTTTTATTAAAGAAGTTGCAGCTCTGTTTCTACCACCTGAGAATTTATAATCCATAAATACCATAATCCTAGCAGGAGGCATTTCTTAGAATGACCTTTTGTCCTCACAAATACTACGGGAAAGCATAAATAAAATTCATATTTGAACCTTTTGACTTGGAAACTAGCTTTAAAAAGTTACTTCTATTCACTTGAAAAAATAGAAACATGAAGTGTGACCTATCTCTCATCAGAATTCTTGTGCTGCCTTTTCAATAAGTGAATACACAAAATGTTCAAAAAGTAAAGATGCAACCAACCAACAAAAGCTCCAAGTTAGCAAAATTGTTTCCAACAGATCAAAAAGTAACCTGCAGTTAGAGTTAGAAATTGCTGGAAATAATGACTTGTTCATTTGACCCTAGCGTCTGTAAATAACGAACTGCAATTTTTGGAAACATGCCCCAATATACATTGGGCCATTTGTGTAAAACCTGAGATGACTTATCTAGTGCTATATTTATCTGAGTTATTCCCCATTTGGGGTCATGTATCTTTAAGCAATGTTTTTTGGACTTTATAAATACCATATACACAGAGGTTTCTTGAAAGAGCAAGATGGTATTCAGATCCAGGACTGCCCCAGTCAGACCTTTACAGTTTGATGTTTGCACTGTAAAATCCAGATGCTATGGTTTTATAACAGAATTTATATTGGACTTTTGCTGCAATGGACTCACACCCTCCACTCCCACTTTTATGTTTATATTGAGAATGACTCTATTTTTGCTTTAAATGTGTCCAGCTATACAGCCTTTAGTTATTGTCTCAATTCTCTCTTTATTGCTGCATTCAATCATTCCTTCTCACAAACATCCCCTCTTTTGAAATCTAACTTTGAATTACTTCTCTTTTCCTCAGTTGTTGGCACTCATTTTCTTGCACAATTTAGTTAATTCTTTCCTAGTCAGTATTCTTATATCTTAATATTTGATGTTTTTTCCCCTCTGTTGGCATGCGGTTGTGGAGGGAAAGAGGGCAATGTATTATTTTTTAAGTTGCCTTCTATAAAAGAAATGGATTTTTGTAGCTCCTCCAGTGGGGCTTTTTTGTGTTTCTCAGGTCACTGATGAAGAGAGAGGAGAAAAGTGATTGAAAAACACATTCAGAAGCTGTCTACTCTTTCTAAGAACTGCAGCAACATTACAGAGAGAGTAAGTGATATTCTTGGATGAACAATTTGATCAGAGAGTAACGGTAATGTTTTTCACATTGACTCCTGTTCTTTAATTTTATTACATGGGATTAAAAGAAAAGATTTTTGGAAGCAAACCGAGACAATACAAATATGAATGTTTTCCTCATTGTTTCATATTATACTAAAAGCAAACCACATGTTTTCTCCAAGAATCAGAATCAGGCATGGACATTTTTTCTTCTGAGTATGGAAATACTTTTGTCACACAGCCCCTCCCATTCTGCTATTAGCTATATTCACTGTAGTCTATGATTAATGAAGCCTTGCGATACCCATTTTAACAAGGAAACAGGCCTGAGTAGGCTGTGAGGCTGTATGTCAGTGAAGGTGAGAACTTGGTAATCTTTGTTTATGGCTTCCTCTAAATATTGACAGCATTCTTCCTGACTAGAGCTTGATTTAGGAGGCTTTTTTTTTTTCCTCACTAAGGTGGCTCAAATGATTAATGTAAGATGGAAATGAATTGCTGAACCTTTACACTAAGAAATCTAAGATTTTGATTTTTCTTGCCTTATTCCCTGAGTACATATTTTAACCATTTGAATAACTTTGTTGCTTTTTATCAAAAGAATGATTCATTCATTTTGAGATGGATCTGGTGAGTGTATTTCAAAAAAAAAACTGGTAAAAATTAAATAGTATAATGATGATTTACTATGACCGTGCTAAAATACGTAGGATTGTTTTTTGTTTGTTTTTAATGGAAAAAAAAAAAGGAGTTTCCCAAAAAGTAGGCAGATTTAAATTTCATTCAGAAGTACTGTTGAAGGGACTGGAAGACAAGACTTATAAAGAATGGTTTATAATTGGAATTTTTAATTTATAAATTGAATTTTTATTTTATAAATGGGAATTTTTAGTCTGGTGAAAAGGAGGCTGAGGAGACACCTCATCATTCACTATCTGAAAGGAGGCTGCAGCTGGTGTTGGAGACCAGCCAGGGTGCTGGTCTCTTCTCAGAGGACAAGTGATAGAACATGAGGAAATGGTTTCAAGTTGTGCCAGGGGAGGTTTAGACTGGATGTCAGGAAGAATTTCTTCACAGAAGGGGTGATCAAGCATTGTAACTGGCTGTCCATGGATGTAGTAGCCACCACCTCTGGAGGTATTTAGGAGATGTGTGGACGTGGCACTAAGGGACGTGGATTAGCGATGGGACTCAGTAGGTCAGGTTGATGGTTGGACTTGATCTTTTTTTTTTCAACCTAAATGATTCTACAATATTTATTAGTAAAGTTCCAAGGATGATTAAATTCTTTAACTGGTGTAAATCAGTTTACAGTACTGAGTTTCAGTTAAGCTTATGAAGGTGAACAAGCAGCACTTTCAGGAGTTGCAGAATCATTGTTTAGAAATTTTATTTGGGAACAGACTGGCCTGAAGCTTTGGTGGTGCCACAGAGAACGTTATAAGTTCATAGAATCCTAGAATAATAGAATAACCCTGAGTTGGAAGGAACAAACAAGGATCGTCAAGTCCAACTCCTGCCTCTATGCAAGACTACCTAAAAATTAACCTATATGTCTGAGGCTGTTGTCTAAATGCAATATGGCAATCAAATGCCGCCTGAGATTTTGAATGTTGAAAGCTATCTATTGGTGCTTGCTTGATAATCCTGATATAGTGAGCTGGGTGATAATAGGTCAGTTCTTAAGAATGAGCATATATTCACACCATGGGATCACCACTGTAGTTTGGTATGTGGTCTGGAGACAGAACGTGATTTCTGTAGAAAAGAGGCCAACTTTGAACTCTGCATGTTCTCATCATCTGACCACCTCCAAGTCAAAAAAATACTCAAAAAACTAAGACTTTACAGAGTTGGCAAGCATCTTGTTAAAAATTTATCTTTTCTCTTAGACTAAATATGGTCAATAAAATATACTGCTTGGAACAATGAGCTACAATCACCTTTACAGCACAAGATGTTGATAAAACGAATTAAAGAAGGGAATGCTGCTGCTGAAAGGAAGTAGGGTTTATGTTTGTTTGCCCTGTAAGAATGTAATAACATAATATATTGGGGGCTGGGGCATGTATTGAAGGTGTGGGGACTATCACTATCTGTTTACCATCTTGTTATTCACTAGGGTCTCCCTAGGTGTCTGTTACCATTCCCCGATAGTGATAGAATATAGAGTTCAGTGAAGTTTTGATCTGGCTCGGTATAGCCACCGTTATGTTCCCAGAATAAACTTATTGAATTGTGTTTGCTGTGATAAAGCAAAATATTTGAGTTTGCCTTTTAATTCTTTCTACTCATTGTGCCTGTAAAGTATTCTCAGTAAAGAGCCTGTGAGTAGTGAACATGGGGGTCAGTTATGCATTTAAAGGAGATGCCCAAATTAGGCATTTCATCTCTCTATTTTATGAGCGGAATCTTAGGGGAGTATCTGAAGCATCCCTAATTGTCCTGTATGTAGCCTGTATGAAGGCTAGGTACTAATTCAGACGTTTAAATTAGATACAAAAAACCATGGAATATGACTGTCTTTCTAGTAAGGCATTTATTGACCATATTGTTTTAATTGTGTTGAGAGTACTAAGGCATTGCCTTGCTTCGAGTACTCCACAAGCAAAACAAAATTAAAGCAGGGTAACTAACTCCTGGAAATTCTGGATTAAGCAACACAGGATAGCCTAGGCACAACACAGTTTCATCAGAGCCTGTGTCTTTAGTTCATGATGTGGACTTGATGGTATCAAGCCCCTGGATCAACAGCTGATCCATCTGCAGGAGTTCTGAGGTCTGTGAGCAGGGCACAAACCATTCTGTATTTTGGAG
The DNA here is from genome assembly GCF_009769625.2 of Cygnus olor. Classification (NCBI taxonomy): domain Eukaryota; kingdom Metazoa; phylum Chordata; class Aves; order Anseriformes; family Anatidae; genus Cygnus; species Cygnus olor. The sequence continues at coordinate 18,991,430 of NC_049173.1, forward strand.
TCTCTAATCTGTTGCTGAGAATTAAGCAGCTGTTCCTAGACTTGTAGTTATTTGGATATGTAAAATACCTAGCTCACGCCTGCCTTAAGGAGAAAATGTTTTCTTAAGGAGATTTAGGATTGGTTTATATCTTAGACTTCCTTAAATTAATTGCCTGCTTAGTAGCTGTCTGAGTACATGCACATTCCAGTTTGTGTTAACAGATATTTTTGTGGTCTAGCCTTCATATTTCTTGCATATTAGCAATTCATAAATATGTTAGGAAATTCTCCAGACTATTCCTTTCCTTGAATACAAACCCATGAAAAATGCTTCTCAAAATAAATTCTTAGTGGCAAAGTAGTTCAAAAAGCAAAGCGTTGTATGCCGTATGTCTTAGAACTAAAACTTTTTTTTTTTTTTTTCTGCTTCCCTCTTCCTTCTTCTCTCACCCTCCTACTCCATTTAAAGGCAATGTAACATCACCACAAAGGAAACTTTCTCTTTTCTGCATCATAAATCATTCATTTTCCCCTACAACATCAAATCCCTCCCGTTTGGGAGGCCTTCCACATTTGCCATTTGTGTTATAATCTCCACTGTATTTCTGCCTGCCACGTTGATTTATCCTTTGCTAACAAATCAGTCTGTATGGCAAAGCTGCTGCTTTCCAATTCAGGCTTTGATGAAATGGTTGGTTCTCTGTAAAACATAGCTAGGATGTGAACACAGCGGAAGATGAAGTTAAGAGGAAAGAAGGATTTTTAAATAAAAATTAAATGTGCATAATTGAAAAAAATCTAGTCTCACACACCCCCCAGTGCTGATGAGGTGTTGCTTTGGGGGTTATAAGTAGGTTAGACTGATAGAGAATCTTCACTTAACAGTTCCTCTCCTTCCCATTCCAAATCATGGAACCTCTTGTATAAAATGTCAAGCAGATGGCTTAGTGGTGGAAAAAACATACAGAAAAGTTCATATGCACTAGAGTCTTATCTATATTTACTTCCATCTCTATAGGTAAGGAACGAGTTTTAAAGCAGAGGGCAGAAAGTCTGAAGAGCTGGCATTAATTCCAAACTTTTCCCAATCATTCAGTGTGACCAGGTACAAAGAAAGCATCAGGCCTCTTTGCACCTGAGGTCTGTTTCTGCAGGATGGAGTTGATAATGCTACCTGGCAAAAGTGGTGTGTGGCTGCAGAAAGAAATAAATCAGAATCAATTTTAGAACTTCACAAATGAACGTAAAGCACAGTGGTAGCTGCAAGATTCATTGAATTGAAGAAATGGGCTGATTTGAGATTAATAAATATGAGCAACTGCTAAGTTCATTGACTTATGCTTTTAAATTTCTGCTGCTCTGGGGCTCTTCCTCAGTAGGACAACTACTGTTGAATTAATCTTTTGATCAACTGACTGTTACAAAATTGAATGGAATTAAAGCTAAAAAAGGACATGGCGACTCAGATGTGATCCGGTGTTGTAAAACTGGAGAACAGACTCTGTAACTATTTCCATTTGCTCCTCTGATGGACATTGTCACTATAAAGGCAAGTTGTCTGATCCCCTTCCGAATTAGGTTTCAAACCGCTTCAATTTTCACCTGGTGTATTAAAGGCTGCATGTCTGGCCAAGCGAGTGGGTACCTAATTGTTGCTTGCTGTTATTCAGCAAGCTGTTCTTCAACTACAAATTAGATTACAGAGCCTCCACCCTGAAATTATCTAAGCTGGTGAATATCTAATATCATTATACCCCACAAGGAGGGGAGAGTACAGGGACTAAGGTCATAATCCTGATCCTCTTTAATTCAGCTCCTCAAGATGAAGTGCTGGTGGAACATGGCCAGAAGCCAAGTTAAGTTCCTGCCTCTGTTAGAGGTTATTTGATTCTTCATTTTATGATAGCTAAATCCTTCAGTGGATCTAGTCCTATGTCTACATAACTTCAGCATGCCTGGGATTCCATCAGCTGACAGAAAATTCATCCTGAAGTCAGAAGTCTAGCATCCCAATTTGTTACACAGGGAAAGCAAAGTACCTGTGAATGGGACTCACAAATCACACAGGAATATGAGTAAATGTTGGTTAGTATGGTTTAAGAGAGAGTTCCTGCCTTATAAAGAAGAGTTGCTGGAAGCTGGAAAATATGTATTAAAATCTAGGGTAGTTTAATTCAAAATTCAAAAGAGACCAAATGAGATACATTCTTTCCATTTGTCACCTTAATCTTTGGATTCTAGAACCTTTATTTCCCTTTCCTCTATTCCAATGAATAATTGAGTATATAGTGGTTTAGGAAAGATTGAGAGAGGCTGACCTGGCATATGAGATATGAATCAATGTTACCTTATTTCCTAAGGAATGTAGAACCATTTTTTTTTTCAGATCTTCCCCATTAACGTCTTAATTTCCCAATACAATTCTGAGAGAATTAGATTAATCACACATGACACTCTGCCAATTTTAATTGGAAACAATGACTGCCTGTGAATAATAATTTTTTTTTGTGTTTGCAGCTCCAGATGTTTGTAGAATAATCCACCATTTCCTTTGCCTACATTTAAAGCCAGGCTTACAAGAGATTTAATTTCAACTCTTTGACTCAAATTGGGCAGAATTTGGGATTTGGAAACCATGTCTTCAGCTGCCTTGAATTGTGGGTCTTTGTATTCCTACATGCTGAATCCATTCCTCAAACAGTTTAGTCTCTGGCTATTCTGGACAAGACATTGTTAAGGTAAAATAGACAATTAACCTCTGGGCTGGGAGCCCCAGGCAGTATCGGGACTAGAGTGACACTCAAAGGTCAGTGGACTGTAAGCATCCCCATGGCTGGATTTCATTTATTCCCTAATGTTGGGTGTGGATGCCAATAGCAGGCAGTTGCTGAAGTCTCTTGGTGACACGGGGCCAGGGACTCTGAAAAAATAACGTCCTTTCACTCCATTTTAGGGTTATAGTGAGATTTTTGGAGGCAAGAAACAACAGGGAGCTGTAAACAGCAATAATGCTAATAATTCTGCCTTCAGTTTTGACCAGCCTGTCTCTGCTCAGTGTTGCTTGCTACATGCTAATGTCCACAGAAGCTATGGCTACAGTAGTACAGGTGTTGGGAAGGTTGGTTTCAAGAAGATCCTGGATACAAGTGCAGCATGCAGTTCAGTCTTAGAAACTTCAAGGCCTTTCCTGCAAAAAACAATGCAAAGAACATCAAGCATGTTCTTGTAAGTTACAAATCTTTTGGCACAGGCTCTTTATTTTGGTCATTACACAACTGGCCTTCTGGTCCTGCACGGCCCTTCCTCTACCCATATTTCCCTTCAGTACCTTCTATTTTTTTTTTTTTTTTCTCTACGTCCCTTCCCGCAGCTATGCTCCACCTCCATTCACTAACAGGAGAAAAAACAACTCAGGGACAAGCATATTGGTTGCCAGAGCTCTGTAGTTTTTTATCTCTTTCTCTTATCCTTGACTTGTCTGTTCTATGAGGGCTACTTTTTAAGCAAAAGGTATCTGTTATCCAGTACTTGCAAAGTATGCAGCATAAGGGAAGGTTAATTTGTAAGTAGCTTTATATAAAGGAAGTAATTTCGTAATTTTGCTATAATTCAGTGCATCTACCAGGATGTGTATGCAGAAGCACATGCATCCACCCACTACTTTGAAAACAAATTCTTGTTTTATGTCCCAAACTATTCTGGAACAATACTAGTCCTGGTTCTTCAATACCACCGTATGAAATATAAAACACATTATCAAAAGCATACTTTGCCTATTGATGCATTCTTGGGCAGAATGGGACCTTCAGCCTCCCCTTTTCCACACTTTGAGATATGCGGATAAAAAAAGCAGTTATGTGTGAACAGTTACTATTGACGGGTAACTGAATGTATTATCTTCTGATTTGAAAATATTCCTTTACCTTTATAACTGAAAGCTCTGTACACCAAACAAGAAAAATACACACCAAGAGTTCGAAGCAAGATAGTATATGCATTCCAAACAATCATTAGATCATTATTTCTACCTGAAAGCCTGTCATCTCTATATCCTGTCATATTAATGAAGTCCCAGAATGCTGGTTGGCACTGACAGACCAATGCATTGCATGTTTTATAAAATATGTATGCCTCTTTCTCTTAATTCTACAGAGATGTAAATTCATACAACTCCCTATCAATAACGTGTTTCTTAATCATAAGCTAACATTCATTCAAATTAAAGCCCTGTAACTCTTTTTCACTAAGATAAAGAAAGGATCTTACAGCTTCTTACAGTTTGATTTATTGTAATATGACGACATTGGGAACATTAAATGTTAATATCAGTGCTGTCACTTGAATCATAAGCTAAGCATAATTCTTACACTGAAGAGCTCAGAAATTACTTCATTTTTAAAAGGAAATTTATTGTGCTATATAGGCAGGTATATCATTCCTTCTGTTAGAGAACTCATGGAATATCTGCCTTCGAAATAGGCTGAACTTGTAATTTGTATTTGCTCTGTCACTGTTTTGCTGTATAATCTCATTTACCTATTCTTTCTCTTTTAAGCTGTAGGGAACTGAATGTATCTTTACTGTTTTATTAACAGTCATAGAATTGTAGAATCGCTTAGGTTGGAAAAGACCTCCCAGGTCATCAAGTCCAGCCATTAACCTAGCACTGCCAAGTCTACCACTAAACCATGTCCCTAAGCACCATATCTACACATCTTTTGAATACCTCCAGGGATGGTGACTCAGCCACTTCCCTGGGCAGCCTGTTCTAATGCTTCACAACCCCTTTAGTGAAGAAATTTTTCCTAGTATCCAACCTAACCTCTCCTAGTGCAACTTGAGGCCATTTCCTCTTGTCCTATCACTTGTTGCTTGGGAGCAGAGACCGACCCCCACTCCAGTTCAACCTCCTTTCAGGTAGTTGCGTAAGGCCCTGAGCCTTCAGGCTAAATAAACCCAGCCTTCTCTCCAGGCTAAATAAACCCAGTTCCCTCAACTGCTCCTCACAAGATTTGTTCTCTAGACCCTTCACCAGCTTCGTAGCCCTTCTCTGGACACACTCCAGCACCTCAATTTCCGTCTTGTAGTGAGGGCCCCAAAACTGAACACTGTATTTGAGGTGTGGCCTCACCAGAGCTGAGTACAGAGGGATAATCACTTCCTTAGTCCTGCTGGCCACACTTAATCTTTGATACCAGCCAGGATGCCATTGGTCTTCTTGGCCACCTGAGAACACTGCTGGCTCATATTCAGTAGTAATAGATTCACTGTTATTCAGTAATTCACAGAATAAAATATAAAAATCAATCAGCTCTTCAAAGGAAAAAATATTTTTCTCATTAGAATAATCAAAGCTGTTTCCTTTCTTCTGTTAATGTCCCTATATGCTGCCCATGACCTATATATCCATTACTAACACTATTATTTGTAGATGGTAGCAATTTCTGGACTTCAAAAGAGATCCTGTGTTTTCATGCTGCTAGATTGGTAGAAACGCATTCTTTCACAAAGATCTAGATATCTCACTGACAAGATCATCAAAGATGTCAGGAAGCAATGTTATTATTATCTTTTAAGAGATGAGGAATACAGATATCATTTGACTATGTTGTTCATCAAGGTTTATGTTGGGACTTTTGTCTGTTGTATAAAAAGTATTATATTGGCAAGGTAGCTACCAGTCCAAGTAACTCTGCTAAAATTCACCCTGTAGAGCCTAATTATGTATGAGTATTGGTGATCTATTAGGATCTAATATTTTAAGATAGAACATGCTTTCATTGGGAAGCAGACAAAATAATTCTCTCACTTTTTCAGTCACTTCTGGGGACTAAGTTGTGGTACAATCTAGGAAGGCTGAAAGCTCACTTCTTTGTAATCAGCTCCCTAGGGCTCCATCAGTGGCCCGATCTACTATGTTTATTTAGAAAAAATATCAAAATAACTTAATAAAACATTAGACCTACAGCTGCCTAGTTAAAAACTGTAAGAAGCTGCTGAGAATTTTTTTATGATGGAGGATAAACCTGAGGAAGAGCCTGGCTCAGTGGAAAAATATCTTAAAGAAGAAAAGGTCATTGAGATTGTGATGGATGTGGAAAGAAGAATAAGACAAATTTACAGCAAAAGAAACAAATGGGGTTGCCAGAACAAGGAAAGATCTGGACGAGCAACTGTGATGCAACAGATCAGTTCCTGTACAGAGAACAATCTTAGATAAATCTTTCTTCAGTCTTAAACAGACTCCACTACAAAGATTCACACCTGACTTTTAAGCCTGTCTGCTTGAAGTTTCTAATGGTTGAGGTACCAGCTGGATCCCATTTTCATTCCAGCTAATAGCTGGGACATGGAACAACTTCAGGCAGACCTCAAAAGTTAGCAAAATAAAAATAACCTTATATGTGCTTCTGTTATAAGAACCACAGAGTTGTTGTCTTAGGAAGTAACAAAAGCAAATCCTGTTTACCAGATGGGAGATACTGAGGGGGAGTTTATAACTAGCAGATACAGAATAGCCATTTAACAGCTGCAAAAAAATTGGAATTCAAGCAGTTATTTTTCCATATTTAAAGGGTCAAAGATCAGAAATTTATAAGAAGACACAGTATCTGCTTTGCACATATTACTAATGCTGCTGAACAGATAAATTCTGTATGCTTCTGTGTGCATATTGTTCAAAACTCATTGCAGTTAAGTTTCAAATCTTATAAAAGGGACTTACTTCCAGAGCCAAATGTTAAACTTCTTTTCTAATTCTCCACAATTTTCTTTAATTGTAGGTAGATAAGGTGTGAAAAAGCAGCAAATTCCTTTAGAACTCTCTGGGCTGAGGAATTGAGCAACACAAGACAAAAGGCAGATCACTTTTTCATTTAATAAATGAAAATTAAACAGTAAAGCAGTTATACTTTTCCAGTCATAAATATTACAATACACATTATATAATATTTTTTCTTTTCCAAATACCTAATCTCATGTTTCCTCAGGAGGAAACATATCCTCCTGCCTGCCTTGACAAACTCATAAATTCTAGATGAACTGTTATTTAGAAACATGTCAGGATTGTAATTAAAAAGAATTGATACTTAGTACTTGTCTATTTTCTTTCACATTGATGGATTGAGGAAGGGACAGGAAAACACATATTTACATCTGTGTAAACAGAAATAAAGGCAATAATACTTGGATTGCATCTAGTGATACCATTAGTAAACTCCGATATGCTTTGCAGTTAAGATATTATTCTCCAGATGTACAAAGGAGCTGGGTAAAAATGTTAAGTCTCAACAGCTCCTCAGATCTCTCTGTACTGGTGATAACTGTGTCACTTCCATGACACTTCTTGTTATAGGAGCTTGTTTACAGATACTCATTAGCAGTTCAACCAGTTAGGTTGAAGTGCTTGCCTAAGGCATCTTTTCTCCCTCCCTTCCTTCCAATTTTATTGTTACTCAAAACAAGCTAAAGGAAAACAGACAGTTTTGCTTTTGCTAAAAGTTCCTGTTGCTGTTTAGCTGAGAAACTCTGACAACTTTATCCTTTGGAACACTTGCAGCTACAGTTGAAGTTGATGAGAAGTGTGTTGTGATTTAAAACTTTGAACTATAGTATAATTTACACTATAAAACAAAATAGGAAGGTGAAGTTGCTTCAGAATGAAAAAATTTAAATGATTGATTCTGAAAATATTGCACGTCAACTTCCTCCACTTTTCTTATTTCTATTTTTTCTCCACTTTTCCTTTTTTTTAAAAAAAAAAAAATCTGGCAAGTATGTTGTTTGTGAATTATTTCTATTTCGGAGGAACTGCACATTCTGAGTGGATAAACTTCAGTGAAGACTCATTGTTTTTATGGGAGTACAGTGTATTGCCTAGCAGCCTCCACACCCATGCTGTTTGCACACCTCTGAATTTTATTTCATGCTTTCCTAGAGCTAACATCATTCATGCTCCTCATCTCTAGGATCCGTGAAGATTCTCTTCACTATGCAGTCTACGAAAGGATCTGTGTGATTTCCTTTTCCTTTACTCTCTTCGCTCCTCCCCTTCCCTTTTTTCCCTTTCACCCCCTTCCTCTCACCTCCCATTCTCTCCTTTCCATCAGTTTACTTTGCAGGACTGTGTTAGCAAACAGGCACATAGCTAAATAGGCATATATTAGGAGAGAAGAAATGTAAAGGGTAATCTCCTGTGTGAGAGTAGATGAAGTGTGTAATGACATGCTGGGACACATTGATGGTGGTATCCAGGTAACCTTGATCAGCAGCAGCTGGGTTAGTTCACCTCCTCATGTCCTAAAGTGAATGGTCTTCATTTTGAAAGATGACCAGGAACTATTAACGTCTACTTATCAAGACTTCTTCGTTCCCTCTGTAGTTAATTGCTTGTGTAATGCTTTCTGCTAAGTCATTGAAAGATGAGATTCTGGCCTATGCTTCAGTGAAGAGTTAAATGGGGAATAGGAGAAAGAGGGATTTCATAATACGGTCTGTAGAATCTCCACGCACCATTACATTGCTTACCAAGCACAGGACATATGGGATATATTTCTGCTATGAGAGGCAGCCCTGATAGCCTCATATGCTTTTTCTCACTGTGGAGTGAAGTCATGCTATGCTATTCCTACTGCTGTATTTATACTGAATCAAACTTATGTCTATCATCTTTGAATTTATGCCTAGCCCGGAAAAAAGGCCATTTATCAAGCTGCTAGCACTTTCCATATCAGAGTGACCATGAACCCTTTGAGGCAATTACTATATAATAATCTTTAAGTACTACCATAATAAATAAAGAGTAAGTGCACGAATCTTCACTGGTAAAATACTAAATACTAACAACCTAATAAGAAATTGAGCAGAGCTAGCTCCTTTTTTTTCACAAGGTTTTGCAACAGGACAGCCATGAGGAAGACACATTAAGTGATGGCTCTTCCCTTCCACTTCCATATGTTTCCTCTGGCACCCTGAGAGCACATGACCACCCTTACCTCAACTTGCATCTTGCAGGTAACCTTCAAGTAAGATCTGGGTCCTCTGTCAAAGTTGGGTCCTTGGCTTTACTTTGCTATGCTTTTCAGTAAAACTTCTGCTTCACAAAGTAAACTCAGTGTGTAGAATAAAATTGTTCTGCAATTTTGAATTCAATTTAGCCTTTCCAGATCTGAAGAAAGTTTGATGAGTTAGAAAACAGCTGAGCTGCCTTCCCATGTGGTGAAACTTATTACACAGGCAAGTCACAAATCCTTTTGTTCTTTTTCACAAACACATATTAGATGAGTTTGCAAAACTAATGGCACAGTCATGCAATGGTTGACACATTTCTCATATCTCATGAACTAGAAGTCAGCCAGCTAGCTTTTGAAGCTTTCAAAACCATCCATCTATCATGTTGAATATTGATCTTTGTGCATTGTAAGGAGGTTTCCAGCATAGAAATGGAGCATAAAACATTATTTCAATTATTTGCCCAAAGCTACACCAACATTCTGGCTTGTTGTTAAGTTTCAGGGGTTGATATATTGGTAATTCAATTATGATGAATTACCAAGCATTTCCATTTCCAGTTCATTCCAGTTTTACCAGTGCTTGAGGATAAAAAAGAGAGTGAAGACTAAATATGAGATACTTCTCAGTTCCTTTACAGGCTGCAGACAAAACAACACTGCTGTCTACATTGCATTCCTCTAGCAATGAAGTAGTGTTGTACTGCATTTCTCATGTCTCATGTTCTTTTGCTGGTAGCTAAAGGACCTTTTACATCTTACATATTTGTACTGACACTGGCTATGAACTATCTTATTATTTAGAAGTTCTGAGTTGCTGTTATCATTCTGGCAGAAATCAGAGAGTCTTCAGTGAGGCAATTCTTTGCAGCACTGCCTGTATATATTAAAGTCTTCATGAGGATCTGGATGGGAACTAGAACTATGCTAAAGGGGAAACTTCACAATCAGCTGGAAGCACAAGTAGTCACTGCCTTCCTCTGTCCATCCATTCTTGCCCTTGGAACAGCTCACTGTGCTAGTTTGGCAGAAATGCTTGTATTAGCTGCTGTGTGGTGGGCTGACTTGTGGAAGGAGGAAGGTGGCAGAGGGCCAAAAACAAATGGCTGGGAAGCTGGTGGTATCAGTTATCTAAGGTTGTTCAAGCAGTTTCTCTGTTGAATTTTCAGTCACAGTCTCAGAATTCAGATTTTGGGGGGATCAGGTTTCAGGTTTTGTTCAAAGCACTATCAGACACATCTGGGTCAGAGTCTGGAAACAGTCCCTGTCTGGTTTTGGTTTGGCTTGGCTGTAGCTGAAACGACAGGAGCTGGTTCAAAGAACCAACAAATTGGAAAGGAGTCAGACTGAGGTTCACATGCTGATTTATCTTTAAGTGATGTTATCTTTAATATGGGCTTAGTTTATCTGTTGGATTTTGCATGTACCCCACTGCCTACTAGATTTTGCAGAAGGTAGAATTAAAACAGAAAATGTTCTTCTGCTACTTATAAGATGCAAAAAAACATTCCAAAACCACATCGGCTGCACTTGTAATGCTGTAGAAAAGCCCATCTGTGCTGCAGCATCCACAAGATAGCTTACTGTCACTCTGTATAAACTCAGCTATTTACTTACAAGAATGTAATTCAGGCTATTCATTTGGTAAATACCACAGATTTCCATTGAATAATGGTGAGTTGATGAGCCTGATTTAGTTAGACATTTTAATTAATTGTTCCAAAAATGCCTGAGCAAAGGGGTATCATCAAATAATCAATTATCTAGTGGCTTTTAATTGAGATAGTTAGGACTATTTTCTGTTGTCAGCCTTTCAGGAGTTTAGGATCCTGTTTCAATGATCAGAAAATTATATCCGTGCTTATAGAGAAACAGATATGTTAAAAGAGGACAAAACTCATGGCTGGTTCAAATAAATGTCATAGACTGGCAGACATAATGAAAATACTTCATTTACTCTACTATTAAAAGTTAATGATGTGTGTATATAATAACTTAAAATCTAATGTTTTCAAGTGCTGGCTATGGATTTTCCAGAACAGCTGGATACAACATGCATGCTAATTGAGAGAGCAGCTGGATTTCCCTCTGCTGTTGTGAATAGGTGGGATTTAAAGGGAAGAGTGCTGCCTAGTGCCAAACATAATTTCCAAACCATTGTGTCCTCTTGGGATATTTTGATTGAATTAAGAAGTTTCAGTAGTTCAGTAAGTTCATTACAATGGGTAACAAAAGGTACTGTTCAACAGACTTACTGTAAACAATATGTAGAACTTTTGCTCATTTGCTAAGTCTGCAAGCGATTCTTAAAGCACTATCAGGATTGTCTGAGCTTTAGAAGTCATATTAGACACTACAATACATTAAAAATCTATCTAATTGTTGGACTTTCCCCACATACTCTATGATTTTCTAATACCCGAACTAGAACTTCTTTAAAAAAAAAATTACTGTATGAGAAAGTGCAAGAAAAATATCTTTCTCATAATGATTGCAAGTGTCTGGAGGAAAATATCCTGTACTTTTAAATTCTTCCATTCTTGCCTGCCATCCTTACTACAAGGCTTCACTGTCTTTGTTCTTGCCAGATTGATTTGTCCCCAGAGCAAATATGACTTTATTATTCCAATCTTTACAAATGTGAGTTCCTGTCATTGTTTGGGTTGAAATCTTTACCATCTCTTCTTTCTTCTGTTTACTCAGCGTGAATATCCAGTACATGCAGTAATTCAGTTTAGCTTTATCAGATATGTGGTCCCATGGTAACAGTGAGGAATATCTTCATTATTAATAATATTATGAGTACAGCAGACTACTTATGGAGCTGTGTCTGCATATTTGTGGAGTGTGTCTAGTGTTATCTGTCCTCTGCTAATTAGAATTTAGCTGACAAAAGCATGGAGTGAAAAGGAGGGAGGACATTTTAGCTTTGACTGCTTATTATAGTCAGCTCTATACCGTGCCCATACTGCAGATTGCAGCACAGAGGAAATACATCTAAGTTCAGCTTCAAATTAATGTGCTCAGATAATAGAAGGAATTTAGCCATTCTAATATGGAGTTTTGTGTAATATTCCCAAAGACAATTGACTTGGGAATTTAAAAGGAAAAGGGGAAAAATGATACTACCAACATGGGATAGATTGTGTTGTACATATTTGCTGATACGGCGTTTGGTGCCATAATGTTTTATTGTTACTCTGCCTACTCCATGCCTTCACAGCCTGGAGGCAAGTAATATGAATGGTATATGAATCAAACTGTATTGCTTCCCTATGGTAAAGATCTAGGAGAATCTTGGAAATGCACAGTTTGGAATGAGTTGAAATTTTGATCACCTTCCACATAACAGAACTCACCAGGAGTATTGAGAGCCCAGCTGCTCTTGGACATGTGTCAAGAACAGGCTGAAACTTTTAAGACATAGTTGAATATAGAGCAACAAATAATCAGTGGTGAACTGCATGTGTTCCTGCCCGTAACAGTGTTTCTGAAGGGGGGAAAACTGCTTTGTCAACCTTGAGTTTTTCAGCCTTTAGTTTCCTTGACTATGCTTCTGACTATTCTTGTGTTACAGGAGAGAGAAGTTGGAAGTAATGTATCTCCAGCTATGGGTAGGAAATACATTATATATATCCTTTATATTAGTGCTGCATGAATGCTAGCTACACAGCGCCATGGAGTGGAACGTTTCACTTGCATGTCAGGTTTCTGGCACCCCATGATAGGATAATAGCCATATGTCAAGGCCACAGGTGGTAAAGGTTGCTTTCAGCAGGGCTTCTGGCAGGTGCGCCACTTAGGAGACACTTTTCTTCATATATTTCTCAGCAGCGAGCTTCAGTGCTGTGCTGGAACCTTTCTCCAGCTCCATAGTTCAAGTGAGTCATGGAGTGGAGAACAGGCTGTTTGATGTGCTCTGATATGTAGGTAGGGTGCTAGCAATGAGCAAATATGAAGTAGAATCAGCTGTGAGGTGGTTTTTTTGTTTGTTTGTTTTTTGTTTTTTGTTTTTTTCCCCTCAGTGAAGAAAGTGTATTTCTACCACTTACTTATCTCTATGCTGAAGAAACTGTCCGCGGCATTAGAAGGGATTCATATCACAAATCTGAAATGAACTTTGAGAGGTACACCTTAAAGACAAACTTGGAATCACAGCATGTGCTGCTGACATTGATAGAAAAGTCTATTTCAAATAATAAGTGAGTACAGCAAAACAAAAACCAGGGTGGAAGAAGACAATCACAGAATTGTCTAGGTTGGAAGAGACCTTCAAGATCACCCAGTCCAACCTCTTACCTAATACTAACAAGACCTCCAGAAAAGAAATAGCACAGCTTGTTGATAACACTAATATGCAGAAATGTTCTCACCATCAGCCTTCGAGGCTGCACAGGGAAGCTGTTTCTTTTCCATTACCCAGAAGATCTCAACATGGAATGCAAACAGTTGTTCCTCATCTGTTTCTGGTAGAATTTCAGAGTGTTTACACCCTTTGGTGGGCTGATTCCTGGAGCTAATGCTTATTATTCCCCTCCCCTCCCCCCTTTCTTTTTTAAACAAAATCTTTTCAACATCTCAAGTTAGTATGGATTTGTTCTCCACTCCCTCAGTGAGAACAGAAACAGAGCTTGTTTTAGATCCACTGGAAATATTGGCAGGGTCCTTGGAATTTGTGCATAGCTTTGAGTCCTACAGGCAAATAATAGCATACAGCAGAAATATTTACTGAACTGGATATCTAGCGATTTCTTCTCTAAAAGGGCAAGTATCACTCTACAAAATTATCAGTCAGGATGTAGAAACTAAGGCGAACAAAGAGCATGCTGGCATTTTGACTTTTCTCTGGTGCATTTAGCAAGGTTCATTCATTAGGTTAAAATGGATGTATTCTATGCAATCCATTTTATGTTACTGAAGGAGGTGGGCATTTGGTGACATTCGTTCCTCCCTGTTTTCTGTTTCTGTACTTCAGAGATAAATCGTCTGTCTCTCATTGGTTAGGGAAAAAGATGAAAACCTTGTAGTTCAGGTTTACAATTTTGACAGTTCTTTTATCCACTTTGCATACATCACTTCCAGTAAGGACATAATAAGGGATTTTGCTGTCAAAATCAGGACAAAAAAAGGAAGTGAAAAAAGTAAAATAAATTAATTCAAATCCCAGAATAAAAACAACCATGGTGGTGATTTTTTCCTTATGGTTCAGTTACTGTCACTGAATGCAACATTAATAGAAACAGGATTGATATGTTCTGCAAGCACTTTTGGAAATATAATTAATACTACTGATTAGCTATTGACTAATTGGCTAACGGTTGAAAAGTGCTTGAAAGATAATGTTAAGACACTTCTTCAATGGATTAGAGAGCACAGGCTGGATAGACCCTCCTTCCCAAGGATGTTAGCACTGTGGCTGTCAGCTTCAGATATGCTGGAGAGGCCCACAGGTGAATACAGACATGGCACTAGTGAGTCCTAGACCAAGCAAGAGCTGCACTTTCAGCAGAGGTCCCTGTTAGCCTACACGGATATCCAGGACCTTTTCTGGATAATAAAAGGCATTGCTATGCCACAGAGGCCTTTTGCTTGAATCCTGATCAAACAAATTCCTTGTTAGGCAAGGAGGTATTACACATACAGATCTATGTGATCTATTGTAAAAATGGTTGCCAGAGTCTTTGGAATAAACATGAAAACAAACAGCTGATATTTCAAAATTGAATCACAAATCTTGCAGCCCTGCAAAGTTACAAATATACAAATCTTATTACACATCTCCTGAGTGACTACATTAAGGTGATTCATGAATATACTGAAAATTCATCCCTGTCAGCTGTGTCTGAGAAGGATAAATTACCCGGGAGCAGCCTATTATGCTTGTTCTTAGTACTTTTAAAATTACAGTTGACGTTTATTTCTAAGATGTAATAATGCACAAGGGAGGATAACACACTGCTACCATAGAGCTGTGAACACCTGCATTCAATAATGATTTGCATATCTTTTTCCTCTTTAATCCAAGGATTTAGATTCCATTTACAAATATTTAGTAATTAAGCAGCTCAACAGTCTATGCCGTGGGAACATATTGTTTATACTTTATGGTTGTGTAAACTAACAATACAGAGAGGTTGAAGGATTTATCTGCAGTTGCACCAAAGGTCCAAGTGAAAATGGAGGAGTTGCACCAAAGGTCAAATGGAAAGTGAAGTGTCAGGACTGAGGTGTCTTGCCCTATATAGGCTTCAATCAGTCCATTTTCTACATGTATATTTCACTTTGTATGATATACTCATCAAAATGGAGAAGTCATTTTTTGAGATCAAATCTTATATACTTTTAGATTTTTAAAGAGAGAAGGGACTACTGTGATTCTCTAGCCTAACCTCTGGTGTAATACAGAGGATTTCCAAGAATTAATTCTTACTTCAAGACCAGTAGCTGCCTCTAGACTGGAATATATATTTTCAGGAGGAAATCAACGATAAAATACTGATTTGAAGTTTTGTATCAGTGGAGAGTCCCCTGTAGCCTTAACAGGGTTGTTGCAATGATTAGGACCCTTACTGTAAAAGTGTTTACCTTCAGTTATCTTCAATTTCTAAACATAAGCTGTTCTTTTACCAATACTATTTATTTCATGGGATTTAAGATCCTAAATGCTGTAAGGGTATTATAGACCTAATCCTCAAAGACTGAGTGTGTTTAGTTTTTCTCAAAAATGTTTAGAAATATTTATTCTTGTGCCTGTGGAAATTTTTATTATCTTTATAAATGCCCAATCTCCTTATTAAATCATATCAGATTCTAATACTGTTCTGTTGGTAAAAGCGTCTGCACTTAAAGTATGCAGGATGGAAGAAAAGATTTCCTTTGAAATTCTCCTGTTATTGATTGTCTTCTTTTTCATTAAGGCTGAGACAAAGATCACAGAAGGTGTTGATTTCCCCTTTCTTAGTCATATATTTTACCATGTCCTTTTAGAATCCTCTCAGCTAAGGTAAACAATCCCGACTTTGCAATTCTGTGTCTCTTCAGTGAAGACATTTGACCAGTTTTCATTATTTTCCTTGAAATGTGACTTGCTTGTGACTTCTTACTATTTTTTCCCCCCCGTCGGAAGTTTGACTATGACTTGGAGAACAATGGAAAAAAATGCAATGCATTGTAAATTTGCAATCTTGTGTTTCCTTCTGAGAAAATTTGAATGCAAATATTTGAGGAAGATAGATGCTGAGGTGAGTGATCCAGCACAAGCAAAATTTTAATCATGAGTCCTGAGATATAGAATTTGAGGTATGATACATTAGCAATATGGTTTGATTTCTACTTCTTTACTAGACAGTATATGTAGCTCTTCAACATCAACTAGAAAGAAATAATATTGGTAATCAAGTTAGAGTAGTTAAATGTGGATAACTATAACTATATACATCTGCCATCTATATAAACTGAGGTACAGGTTATAGTGAAACTTGTGTGTTCAGTTCTACTACTTAATCTGATTCAAATGCAGACTGGAAGTCAAGTGTCCTTTGCTGAGGCAGCTCTGCATAAGAAATACATTTGAAACATTGGTCTCTTCACTTGTGGATATAAAGTAGTTGAAAGTCATAGAAGAAATACCAAATTACAGATCATTTGCTGGCTGCTAGTCCAGGTCTACTTGTCTGCAGTCTCTGCACATGGTAAAAAAGAGTGCACATGTACAGAAGAAGTCCTGGAAAGAGCACATGTATGGAAAGAAGAACTAGTATAGGGTGTATGCCCTCAGTGGATCCCCTAACATCCATAATAAGAGTCTGGTTTATTATTATTATTCATTTTATTTTAATAATCATAACCACCCGGTCATCTATCTGTTAAAGACACACTCGATCCTCTTCTGTGCTATTATCAGGAATGAAGATCAGCACTTAACACTCTCAGCTGAGAATTTCAAAGCTAAGCTACTTAAGAGGATTATTATTATTATTATTATTATTATTATTATTATTATTTGCAATACGTCTGTTTCATAGGACTAGATGATTCCTGGCATTTTTGAGGCAGGAAAATTACTTGGTTAGATAGCATGCTGTTGACAAATGCGATGGCACATTATATGTAGCCTAGTTCACACTTCTCTCTGTCCTCACTCCAAGCTCAACCCTTTTCTTTCATGTTGTTTATATCATAAAACAGCCCAAGACAAATTATTACATTAATTGTTGATTTGTTAGCTCATAAGATTAATGACATTAATAGAGCTGTTGTGTAAAACCAAATGGGATTTAAAATAACAACGAAATAGACTTTTTTTGTCTAGACATTACCCCTTGAAACTATACCTCTCTGAGTAGAAGAGATGATATGCTAGTGTATATCTTCTTTTCTCCTTTTAATCTTGATCTTTGGCTTTTAATGCATTTTTAATATGCAGTGGTTTCTGTAGCTCCACAGTTGTTTTACCAAGTAACTGGCCAAGTTCTAGGTACCTAGCTGATTTATATGTGAATGGGGAACCACATCTTATTTTTCTATTTTAGTGTCTATTTGAGTTTGAAGTCAGTTTTCCAGCTGGTGGATAGGAAAGGAAAAAGAGGTCAAACATCTTATCTGGAAGACTACAGTGGTAAAAGCCATCTAAACCCCACAGAGCATATTTCACTCACTAAATAACCATGCAGTGTCCTGCAGTAAGAGTATCCAGTAAAGTGAACATGAAAGCTCAGGTGGTATGAGCTATGGTACCCCAGAATGATAGTAGAAGAGTTTTATATATATATATGTATAACATATTTGAATGATACTGAACTGAGACTCATCTGTAAAGGACTGTAAAGCCATAAGGAGATGCAGAAGTTTTTATGGAAGCTAAGTCTTATGAAGATTGTGACTATATACAGGTGTAGGCCTCATGAGCAGTTGGAAAGGTTGAGAATGAAATTGCAAGGGTGGTAACAGCTCAGTGCATTTTGCATAATGTCTGTTCACAGACATACCTTTTACTGTCAGGTCTGAACCTCCTTAAAGACTATTTCTTGTGTACTTTTAAAGACGGTCAATATCTTCAGCCAAGAAGTCCTAGGCTCCAAAGGAGTTAATCCCCAAATAATTGATACAGAAGAGGGGAACGAAAAGTATTATGGAAATACTCCTGGAATGGAAATACAAAAGCTTCCTGAAGGCTTTAATGGGCTATTGCGGAGCGGGATGGCCAGAAACATCTCAAGGCCTCTCTTTGCTAAGAGAGGCCCTCTCTTTGCTAAGATCCCTCTCTTTGCTAAGGCCCTGTCTTTGCTGAGATCCCTTTTGCCAGGATCCCTCAGCAGAGTACAGTCAGGTGCTTGGGAACAGCTGTGGCAACATGCAGGTTGCTGGGCTGGAGCGCCCTGGCTGGCCTGCAAACAGAAGTGGAAGATGTGTGCTCTCCCAAGGAACAAACTCCCCAGACAGAGGTGAGTTTAACACCCAGCCATGGGCTGTATGTGATTTTGACTGCTGCTGGTGTGCATGGGGGTTGCTGCTTGCAGGTGGACAGAACTGTTCAGGTAAGACAGTTCTGAGGGTGCCTGGTCTGTGACAGCTGAGGCCTCATGTTGTGGAATGTACTCTGAGATCCCCTTGCCACTGAAAAGGTGGAGTTGCTCAATAGCAGAGAATTTTTCATGCAGATTACGTGAGGATTGCATGGATTATTTGTTTGGATCTAGTTCTCAAGACCATACTAAAATAGGAGCTGGAGTACTCTAACTTTTTGTGTTGTGACCTCTCCCACTGTTCTTACAAATCTGACATGCTGTGATGCTCAGCTTCCATGTACATCAGGTCCTCTCAGGGGATAGATACAGGCTTGATCTGGAAACAAAAAGGGGGACTGTATTTTGAAGCAAACTTCTTAAGAGAAGTGGAAGTTTTTCTATAGCTCAATAAGCATATTGAGAGGCTTATTAAAATAATAACAGAACATTTGTTAATAATTAATTGCTGGCATTAGGGAAGGGACTTTCAGCCAAACATTCTGAAGTTCTTTCCAAATTTTGCTGACCAAAATTGCAAACAGATAGGGACTGCCTAATCCATCACCATGTATTGCCACCCCTGACAGCTATTTAATTGCTTACAGCAGAGCAACTGCTCAGTAGCTATCAGATTGGTGCACAAGCAAAGAATATGCTGTATAACCAAGAAAAAGTGGAAAGCAAATAGTAGGTGAAGGAGAGCACGTGTCACTCGAAGATGGGCTTGGTCATGTAATAGTATTCCCACACTCCAGTGGGGATCATTCATGAGTCTGTTTCCAAGATGCAATTTCATGTGTCACTTCAGGTCAGATAGTTCCCACTGCACAATGGTGCAGAAAGATGTGTGTTGTGTTCAGAATTATCATTGTCATTGTTTTCTGCTGAAGGAAACAGCATTCATGCCAATCCTGAGAAACTTTTGGTGTCTTTCTGATTTTTAAACATGTTAAAAACTATAATAAACCCTGTTTCAGACCTTTCATTAGAGCCTTGTCTTGTATCCCAAGTACTTTATTTTAGCTCTTCTTTCTGGTTTCAGTGACACTCTCCAGTCTCTGGTAGCCTAAACTGGCTTATAGTGATCTCTGTTGATTGTGGAGCAGGACCGGATAGGCATCAATTAAATTACATGCCTCAGTTAAATGCCCAAGTGGTGGTGGATGTGAATGCAGTCAGAAATGCTTGCGAGTTTTTGACTGCATCTGCCTGACTGTCTTAGTGCTGTCACACCTGTCTGTATCTGAATATATATGCAACCTCTCCATATTAAATAGAGGAAATTTATCTTCATTATGAAATCACTCTCGAGAGTCCATTGCTAATGAAGCTGCTTGTTATTTATTTTTGAAGTTGTATATAAACAACTAGCATTATTAGTACACAATTACCAGAGAGTAATCACAGAATTACTGTAAACATAGTCTACAAAACATACTGCAGATTAATATTCATACATTTCTGTAATCTACCATTTGGAGCAAATGCATGAATCCAATCTAGAGTTCATCACAAAAGCATAATATCACCAGGGGAAAATGGAGTGATTTGTGGCTTAGAGGAATTAAAGGGAAAAATCCTGTGACTCTTTTCATGGTTCTGGAGAAAGGGACTACTGTGGCTGCTGATGCACAATTCAGCAATATTTTGTGTCAGTGATAGGAGGAAAAGAGAAGCTGCACCTAGACATGCCTTTATACATAGATATTGCAGTGTTCAATCAAATGAGTGCAGCCGAGTCCAGTAATGTTGTTTGACAGCCTGGCATGTGTATTTGCAGGAAGCCTAAGGTTAAGTACAACTGAAGGAGGGTGTTCGTATTCTGCTATTGATAAACAACAATGGTTGTTTATTGCCCTCTAAAGCAGAAAGAAATAAGTGAACTAGTAAAACTAGTAGCATGGAAATCCATGTTGTGTAGCTCATTCATAATAAAGTGCAAGTTGTTCACTCTGCATAAATTATGCTTTTATTTGTTTTTCAGACAGTCAAGAACTGGATAATAGTCTGACTTAAATAACAATGATTACAGACCTGTAATGTACTCCCTATTTCATTCATATTAAGGCTTCATTTTTATGTATTGTGGGATGATTTTTAATTACTTAGAGATCAGAGTTTTGTCAGGGCAAAATGACCAGAAAGTTAATAGTAGCTGAAAGGGTACAACTCACAACTGAGCAGTAGAAAATTAAAAATTTAGAATTCAAATTGAGATGGCTGAAACTAGGAATCACTTCTGACAATTTCACTTTTGCACAGTCATATAGAAAGAGTGCCAAAGCTGATTTCGGTCTCTATTAAAATTTTTGAGAGTTTAGGAGGAATAGGAAGAGAATACAGTGGAAACCTGTGATCGTTCTTCAGCTTTTTAAAATGAGCTTGCTGTAAGCATCATCATTCCGATGTGCCCATTTCTGCAGAGGTCCAAGCAGTTAAGTTCTGTAGAAATAAAGATAAAGGACTACAAATGATTTTTAGCCTAGGTAGTTCAAGACCAAAAATCTAAAGTGTTTCCACAAGACTGCAATTGTAAGGACTAGCTTGCTAGTGAGGTCTGAGCACTCAGTTATGTGGCATTACGACTGCAAGATGTGCTAACACAAGTGACCTTCAATGTATTTAATTATCTAAGTCAGAGAATCCATTATGAACTGTGTTCATGAAATACCTGATTACTGAAGGTTGCATATACTTTTGTAATTCCAACTCCTACATTTATTTCTTTTACATACATGAAACAAACCGTGGTGTTGAACAGATACTCAGAAATTATACATATGTTGTTTTATTTTTCTTTCATTTACTTTCTTTCTCATTGCATAATATACTGCTTTGGACATAGGGCTGTCTGTTGTCTTAAGGTGTAGGAATATATCTGAAAGAATGAAAGGTACTTTATTTTATAGAAACTGCAAAAAAATTATGCAGAATCATTGCAAAGCCTGATTGCCTGCCTGCTGACAAATGAAGGCTTTCTTGCGTTACTTCAGCCTGTCTCTCAAACTATGTCCAGCTACAGCTTAAAAAATGAGACAGGCTATTCCTATTGAAGAATGTGTTCTTATGTAGATAAGGCTTGATAATTAGAAATAAAATAATAGAGTTCAGTTAAAAAAGAAAAGAATAGAGAATAAGCAAAAAAGGCTAACATATTTTCCAAAGATATTTTAACTAAGAATGCTCCTGTGAAGCAGAAAGATGGTGAACATAAGATTTTAGGAAATAGGAGGCATTTTCAGGCACCAAGAGTTGTGGAAAGGGTAAATTCTTGCTGCAGTGGCTGTGAAGGGACAGAAAGAAAGCTGGTCTGACCTTACATCTATTTTATTTATCCAGGCCACAAAAAACATCCAGACCCACACTTTGTGAAATATACAGTGAAGGGATGAAAGTGTTTAACAGGGAATCCAAGGGGAAGGAGAGAAGGAGATTCTTGGTTTATAACACTAAGTTAAATAAGGTCATACTTGGCTTCTCATATACTTGAGTTTCTTTATGCAGATCCTTTTGGGGATGCTTTATGCTTGATTACTAATACTATAGAATCTTAGCATTTGTATTTTTAAAGATGTATTTACAGGTTTTTATAGTGTATGTGGGTGACATTGTTTAAATGTGTATTCTTAGATACAGATTCCGCAAGAAAGAATTGTGCAGGAAAGTTAAAAAAAAAATGATTAAGAGTGATGGAGAGAATACAACAGCCAGCTGACAAATTTTGATAAGAAATGATTCTGCATTAAACATCAGGTAGCCTGGAAGCAAGAATGGATACAGAAAGAGACAAAAAAAAAAAAAAAAGACATTATTTTTAGAAAGGTTGTTGTGGTACAAGAGTTGAAGAGAGTGGATATATTTTAGAAAGTCATTTAAATCTGACATGGAAACTCTGCTCTGCATATGTCAATGACGAAGTTTTGTCTTCTGGGACGTTGGTGATAAATTGTATGCTAACTCCTTGCTGGGCTGAGGACATATTTTAATACTTATTTCATGTATAGGTCTGAAAAAAAAATAATCTGGGTCAGTCAGTTCTGGATACTTGATGAGGAACAAAATGAAAACTTAAAGATTTTAGTTTGTATTTCTTGATAGGAAGATGATGGCAGGGCTGATGGTAAGCATCTACAGCTATAGAGAGAGTAAGATCAAGAAGAGAACTAAATATCTACGGATAGCACTTAGATAGGGTAACATTAAGAAAAAGTAACTGAAGGGTGAAGTCTTTTGCTTATTCTGCATTGTTTCTTTATTCTTGTTATATTTTTGTTTCAGATATTTCTTCAATTGAATAGAGAGGAATGTTGTAAACATGAATTCTTTCCTCCTTTTATTCTTTCAGACTTAAAAAAAACACGTAATGATGTATCATCTGGTCTCAAAAATCACAAGAAAAGTGTTTGGAATATTTAAAAAAATCGTTAGGAATATACAGTTATGTTTCTGATATTATGTTTCCTGACATTGGATTAAGGCAGGACACTCTATTATTCCTAGTATTTCTTGGTGTGGCTATTAGAGAAGTTTACCAGTTGTTACAAAACCATTTTGCATATGCGGGTGATTTCATTGCATTAGGAGAGACAGAAGATGTAGTGCAATGAATGACTGAGATTTGAAGGAAACAGAAAACAAATGAGATTCAATGTAATGAAGAAAAATTGCTCATGGTCATATGTCAGCAGAAATGTTCTGGATGTGTATACTCAGAAGTTGATGATCGTAAATAGCGGAAGATCATTATTTACAAAGGAGTGATGATGAAGAAGAGGATAAGGACTGAAGCACACAATGCAAATACCTATTAATTTAACCTGTAGGGAAATGGTAGCTCCAGCCAACTTTTGAAAAAGACGATGTTTCTGATATTGAAAACCATCATTAATTTTACTACTTTATGTGGTAAAGTAGTAAAACTTTACTTTTACTTAAAGAAACTTAATATTTTCAACAGCAGAGTATTGAGTCATTTTTGAGCCCAAAAGTGAGACTGATGTTTGAAAGAGGTGATCTGATAAGGAGCAGTGGGAGGTCACTAAAGCGAAAGAGTAAAGGTAGGATAATTATTCCATATTAATGACTGGTTAGCGCAGTGGAAGACAAACAAACTACGCATTTCAGTAAAGACCGTTCTGATGGTGTTTGACCTGTGACCAAACACTGAGAAGGTGAAGGAAAAATAATGATCTGAGAGGAAATTACTAGTGAAGGGGAGAAATAATCCGTCACTAAAACAAGGTGAGGGTGAGTGTGCCTTAGATTCTATATGGTTTTCAGAACCTGGACCAAGTGGATTAGTATCCCATTAAACTAAGCTGAGGTACTTACAGAGTGGATCTTTATGCTGTGACAAAGGGCTCTGAAAGGAGTAATGGGAGAAAGAAGCTTTTGTGGAGAATGTAAAACTGTCATGAAAGGTACCAGATTCTCGGTTAGATAGGAGACTATACCATAATGGATGAATCTGTGCGGTGAAGGTGATAGAGTGTGATTCAAAAAGACTTTTTGTACCGAAAATTGTGTGACAGACTTCTGATTTTGATTTTTAACCTTTCATTTTTATACTAACTTTCAGAAAGAATCAAATTTTAATATTTCTGTCTCTTGATCATTGGTTGCATAAAAAGTAACAGCAGAAGATGGCAGCAGAGATTGCTGACTCCATCTCATTTCTTTCTGTGTGCAGAAGAATACAGATGCTCAGTGAAAGAACAGAGGGTAAACTTTTCTTTAAAATCATACAGATTTATTTCTGAAAAAATAAATTCATAGACTCCAAGAACATATTCATCAGCTTGTTTTTTTATGGAAATATTGTGGGAGTTAGGAAAGAAAAAACATTCCCTGTCCCTTCCATATGCCTTAATGGCAACACACAAGAAGTTAAGATAGTCCTTGCAAAAGGTCATGAACAAATTGTCTTCACATAGCTCTCCTGCCTTAGCAATAACTCATGAGAGGCTGCTGCTGTTGTTACATTCCATATAAAAATATACTGAAAATGATGAAGAAGCTCTGATAAAATTTACAGAAAGTTGCTTAAATTTCAACAGGTGACTCAAAGCACTGGTAATAATGCCTAAATTAGTATCTTTGCCATTCTAGTTCTTCCTCTAATAGTAAACAATTGTAAAGACCTGCCAGTAGGTTAACTTGACCTTCTGACTGCAGGCAGTGTGTGTGGGTGTGAACTTAGACAGATCAATTTGTAGGGAGAGTAATGTATTTCATTAGGCAAGCTGATATAGCTGGAAACAAAAGCCTTTGGACACTCAACCCCCCTTTCATGTCACAGACATCCACCCGTGCCGATTTGTGCACAGAGCGTCTCTGTGCTTTGTGTCTAATCCACAGTGAGAGCCAGAGCATTGTTTCTCAGACACTGTGGAAAACGAGCAGATGTATTTATAGAGGATGGAGTTAAAGTAGATGCAGTGGAATATAGACCCCAGTTTTCTTTCCTCTGTGGCACTGTTGCCTTCCTACCCAAAGTATATTTGGATCAGCTATCTCTGCTCTTGCTCTGGCTGCTGCACACTAATATTTTTGTGCTTCTGCCCCTGCCTAAGGAAGCTCACTTGAAATCTGTCTGCACTTCTGCTGCTTTTCTAATGCCTGTCTAAGAGAGTCAAGATGCTCTCGTTTGTTCTTTTTTTTTTTTTTTTGGTGACTTTTTTTTTTTAATCCAACATCTATGCTTCTCTGCTGAGTATTAACTGTTTGTAGAACTGTATAGCTGAGGCTGACAGACAGCCTAATTGCTTCAGTGAAGCCAGAGGCATGACTCGGGGTTTGCAAATTCAAGCCCTTTTAGCCTTCAGAATGGTTCGAATTGAAGAAAAAGGAAACCATCAGATGTGCAATAATGCTTCCTGGAGATGGCATTTTCTAGAGAATGTTGAATTTTGACAGAAATTTTCTGTGGTATGTGTTGAAGAACTTTTGCTGCCTCCCTGCCCAGTTGTGTCTGCCACTTGTCTAATGGAAGACTTGAAGTTAGGAACACCTTTCGTGTTTGAATGTTATTTCCACAGTAATATAGCTTGTGTACATATACCTACTTTTCTCCCTTATATATATATATTCAGTTGCTTATATATATTATATATATATTATATATATATAATTCAGTTGCTTTATTCTTGTAATTTCAGTATAATCCTAATATACGCCAAAGTATTCACAACTACTGTGTACACCAGAGTACATTTCTGAAGCAGTAAATTCAGGTCAATATTGTTTATTCTAGGTTGGGGTGAGAACACATCTTTATAATAATAATAACTTTTTCTGGTGATTTCCTGCTTAGAGCAATCATGAAATGATATGAAAAAAAAATTGAAATGTACCTTAATGTGTTCAGCTGAACTCTGCTTGCTTATAGACATGACAAAGTATGAGAAGTTACCTAGTTCTTTCTGCCATAAGCTGCAGTGTGTTGCAGCAAAGGGAGGTGAGGCTTGACAGTCTTCATTATTTTCATTATATATTTGTGAATTCAGATTTCTAGCATTTCTTTCTCAGAGACTGGTATTTTAGGTTCAGAATAGATTAGGATTTTGAAGTGATGGATAGGCTTTTCAGAACCTGCAAAAATATTTTGAATGACAACTGCTACATTCAAAAAATGCATGTGGGAGTATTGGCACTATCCTGAAACTGAGACTATTTGCTAGGTTTTATTCAGTACCTGGAGCTTTCCTTTGTGTTTAATTTTGGTCTTTTGTATTAGTCTTTCAGTAATCAAGTGCTGAAAACATTTGTAGCATTCTGTGTGATTTCTGATTGAAAGTTCTGGTTAGTACACTGTTTATTTAGAAAGTGTAATTGTTTTGTGTGGGTGCAGGCACCACCGGTACTTGTCTAGCTGCTCTCTAAGCAAAGACCTCTCAGGATCAATTTCTGTATATGAGTATGCTGTATTCAACTTCAAAACATATGCAAACAAACACAGGGAGAACGTTTTTATATCCTTAGATATAATGGTCTCATTTAGCTTGCTTGTGTTATCAGGTTGGATGAGGCCCCGGGCAACCTGATCTAGTGGGTGGCATCCCTGCCCATGGCAGGGGGCTTGGAACTAAATGATCCTTTAGGTCCCTTACAACCTGAGCCATTCTATGATGATTCTTGATTTTCATTGGTGGAAAATGCAATCCAGGAGAAGCATCTATTGAAGGTGTGGACATCAAATGTTTGGTCTTCATTCTTGTGAGCCTAAAGCTAGCGCTAGCTGGACTTGTACTGGCAAAAAATGATCGATTTAAAAATAATACAAAAAAAGAAAAATAATAAATTAGAAGCCCATCTCAAACCATAGGCTTGTTGAGTTAGACTGGGGAACCACTAATTCTCAATGGGAAGTTGTTACCCTGTTCCTTAGAAGCTGGTATGATGATGTAGATGTAGTGGGAACCAGAACTAAGCACCAGGCTGGTGACTGTATAAAAAAAAAAAAAAAAACATATGTAGAGATCTATATTTTTTTGTTCTATTTTTTTTTTCCAAAGGTTCAAAAAGCTCATCAGGCTTTACTAATGACAAATACAAGCATCACCAAAATGGATAGAGAGAAGAGCATGACATCCAACTGAAAAAAAAATTATATATATATATATATATATATATTATATATATACATTTCTTCTTTTATTCTCTGATTTTTTTTTTTTTTCGATTTGGCCACCTTTGATTTGTAAATATTTAAATAAAGTGGGACTTGATCAGCAAAGAGCAGACTCTAGTAACTGATCTAGGAAATGGGTATTGGAATCAAATCACCACCACTGGGAAGCTCATTCATTTGCATATGTCACTGCTGTGTCTTTGTCCTCTCGTAAAAGACTGTGCTGCAAAACAGCTCATGACCATTTACTGGCTTGGGGCTCAGGAGCTTTGGGATGAGGCCTGGTATTGGGATTTGTCAGTATGGGACTTCTCTGTAAATCAAATAGTCAGTTTAATTTGAACATTACAGCACTTTGCTGATGCACTTACAGTTTATTATGGTGGAGTTATAGCTTCTTAAAGAGGGATGGCAATATTAGAGAGCAAAGTATTCTGAAAGAAGAAAAAGGTATATTTTTGAATCCACCTGTAGTTTCTGCGGTCATCTGCATTAAATGGCACTAATGTTAGAGCACTGCTTTTGTGGTTCTTTTTAAGATTTTACAATTAATGTATTATCTAGGAAAAAGTCTCCAGTGGGCAGCAGGGAATGTATCCATGTTTTATGTTCCTGTTTAGACATACAAATCAGTCTTTCAGTATAGTGTCCCATAAATAGACACTATTGTTGATTAAGCTTGTAGAATTACCAGTATGTCATTGATAATTTCAGTTAATTTACACACAGTCTATTGATTTCAAGCCATACTTTAATTTAGAAAGGTTTATTTATCACTTTGAGCAAATAAAAACTTTCATCAGGTTGCATTTTACTGCTTCAAATGGGGCAAAAATGCTTACTGAAAATGTCTTCTGTCTCTAAGGACAAACTGTAGTAGTTCCATCAATACATTGTGCTACAGCTTTCAGGTTTTAATGATCAGTGTCAGCTTTGACAAAGATATGCTCATTTTTATTGAAAGAGAGTTTTCTCCCTTTTTTCCACTCAGTACCTCAGCTTGTTGCTATCACAGAACTGACATCTATGCCTGTAGGATTTAGTAACACTGCCTACCAAGAAAACTTTCCTTCTTTTTCTAGCTGTGAATGTCAAGCTTTTCCAGTCAGGAACCAACGTTTTTCCTGTAGAAATGGGTCAGACTTTTGAAGTCTGACTGCTCTTGAGGAATATGAGGATGTCTCTAAAACTTTTGATCCAGAGAGTTTTCAAATTTACCTAAGTCTGGGTGATTCCAGTATTTGATATCATTTGTCTCTCACTTTGCTAGGTTTCTGTTGGACTCTCCATTCTGACTGATAACACAAATTAGAAGGTATAGTAAAAAACAATTCATAAACATCATCTTTGCTATTAGTACACACTATTGTTATCGCTATTTTACAGATGTGGATATGGAGAGAGGTATCTCCATATTCAGATTATCTTCTCCGACCTTAACTGGTGGTATAACTAGAATCCCGGAACTTCTGTCAATGGCCCAGCAATGCATCGTTGTTTGGGGCGTCTCTGCCTCACTAAAGATTCTGGTCCATTCCATTTTTTTAATGTCCTCTTCCATTTTTAAAATCTTAAAGACAGGTGACTCTTATGGACACCAGAGGCTGATATTTTATTCTGACATAGACAGTGAAATGAAAATAAGATTTTTTTTTTTTAACTACTTAAATTTAATTTCTTTAAACTTTATGGGAGCTTTCATGGGAATACTCCATTTGACTGTAGAGAAATCTGGACAGAAATAAGGAGCATCAGTAGAAGCATTCCTTGACTATCTTGCTCTGAACAAGAAAAGAATTTTCTCTTCGAAAATTCTGTGGTGCTTTCTTTAAGGTGTAGGCTGGAAGGGACCTCTAGAGGTCACCTGTCCCAACCACCTGCTCAAGCAGGGTGATCTGAGTAGGCTGCCCAGGATTGTGTCCAGCCAGCTTTTGAAGAAGCTTTTGAGGGAGACTCCACAGCCTCTCTGGGCAACCTGTGCCAGTACTCTGTCACCTGCACAGTGAACAAGTGTTTTCTGACACTCAGACAGAGTGGCCTGCATTTCAGTTTGTGCTTGTCCTGTCACTGGGCAGCACTGAAAAGAGCTGGGCTCCATCCTCCCTGCACCCTCCCTTCAGGTATTTATGGACATTGATGAGATCTACCCCCAGGCCTTCACTTGTCTAATCTGAACAGTCCCAGCTCTCTCAGCCTCTACTCATAGGAGAGATGCTCCAGTCCTGTAATTATTTTTGTGACCCTAACCTGCACTCTCTCTTGTATGTCCATGTCTCTCTTGTAGTGGGGGCCCCAGAACTGGGCACAGTACTCCAGCTGGGATCTCACCAGTGCTGAGCAGAGTATAAGGATCACCTCCCTCAACCTGCTAGAAGTGCTCCTGCTAAAGCAGTCCAGGATGACATTCACCTTCTTTGCGGCAAGGGCCCATTGCTGGCTGCTGTTCATCTTGGTGTCCACCAGGATGCCCATGTTCTTTTCCTGAGGAACATTTTCTGGTCAGTAGGCCTTCAGTATGTACTGGTGCCTGGGGTTATCACTCTGCAGGTGCAGGACTGTGCACTTCTTTTCGTTGAACAGGGGAAATGGGAAAGTGTAGATAATGGGAAAGTACAGGCTGCCTTTTCCAGGATAGTCATAAGACTTCTATAACACCAGATGTAGTGTATAGCCATAGCATAGACCTGGAAGCATTATGAGTAGCAAAGCTGCCACATTGTTTGGACTAAGCAGGATGATGAAGGCCTCGTGTACCTACATTTTAGTATTCAGTTAACATGGAATAATATACTTTGGATAGATAGCATGTGAAATATCTACATAAGTAAGAGAAGCAGATGGATCTGGAAATATAGTGGGCTCCTATCCACTCTTTGAGTCGAATTGCAGGATCAGTGGAGCCCTTTGGAAGTGATTCTAGTATATGGGGGTAAGGGCTTTGTGGGCTGATGGCAGTATAATGGTATAAATTCAAGTACCACCACTGAAGTCAGTATGTTAGCTCAGGTTGTCATTAATGTAACAAGGAGCAGTAGCCTATCTACGGAGAACAGTAAATCCTTTGAGATTAGAGATACCCTGTATCAGCTCTTTCTATTATATTTAGAAAGGATGTCAAGTGTGAGTGTAGGTGAAAAGATTATGTTGATGGGCAGATATGAAGAAGGGATAATAGATTCTCCTTGACCAGGGATTCCCTCAGTGAAGACTACAAACATGTTTTTACTGTGTAGTAGTTTCATTTGTTGTAATCAATGTGACACTGTAATATTTTAACTGGCTTTATTGTCAGATGTTTAAACTGACACAAGCTTTCTCTTTGGTACTGTGTTAATTTTTGGAGGGAAAAGTTGCATATTATTACCTTGTCTGATAGTTTTGGAGCAGAGGAAATAGTGTTGATAAACAGATGGGAGAGGATATTAAGAATTTAAGAGGATATACCAGCTAGTTGGCATGTGGGACTAGAAAAAATATGTGGAACATGTACAGAAGTTGAGCTGAGTATTTTTAACTTGCTCCTAACAATGATTACTTTAATGGTTTTCAGACATTTGAGGTATCATTGTTAACATAATGATTGGACCTTAGCAGCAGGATTTGATTCTAGGCTCTGCCATCCTCATTGTAGAAACCTAGGTAGATCTTATAATGTTTTTTCAAGATTTCTGAGTTCTTAGAGTTCTTTTTTTTTTTTCTTTTCTTTTTTTTTTTTTTTTTTCCATGAAATCTTAATTCTTATATTCTTCATGAATATATACATATTTTATGACTATGACACTGAGGGACAGTCTTGCAAAATGGGTCTAAATATTTGAAGTATTTAAAGAAAAAACTGGGCCAGAATGAGTTGAAATCTTGCAGGGGAGTTTCCTTGGTGACCCTGATCATTTAAGCATCACTATTTCTAAGGGTAAAGGAGGAAAAACTCCACATTCATACATTTCCTTGTAGTGAGTCACAGTAAGATGTTCTGTACTATGAATTGGTTACTTGGGTTTTTAACTGACTGAGAAGCACAAGAAAGGAAATAAAATTATTTCATATACCTAGCATTAGGAGACTTCTGTAAAGAAATAGAATTTAGATATAGTGTTGCTTTCTCAGCACCTATGCTTATAGCACCAGTGAGAAATCTTTTAAATGATTTGTATTGGTGTGCTAATTGTACTTTTTATCTCCCTTTGGTTGTTGAGAAAACTGAGGTGGGTATTTAGTTTTTGTCTGCAATCACGCAAAGAATTAATATTAGAATGATGACTGAGTCTGGCAGTCACCTGTCTCTGACTTACCCTCTACATCACATTACGAATATGATACTATTCAGAACATTAAAGTTGATATGGCCTTCATCAGGGCAAGCACAGAAAGGAGAAAAAGTAATTTTGCAAATTTAAGAGACCTAGAATATTCAGAACTCAGAAGATAACATTGTGAGAAGATTGAGTAAATTCAAAATTGTGGTAGATTTGAAAATGCTATTATGATCATGAAAGGTAAATAACAAGCTTTCTTATGGTAAATGGATTATTATTCAGAGAGAAAACAAAGTAGAAAACTGTGTAGCTGTGTAGAATTTTAAAGAGGTATGTGAGTAATTATGCTCACAGATCCAGGGCTACTATTGCTTCATATATATATATATGTGTGTGTGTGTGTGTGTATGTATTTTAATGTGGAAAACTGTCTATACTAGTATGGGGTTATAGATACAGAGCAGTAGTGCAGACCACACCTGGCCTTCCTTTCTCATTCTAGCATTGAGCCTGGTTTTCTAGCTCTGAGAAAACCACTCAGCAAATCTTTGTGAGCTGTCATCCCCTCTTACATGCTTTCCAGCTTTTTTTTTTGAGAAGTGGTACATAAGTGGTCTTACTGCATATATGATGTGGGAGGAGAAAGCATTTTACATGTTTATTTGTCTTGCATATTTCTTCTGAGGCAGAAGATCTTACAGTGCTATTGTGTCTCTGTTAGCCATATTCCATGATCAATAAGACAGGAAGTGTGGCTATGCTGGATGGTTCACCACACCAGTGAATATCTACATGCAAAATGGAGGATCAGCTGGTGTCAATATCAGTACACAGAGGTAGATATGTTATGCTTTAATGTTAAGAAAGCAAGAGGTTCATGCTTTAGATGTTTTTCCTTCTATATATTCATTTGTTCCAAAAATAAATAGTAACATTTTCTTTAACTAATACTGAAATAAATCATCAGATCTGCATCATTCTGCAGGTCTATATTCATAATAACTTATATATATATAACACTGTTATCTATTATACAGTGTGATGTATACTATATTCTATTATACAGTGTGACTGTATGTAGTATGCAACTACTACATATAAAGAGGGAAGTGTCTACACATTTCCATGTACTCCGGAGGGACATAGAATATACTCTTTTCCCATTTTTTTTTCCTCTTCTCAAAATCATGAACTTAATACTATTCAGTGCAATAACTGTATCGGAGAGAATATCCTCTGAGCTTCTAAGGTGAAAGAAAAAGATTCTGTGAAAACCACTAAATTGTTCCTAAAACTGTTAAGCAGTTTTGTGCGTATGTGTTATTCATTGGCTGTTGCTGTGTTGAATTTGGTGAGAGCTGGTTTCCTTTCTGGATGATATGAATTTCTTGTGCAGCATCTCTGAATACATCTTTCTATGAGTTGTGATTAGATGGAGTGAAACAGACACTGTCACTTAGGTATCCTGTGTAAAGGAAATATCAGCCCATCTGTCTGACACTGACATTTGAGGTTGAAAAGGCAGTAGGATTGTTTAAAGACTAATCTCCTTAATGCTTCAGTTAATCTTCCCAAAACCTTGAGGGTAGTGACAGATAGCTTCATGAATTTCCTCAAGGTGTGAATATGAATGTGTGCATTTATAAGACCAAAAAAAATAAGTAGAAAAAAAATCTACATCCTAAACCCACAGATGTCTCAGGGGCCTCACAAACCGAAGACACTTCATCATTCACTGCTGGAAAGCTTTTGTCCTCTCATAATCAGATTCCTCCACAAAATGGTCATCATGTTCTGCTCACATGCATTTGTTATATTACCATCCTTGGTTCTGTGGAGTGGAGAAGTCACATATGTGTTTGTTTGTCTCCAATAATACTAGCAAATAAGGCTTATTAAGAGGCTAGCCAATGTGGTACAACAGATACAAAAGATATGTACAAAAGATATGTAAGACAATGCATGTAGAATTAGTGATTCATTTTTTTCTTCTGAGGTCAAATTGCTGTTCATTGCTATGAAAACACAAATCTGGACAATGAAAGTTTCTGTGGAGCGAGTCCCTGGGTAGGAATATCTGGGAATTCAAGATCAAAAGGTCTTCCTTTACTTCTTTACTGTAAGATATAACATATTTTACTCAACCTAACCTAGAACATGTTGAGCTAGGCCAGTTGTCTCAAGGAAAGTCGTTTGTTTGTTTGTTTGTTTTTGTTGAGTTAATTACCTCTTGGAGACTCTTGGAGATTCTTTCAGTCTTATTCAACCTGGGCACTTCTGCTGGTCTCTGGCAAAACATTTTTTGATATTTCATATGCCAACTTGAAGTAAAGAGAAAACTAATCAAAAGTATAGAAAACTCTATCGAACTCTAGGAACTTCAACAGATTTTGCTTAAGATTGGTTCAAAAATGAATAAAGAATTCCAAAGAATACAAGTAAATAATCGAAACAGCTTTGTTCTTCCTTTTCATAGCTCAGGATGTGTCTATGTAGATTTTGCCTGGTTTGGGCAACTAGTTATTGTAGCTTCATCACATATCTGCCTGTGCTTTGGAGTTCTTATCATCTGGCAAATAACTTCCCCTAGCTTCTAAATGCTTCCGCAGGATGCATAAGCTGAGTAAACAAAAGAGATAAAGAAGCTTCATGCTATTTCCTTAGTTCATATGAATGCCACTGTAATTGATTTAGGAGAAAAAAAAAAAAAGGAAATTGTTTCCCTGGAGAAGTATATTACCATTTTCTTGAATTCCTTGACGCCTTCCTCCCTTCATGTGAAGAACACAGACGTCTCCTCCTCTGCTATAATGCTTAAAAGCTACAAAGCATCTCTGAATAAACTGTTCTGTACCAAAAAGATTTTAAATGGGTCAGATGGATTATACTCAAGCTGACATTTATAAATGATGCTATCCATTGGCTCCAGCTGTAGATCACAGACAATGCAGAAATACATAGGGACAGTGTAAGACACTACTGCTGTGACGTTCTAACCTTGCCCAGAGCCTGGTGGAGTGGAAGACAACCAGACAGCACTTAACAGGGCAGATTTACTAATTTACTCATTATCATGATTGGATACATCTACTTAAAAGGAAACTGTCAGTTCAATAGAAGAGAGAAGACTTGGTTTATTTAAAAGTGGTGAGAAACAGAAAGAATGAGGTGATTGCAAGCTGAGGAGGAGAAATGTTTCATTAGGTTTGAATTAAAAACCCAGTGTATAGAGCTCATTTCAGGCAGTCGAGGTTTTGATGACAATGTCAGACTGAAGAAAGAACAAAGAAAATGGCAGTTAAAATAACCAGCTTGGCTTGACAGAGCTAGGCAGAATGGAGGAAGAAAAAAAGTGTTGATGAGAGTAGAGGCAAAGAGGTGCTTGGGATTTCTTCCTCTTAGTCTCCTGTTCCAGGAGCTTCTGAACAGAGCAGAGGTTAGAAGAGCAAGGGTCTGTACGAAAGATGGAGAATCATCATCAACTTTCAGGACTTCTCCTGCCTGTTATCTTCTTATGGTTGTTTCTGGAAACTCTTGCTCCTGAGCTAAGGTAGCAATGGGTGAAGAAGAGGTTGGAGTCGGGAGAAAAATACCTGTCAGTATTTTTGGTGTCAGGAGGCAAGCAGAGTAGAGTAAACATCTGAATTTCTTACTTTGAGTTTCATTGAACCTCCATACTGAATCCCTCCTGGATAATCCTTCTGAGATCTCTAAATAAGTCTGTGTTTAGAATACAAAAATGATAGTGAACTCATGCTACTGCAATATCGAAGAGCACAAACTGTCATTTGTTGACCTTCTTTACCAGATTGCCCTTTTAAGACAAACATGGAGTAAATACCAGAATAATCAACCTTTGCTGTTAAAACTAGCGCACCTATAATTGCAAAAGGGGATTATGAGAGTTTTAATTAAGCAAAATAATGAAGACCTTAACAGGGTTTCTGGCTTCCTTAATTTTATTCTGAATTTCGTGATACTTGGCACTACATAACTATTGGCTGCTGAACCAGTAGGTCCTGGTCTGAGAAGTTCAGCCACCCTTCAGAACAAATAAGCTTCTAGCTTGCATGGACAAGGAAAAAGTTTAAAACATGGTGTTACAGGAATATAGGAGATAGCCTCAGGGGCTGTTTGAAATTACCGAAGCCAGTTTCTGCTTTGTGACCTTTCATTTAAGGCAGTTTGATTTTATTTTTTTTTCCTTGTTGCTACATGGCCAAGTAAGTATTAAAGACCAAGAGATCAGAAAGAAACTAACCTCTTCTATTCATAATTATTTTTTTTCTTTTTGGAAATACGATTTTCAGTATTTTTATGATCTGGCTCATAACCTCTGAATACTGCTTTATTTTACATCTTATTTAAAGCACAGGCTTTCCATTTGTGCTAGTTTTACCCTACTGGGCAGCTAAAATCCACCACAGCCTCTCTCTCACTCCCCCTCCTATAAGAAGGGAAGAAAGGGGGGAAAGAAGAGAGCACACTGGAAAGAAAAAAGGGCTCACAGGTTGAGATAAGGATAATTTATTTAAAGGCAAAAGAAAGAGTGGAAAACCAAACAAATAAAGACCTTGTGGAAGCACAGAGGGAACAAAAAATTATCTACTCATCAACAAGCAATGTTCGGCTGTGTCCCGTGAAGCAGGGCCTCAACATGCGTAGTGCTTGTTTGGGAGGACAGACGTCTTCATAACGAGAGCCTCCCCCCACCTCTTTCCTTCCCCTTCCCCACCTTTTATTGCTGAGTGTGACACCATATGGCATGGAATATCGCTTTGGTTGGTTTAGGTCAGCTGCTCTGCTGATGTCCCCTCCTCATGTCTTGCCCATCCCCAGCCTGATGGCTTTAGAGAGGGTGTGGGGGGCTGGAGGGAGTTTTGATGCTGTGCCAGCACTACTCAGTAATAGACAAAACACTGGTGTGATACCAGTGCTGTTCTAGCTGCAAGTACAGAGCACAGCACTGTATGGGCCACTGCAGGGAAAGTTAACTCCATCCCAGTCAGACCCAGTACACCATTAGACCATAACTCTAGCATTTTGGGAAGCTGTCTCAGTGTTGATAAAGGTAAGTACAAATACTACCAAATGTTTTCTTCCTTAAATGTTTCTTCTCTACTAATTTCACAATAACATGCTTCCTTGAAATGTTTACATCTTCTAAGTGAATAGGCCAGTTGAGTTTGATGTAGCTGAACTTCTGAACATCACACAAAGAGACATATCTTTTCTCATTATTTTTATTGCATGTTTGTCTATTTTATTTTATTTTGTTTACAAAGAGGTAAAAGGGATAAAAGTACAAAACCCCAAGTAGTTGGAAGACTTTTTTTTGCTACTGTTTCAAAAATCATGGCTTTTCCATCAAAAGATACACTCAGCACTAAGAATCTAATTTTTGATAGTAGATATCCTGTTGAAATATCAGTAAAGGCAAGAGCAATGAGTTAAGTGAAATGGAATGGAATAGGTCATTCCAGAATCCAGTGACAATTATCTTGTTTTCCTGAGAACTGGATCTGCAGTCAACTGTGATTCAGGTCATTATTCTGTAGCTATGTAATCTTTCTGTAGAATTAAAATAAGGTTTTTGAAGTGAAGGAAGGAGATCAGAGAACAGGAAGGAAGGATACTCATAGCAGCTCCAGAGACAGGCTGGCATTTATATGGCTTGTAAAGAGAGGCAGCTTAAAACCACTATGAGAATTATGCAGTGGAATGGTATGAAAGGTTTCTGGAAATGTTTCAGACTCTTCTTTCCTTCCATCCACAGCAGTGATATGGTAATATAACTGATACCAGTGTAGTGGTTTAGCATCAGTGTGCAGAAGAATAACAATTATGTATTTATTTATTTATAGTAAAATCAGTTTTTTCTCATGAACAGGACTGTTTTTCATAGAGCCTGTCAAAGACCAGTGGTAAATCTTTAATGAGATGCTATTTCATTAATGTGTACACTATGACTGCAAGAGGAGTATTTAGTGAAAAATATGTTCTATAATGTTATACCAGGATGAAAAAAGTACTTTTTGTCATCCTCTACAAGTGAAAGCACATAGATCCCAAAGAAGCCAATTCGAATATCTCAATTAAGAGAGAATGTTGTTTCTTAGTGTCATTAGACTTTAAGGTAAGTCTTGTTCCCTTGTCAGGATATACACTAAAGAAGCTGTTTAGCAGCTACTCGTTCTTTCTTCCAAAGCAGATATTACTTTAAAGTTAGAGCTGTAGTAACTTCATTTAGTTTGGTGTTCTACTGTCAACCTTTTAAATGGTGTGACTGCCAACGTAGTTAAGTGCTAGAAGCCAAGAATTGGCCTGGGAGGAGCTGCGGCTGAAGTTAAAACTTCTCAACATCTTTGACAATGGACAGTGATAAAAAAGGAAGCAGAAGGGTTGGCTGTGGAAGCTGGGCCAGCTGTGATTGAACTGGCTGGCACTCATCTGTGGAAACACAGGAGAGGCTGTGCAGTTGTTGGAAAAGAGCCCTGCTCCTGTCCACGTGTCTGCTCTGTTTTAATGGCTGGTGGGTGGTTTTGGGTTAGCCAACTGACCGGTCTTCTGTCTGCGATAATGACACACAGCTGGTTGAGCTGATCCTGGATACCTCAAATGGGAACAAGAGGCAAAGCCTGGGAGGTGTGCTGGGCAGATGGGGTGCTGAGTCCTCTGCCATGGATTTCCTTTTGGAGATTGGCATATGAGACCTGGCAATTCAGGCAATACTGCTACTGCTTGTAATAGAGATTAAAAGATTTTTCAAGGACAAAAAGCACTATGACTGACACTTAATGCATGAAGTTCATGGAAGAGGAGTTTTTCTTTTGTGGGAAAGTCTGACCAACTATACCAAATGAAACCTGTTGACATAGGTCCTACAGCAAGAAGTGAAAAAGCTGCTGGCTGAATACAGAATAAATAGAAGTTAAGCCTGATGCTCCTCACACTTTAGACCAAATATTTAAATACCCATATCAAATTTGAATGGAGGAAAGAAAAAGAGATTCAAGCAGATGTGCTAGTACTCACACCAGGATTCAGTAGAACTTGGTCTTCCTCCCTGCCGCTGCTGTAGAGTTTCCATTTGACTCCATGTATTGTAACATATATAACTGTTATCTTGTGGTTAAAAAAAAAAAAACGGTCCCACATGTAGCTAGGTCCCACTTCCCTAAGTTACTGAAGTCACTACTTTGCGGTTTCTGAAGTAACTAAAGAGATGTAATAAACCTTCTGTGTCCAGTATAAAGCATATGATCATATTCAGCACTTATGAGGGCTAAAGTAAAAACGTACTAAACATCTGTAGGGGCCTAAGGTATTTCCAAAACATCTGAAAAAAAGTATTTTCCCCCAACCATCTATATAAATAAATGTATAAAATATTTACACATTTGTACTCAAATATCTGATTCTTTAGAAAATGTTTTCCAAAGCCTCCAATGGTTTGAAGACCTGTTGCCTGCTAATCTGTAGATTCTATCTAAAGGCACTTTGACTTGAGTGATAGTGCCTTTATATTTAATGTACACAATAAATTGCATATAAAAATATTTTATATATTATTTACACATATTATAATGTAACATTACATATCTGAAATATATGTATAAATGATTATACATATGTTAAATAACAACTGTATAATTTATTTTTTTTTTTAGAATGAGAGTTAGTAGAAGTGCTATTAGAATAGGGAAACTTAGTTCTAGCCACAAAACCTGTAAAAATGGTATTCCTATGCATATAATTTTATGATTTGGTGACACAAGAGACCATCAGACTTACCCTGAGCTCTCAAATATTTATCCCCTCATTTCTGAATGCTCTGGATCTGTAAATAACATTACTCATGGGTAACATGTCTCTGCAAGGAACCCATGCAACTGCTGATAAGCACAGCTGCTTCACAGAAATGTAGTTATGATATTGCTACAGTGCTGTGAGCAGTGTAGTCAAGAAAGAAATACAACCTGTTACAAAAATCCCCCTCCCCCAGTGACTTATAGTTGTCTAAGGTCATGGAGTAATTTTTCTTCCTCTTGGAGAAAAACAAGATCAAGAGGAAGAATGAATTCTCATTCCATGAGCATAGTGCCTGTTTTATTTTGACAGTCTCTTTTGGCAAATGATGTCCTGGCAGAATAACCGAGTGGCCAGAGTGAGCATTTAAACCCTTGGAAAAATAACATGTCCCTCATGAAAAATTCTGACTGCAGAAATGTTGACCCACTACATTAAGTTGAGAATATGATCAATCCAGAGGTCAGATGACATGAAAACATGTATACACTTTGTGTTAACCTTTCATGTCTGTGAAGGACAGATGATAAGCCCTTTACCCTGCTGCCAAACTTAATAGGGATTCAATCCCTCCACTGGTACCACTGTAATTAAATGTGGATTTTATGTAAACCGCAATTCAAACCTTTTATGAATTCAGAAAATACTGGCTTCATTTTTCTTGTCAAGCTACAAAACTAGACCATGACAGATGAGTTTGAGCATTTGCTGATCATTCATCTACAAAACATAATAGTTTGATTCTTTCACTTAAGGCTATTTACAGAAACAGAAGTTAATTAATCGAAGCATTGGTGCTCAGCAAATTCTCTTTATTTTTTTCCCCTTTAGCCAGATTTCATTGTATCCTAAGAAAAATCTTTAACAACTTGATACAAATGAAAGATCATAGAAACTATTTTCTAATGAAAAAGCACATTTATTTAACTTTAATATAAGAATAATAACACTGGCTACATATACCCACACAAATATACTGTAACTCAATCAAGAATGCAATCAACTAGTTTTGTGCTACTCATGCGGCACACCTAAATAATTGAAATTAATCAAATCCCCTAGAATCAAATGGAGCAGTCACAGCTATGTGAAGCTAGTGCGAAATTTAATTTGTGCTAATCTGCCTTGGAGAGTGAAAGCACAAAGTATACTACAATATTAGCATCAGTTACCTGTTTGGGACTTAAGTTCTATTTTTTTTATTTCTTGTTTTCTCTGCGTTACATAGACAAGAACAAATATAAGGAAATGTGATTTTTAAAATTACTACTTACATTAAAAAAGTAGGAAAGTCCTTACTTTAAAAAATGTCATCTTTTAGCACTCTTCTACTAAGGGACAACTATGTTGCAGAAGTATCAGAAAAGGAAGTTACTTATTCAATAAATGACAATAAGCAACCAGTCTTTAATATCATTCAGGAATGAAATGCAAAAAGCCAATTCAGATAATAAATAAAAGATTTTTGAAGAACTGCTTTGTGCAGTGATCCAAAGTATAACAGTAAAGGTTGAAAATGAGACAAATACAACAATGACAATTTAAGGGATAAATTTAGCTCTAAATTATTTTTTTTTCCTCAGGTAACTTTGACTTGAAATGGGATGCTACCTACACAACACTCCAATAAGCATACTGTTCCCAAGGTGATAGTGGGGGTGCAATATTGGTTAAAAGAAGCAGAGCAGTAGCACTTCTGTACATATTTGAACATACATATGAATTTTACAGAGATACTCAGTTCCAAGACACGTTGCTAACAGACATTGTCAGTACTCTGGTGTTAACAAAGTAGGGATTTTCTACTTATATATATATACTTATATATATGTATATATATATATTTAGCTAATATGTCATCCTTAGATACTTTAATAATGCTGGAAAGTATCAAGCACAGGTTCTTTTGTATGACCATGAGAAGCAAGGGCTGCTTAGCTTATTTTAGACACATAAGATGTATATGAGAAGAGGGGCTTTTAGAATCGTGATCAGTTTGATAGTCCCAAGATAAGGACTGATGTGATGCAGATGCTTTCACTTACATAGTGACACTTGTGTGACAGCACTGGTGCTAATACTAAAAGGTCCAGTGGTGCAAAGGACCCTTTGTGGTAAAAAAAATCAAGTCAGTGTCAATACTGATAGACACGGGTGACCACACAGCTTGACAACCAAGAATAAATTAAAGGCCTAGTGTGATCAGACATGCCTTCTTCCTAATGTAAACAGTAGGGAAAGGCTCACTCCATGTGTCTACCCAAGTGTCACTCCAAGTCTCTACCACCAGGAGCCCCCCTTGGCCTTCTGTGTGAAGAAAAAAATCTGTTCCTTTGTAATCCATGATGACCAGAGGAGGAAAATAATCAAAGTCTGAAGCTTTATTGATTTATTTACAATGGCACGAGCAATATTTTCTACTGAATAACACCACTTGGCTGTCAAATTCATCCTCTCCCTCATGGTGATGGAAAGATTTGAAAAAACACTCTTCTGTTCTGCAAGGGTGGGTAGATTCTGCCCAGCCTGGGAGGAGAATATGAAAGAAAGGAAACAAATTTTAAAATGTGACATATCAGGAAAGGAGGCTGGTTTCATGGATCAAGAAACAGAAATGAGAGAAGAAATGCCATGAGATGAGATGCCATGTCAGTGGAGAGAAAGATTAAGGGGAATCAGTAGAGAAATGACCAAAGAGAAGTGACATAGCAGAAGAAACACTCTTTGCAGTAGTGTACAGAGTGCCTGTAAGGGAAGAATGACTGTCTTTAACAAGGCAAGAAATAATGATGCTGGCTGATGAGGATTTGGACAGTCATTTTAGCTGTGTTGAGAGAATAAATAGGAAAGGCTGGACAATAGAAATGTTACTTAGAACATGCATGATCAAGGTGACTTAGAGAGACTATGAACTAAAATGAAAGATTGTGCTGAGATTATGATCACTTTCTGCTTTTACAAG
This sequence comes from Cygnus olor, assembly GCF_009769625.2. Taxonomy (NCBI): domain Eukaryota; kingdom Metazoa; phylum Chordata; class Aves; order Anseriformes; family Anatidae; genus Cygnus; species Cygnus olor. The sequence continues at coordinate 19,033,581 of NC_049173.1, forward strand.
TTTTATAAGATGAAGTTTTTGATTCACCTTAAACCACAACGAAACTCATGCATAACTGCAGCAGTCTTCCCAGTTGTAACCTCAAGGACATAAAACCCCAAGAACATGTCCTAGTCCTCTGTGTGCTACTTGGGCTGTGAAGTTTTGCTTAAATAAGCAAGTAAGTGGATTTATTTCTCATTTTTATTTTGCATATTAATTGTTACCAAAGGCAATTACAAGATACATAACTATAAAGATTCTCAAATACCACTATATCACCAGAGAGTGGAACCAGAGCCTGAGAACATTGATTTTCTTTTCTAAAAATGCACAAGTCAAACCGTCAGCTGCTATATATCAGTTCAGAATGCTGAAAACGCTTTTACACCAAAGGAAAGACTGGCTCTTCTTTCCTACGGTTTGGTTGATTCCATCCTGTTTTCATTCAAGTGTGTGCTTCTGAGAGGATAAGCACTGAACTGTAGTTCCTAAGGGCTGCAATCTCTTAAAATATAAAATAAATAACTCTCTTTGGAATAAATATTTTACTTCTGCCAGCTGTATAATGCTTGGGTTTGAAATGTTATCATCAAAAAAAATTATCTAGAAAAAAAAATTCATGCTGTCTGGCTCTGAACATGGACACAAATAAGATCCTGAAAGTGCAGAATCATCTGAAAAAAAAAGAAAAAAAGAGAGAGAGGGGGAGAGAGAGAGAACTGAATAGCAGCAAGGATTCAAGCCTTTCTCTAAGGCTTGCTTTGAAGAAAGACAGTGTCAGGTCTTGCCTATCCATCATTAGAATGGGTTAATCTGAGACATTCACACAGTTGAGGCATGACTCTGTGCTCTGTCTGGCTCCTCTTGTGACATTACAAGTCTATACAAGCAAAGTTGTTTGGGATTTACTGCATTAGAATCTCCAATATAGGAGTAGAAGGGACCACTGCAGATAATCTTGTAGAACTGTTTCTGTTCTAAGATTTCAAATTTACTTGCTTAAGTGGGAAACAATGTCTTTTATGCTAAAATTTTCATACTTTAGCACTGCTAGAAAATTATTTATTTATTTTGTCTTGGAAATAGAAAAAGAAATACCAGTGGTTTGGGAAGAGAATAGAAGCAATATGTATTATTGTATGCGTCTCTTTGAATAAAGTAGGCACCCTGAAGTTGTCAGGTTTACTCCCCCAACAATTTCTGTCAAAATTCTTCATTTCTCTTCATCATTCCACTTTTCTACCTTTTGCTGATTTCCTCCTCCAGTTTTCTATTGCTTGCACAATAGCTGTAATTAATCAATTGCATAACTGGGGCCTTTGAAAGTACTTTGAAGAAGACCTTTCAGGCCATGGTGCTTGGCTTGATGGTCAGGGCATGTTTTCTGAGGTAAGTCTTCTGCTGGATAGCTCCATGGGCTGAAACATCTTTCTGTACAGAAGTTTTCCATTGAGATGTGTAAGTCTTCTATTACCATATTTAATGCGTGTACTACATGTTGCATCTGACCCACACTCATTTTGAAGTTGTACTTCTGCTTGAAGTATCCTCAGATAACCTGTAGCCAAGATACCCTCCATTAAATCAAAGCAATGGACAGAAGAGATGAAGTGATGCACAGGACTGTAGTATAGCAAAGTGTACTTGGAGAGAGGAAGTTGGCTATAGGAAAGCAGATGCAGTGGAGTGGGCTCCCGGGGAGGAAGGAACTCCGAGGAAGATTTCATATTTTGAAAATGGAAATAACAGAAATATAATGTATTACCGTTGCAGGCTATACATGTGAAAATGAAGGGTGAAAGATAATTTTAGGCAAATACATTGGTGTCTGACAAACTTGATTCCTTCACCTTTGTCAGTATTTTGCTGTGATATATCTGTGCAACTATTTAGTTTCACATGAATTAAGTCACTAGATCATTATATAAAGCAGGAATTTGAAACAAATGTTCACACTGGCTAAAATACATCAAAAAGGACAAATAAAACAAAGCCAGCTGTGGACTATGGCAAGCTCAGTTCATTTCTAGTACTGCCAATAAAATGCCTTCTGTCAGAGAAAAAAGGGTATAAGCAAACTGAGTCTGGATTATTCCGAGCTTTTAGCTGTTTTTCACACTTTTATCTCCTTAAAATAATGAGTCATTTTATTTTAGTGGTTTTGCTCATGTAAAATAATGGTTGAAATTAAGTTTTCTAATTATGCGTTTAAATAGAAGAAGATTGTAATTTAAATTCTCATTCACTGCTAACAAGTTATTTAATAAGGATAACCAGAGTTCAACATTGTATATGACATGGTTGTTGCATAATTTAAGACACTGTGGGGTGACTCCCTAAGTATTCTGCTTTAATCACAACCAAAAAGTTCAATTTTTCTCTCATATAACACGAAGACTTAAACTGTTTAAGGATTGAAAAATTGTTAAAGGCATCTTGTAAGAGTTGTTTCTTACCATGTATTGCATGGAAGTCTGTAGGCCTTATATCACCGTAATACCTGAGCATCTTCCAAAATTGCATTAATGACTTGCTGAATATCTGCTGTGTGCAGTTCTCTCTTCTATTCCTGCTGTTGTTCAGCTGTAAGTAAATAGTAAATCTTACCTTTTTGTTCTCTCCAGTTTCTAATAATGTGGCAGTCACTATGGTAGCTAAAAGCCTTAAAGGCTGGAGTTAGAGGATAGTGGCTTGATATTTTAGAGGAGGCTAGTCTTGGTTTATTTTTGGTGGCATTCATGTGGTGGAAGCCCTGCTAGCAAGGCAGATGTATGCTGGCTCAAGATTTGTCCAGCCATAAGATACTGCATGCTGCTTTTGCTGTGAGGAAATGCAGTTAGGTGGGAGCTACGCCTTGATGTTTCAGACCCAACCTTTATTTTAGCTCTGTAGAGATAGCTGGTTTGAGTAGTTTGAGTCAGTTTCTAATGTTGCTTCTTAACTCCAGTAGTAGTAGTAGTAGTAGTAGTAGTAGCAGTAATAAATAATAATATTAATAAATAATAATGTGTACTAACACCTTGTTCTTTTCATTACAATTTCAGATACACAGTAGGAAGGGAAAGAATACATTTTCTTTGTATTTCCTGATTTTTAGAACTGTTCTTACTTGGAGCTAGCTGTGGAATCTCTTGTGCTGAGGAAGTCCTTATCTTCTAATTAGGACAGCTTTAAAAGAAACACTGTAAGAATGACCTAGTAGCTCCTAGGATCTAGCTTTAGGTACATATTCAGAGATACGGAGGTAATACAAACCAGCTCCTCCATATCAGGTCTCTGAGGCAACCAAATCGATGAAAGTCTGGGAAAACTCTGTTTTTGCCTCAGAAGATTCTGATCAATGTATTAACTTTCTCTACTGAATGTCGTCATCCTCTGTAGAGGAGACTAGAGGAATTAGTAGCTGTATAATGCAAATGGTGAACTCTCATTTTTTGCTGTCTCTGGTGCTCTCTGGGAATGTAATTACAGCCCAGGCTTCATTTGCTCCATAAGTTAAAAAGAAGGAAACTATTGGGTTCTGTTTTGCTTATTTTATTCTTTGTGTGGTTGTAACATTTGTGTGAGGAATTCTGAACTGCTATTATTTGTATTTCTTTCACATGTGCAAGATAATTTTAGAGCATATCCAAAAGATTCTGTGAAAAAGGGTAGCTATTTGAAGCCTGTAAGGTGAATTTTGACTACTCTGCTTAGGTGTTGTTCTTCAAACACATTTGTGAATGAACATTTCAGAGCAAAAGACACCTTTTTCTCTTTCACAGTGTTTACATTTCAAAAATGCTTCCTTTTTTTTTTTTTTTTTCCATATCAAAAGGAACTTAAGTCTTACCAAACTTTAAATAGGATTTGTTTATTTAATGGGTTACATGAATGATTGTACCAGGTGGAATATAAGTGATAGTTGTCTAGAAGGCTGATGATGATTATCATTGGATCACAGGATAATTCAAGTTTGAAGGCACCTCAGGAAATGTGCAGTCCAACCTGTTCTTCAAAGCAGAATCGGCTATGTGGTCAGATCAGGTTACTCACTCTGCTTAAATGCCATCACAGAAACAGCTTGGATATGCCTAAATAACTGTTTTGAAAATGCAGAAATGTTGCATCTACTGCAAAAGGAGGAACATTCAACAAGATTTCACGGGAATCTGTAGCCTAACTTGGAAAGGGAATCCTTTTAATGAGCATTTGTGCTTCTGACATTTATTCAGTTCTTGGTATGGAGAGAGTCAAGTGCTGTTCTTGGAATGAAGAGTGTGATTTAGTAATTAATCCCTGATGTATGGGAAAGAATTTAACACTTAATATTGACAGAATTTTGACATCCAGAAGAATATCATTGCTTTGAAGTGGCAAGTATAGAAGCAGAGTCTGTTAGAAAGAATATGTGATGCTGATAATTATTCTACAGACAAACTTGATGTCATATATACATCATTAAACAAACAAGCAAAAAAAATTGCAACACTGAAGTCTAGTCTGTCAAAAGTTTGAAAAGAATTTCGGAGTCATTCTGGCTCCAAAGCATGCTATAATGTTTTTCATTACTGAAATATTTTTGTCCTCCATACTGCCATGTGAAAAATCCTCTCAGCTAGAGAAGCTGCCTCAGAGCACGAGCAATAGTACCATACACTTTCCTGTGGCATAGCAGTTACAAAAAGCAGGGAGCAATTCAGAAATATACCTACCCTTTTTCCCCACTGCAAGCCAGTGTCCAGCAACCCTGGTGGTAGGAAGCCTGAATTGCTATTGTGCTGGAAGTCAGACTTCCCACATGATGGCAGAATTACAAGCAAGTTTCTGTGCCAGATGGGACCTAACTGAACATATAATTGGAACAGTGAGACCACCTGGATACACAATGCTGTCAGCTATAAAAAAAGCATACTCCTAATGGCTGCTGGTATAAACAGGCCAAGCAACTTTTACAGGCAATATGGTGAGTGTTAAGCAGAGTTTTGCTCCTTTAAAGTCAGTGTAAATTACAGTTGTGACTGTAGACTAATGCTTCCTCTGGAAAGATGATTTAGTGGGTTCCTACAGTACCTTTTGATTCTCCATTTTCCCAAACATCACCCTGTTGCCATGATATAGCTTTCATTTTCTCTAGTGATTGGAAGAAGTTATGAGTAATTCATGTTTTATTAATAACCTGGTCCTCTGAGGTACCAAATACTCTCTTTTCCCGTTCATTTCATATTTTACAGAACCCTAAAAGTTGATGTAAAGGAAATATGTTTTGGAACACTTATGTAGGTATTGTGATTTTTTTTTTTTTTGGAAGTAGATAAATTGGGCCCATAAGGCTTATTGTGATTAAAAGCTTCACTGCTTATGGTGAAATTCTAGAGCTACTCATATTGCCGTTATTAGCATATAAATGCTCTTATCTGCCAGAGTTGGACATAATCATGAAATATGCCATCATTCCAGGATGAAGTTTGGAGCTGCCTGGGGTCCCATAACATTATGAGAATGAAGTAGCAATACTATTGTCATGGTTGAAGAAGCACATTCATTACCAGTCCCTCTTTTTGAAAATGGTAATTTTACAGGAAAAAAAGCCTACGTGTTAGGTGAAATTTCTGAGATTTATTTTAATGTCAGAGGTGACTTTTTTTTTTTTTTTTTTTTTTTTTTCATTGTGGTGACTTAAATACCTTTACTTCTAGGCATTTTTTAAGTAACAAGAGGAGCTGTTTTAACTGTAATTATTCCGGATTATTTGTATGCCCATGAAAAACAAATAGCTTCTTAACAGTCACATTGTTAAGGATTTAATCTTCACGTAAAACAAGCACCTCTAAAAAACTGATTTATGCTGTATTTTAACTACATGGCTGATTTTTCTGCAGAGATTTTAACATCCACGTTCTCCTTATTTGCTCCTTATTTTTGCTGCTCTGACTGTTGTTGCACAAGTACCTCTGGCTGGTATCATCTAGAAGGCTTAGTAGGGTAGCAGAAGCTTAGATGGTCTTTCAACCTGCCTCCTTTGTCTGAAAGGATGTGAAACATAGCTAAGAGCATCCTTGATAGAGTTTTTCTGTGGACCTGGGGAAAGGCAAAATAGAGCAAGCACCAAATAAACAAAACTGTTACTTTAGCTGCATATTTCATTTATTTATTTATTTATTTATTTATTTATTTATTTTTACTGTTAGTATAAAACCTTTTACTATGCATATTTTTGTTGCCACTAAAGGTTTACAATACCATAACAGAGGCTATTTTTTGCAGAACATGTTGCGCATGTGAAATTTCAATAGGAATCTCAGGAGAGGGTTTGATCATGCGGACTAGCAGATCAAACTGGCTGTAAAACAGATAAGCATCCAACCTTTGAATCCTTACCTAAGATGAATCTTTTGAGGTTCTGTCCTCAGCATGTTTCTAAGGGGTTCAAATGGCACCCATCAGTTTCCAGTCCTAGATCAATTGATGTCCAGCCTGGATTTATTTTCAAGTTTGATAGCATTTATCCTGTTCATTATTTTTGACACATGCTGTTGAGATTTAATCCATATGTTTATTATTTCCACAAGAAATCTGCCTAAAGTCTAAGGTGAGTAATTTATGACATCTGGCTATATTATGGAAACCTTTCTGTAAGAAAATACAGTATTCTAAAAAAATAAATAAATTGCTCACTGATCATCATAATCATAAATTATTTCATACCTAATTACAAACAGACAGTCTGAATAATTGTCTTCATTGAGAGCTGTTTGACACTGAGAATATACTGCCTTATTTTATAAACTTTTTAATGTGCAACCCATAAATATGTCACAGCTAAGGAGTACTGCATCTTTAAGTATATTAAATGCAGTCTTGTGTAACCAAACATAATAGGATTTTTAAATGAATTATAACTGAAGTATTTAACAAACAACTTTTTAAACTTTCTACATGTGTAAAGCTTCTTTAAACTGACCAGTTCAAATTAACTATATGAAAAGGAACTTCGTATTTGGCAGTTTTAAATTAGTGTGATAGGGGAGCTCTTGTCTCATGTATATTTAAGAGCAATAAAACAGTTCCAGGGAAAATGGTTTTAATTAATTCCTTTAAAAAGCACCTGTTAATGGGTTTTAGAGTAAGACCAAAGTCAAAGAAATGTGGGAAACAGGAATGCATATGCTTTGTTTCAGTGAAGGTCATGCTGACACCTTTATAGCTGCTTAAAGTAAAGTCTCAACATGATACACATTATTCTAACTTGCAGTGTGCTTCATTTTAGCATTCTCTTCTTTTATACTGAAAATAATCTAATTTAAAACTTCATCTTAAGTTGATCTGCATTCATTAATAATGCCTGTTTTTGGCAGGATGGAATTTCATACAAAAGATACAGGTGACATAAACCTTGTAGGAAACTTCAAAGATACTAGTCCAAACAGCAGGAGAACTGTGGAGGGGGTGGAGGCATAGAAAAGGAAGTAATAAAAGACCTTCTTTAAATTAACTGAAAAAAGAAAAAAAAAAGAAGTATGTTGTACTCTGAGTACTAACAACTTGGGCTACATGGTTTATTCAAATAATTTCTGCTTTAAATACACAACCATAGTTTCATCTTTAGCCTGTCTTTTTAGGAAGACAGCTGGGATTCATCCCAGATACATGGTCTCAGTAGTTAATTATGACTCATTTCCAATCTAAATTTGCCTAACTTCAGCTCCCCACCCCGCCCCCACACACATTATACCATAGTACCATAGCAGTTCTGAATCCCAAGTTCATTGTTTCATATGCATGCAAAATACTTTGAAGAAACTTTCACAACTGGCATTAGAATTTCTTTCCAATCTTGAATTATTCCTGCATCAGGTGTGTGCAGTTGCTAAACCCGCTAAATAGAAAAAATTATATATAAAAGCAATATGTTGTGCGTACCTAGGCTGATATGATTCCACAAGAAATATTGACTTGATATGTTAAAATAATCTATACATATCTTTACAGTTGTGTGCTTTCTGAGTAGCTAGATTTGGACTAAATTTCAGAGGCAAATTGTAAATTTCAGTTTCATTCAAAATTATTTGTGAATTTTCATTTTTATTTGATTAATAGTTGAGAGGAAAAATAGGAAATTTCTGTGTGTTGAAACATTTCATCTTCATATACTTTGAAGGATATTTTGCTTTGGAAATACAAGCTTATATTGTTTTGATATTTTTCTACCAAAAATGCTTAAGTTTTCATTTTGAAATTGAAACAATATTTAATTAAAAATGTGATAAGATGAAAAAGTATATGGAACAAAGGTGTCAAAAGAAACAACTGTTTGGTTTGAGTTAAATAGATTTACACCAACATAGATTTTTTTTCAGCATTGTTGAAAAGCTTTAAATTTCTGTTTCAATTCGACTTTCATAAAATGTTGTAGAGGTTATTCAGAAAGAAAGAAAAATCGAAATGAAACCCCATTATTCACTCTTTGCATACAGTATCTATGTTGTAAGTCTCCTTCTTGTTTTGTTGCATGAAAATTTAGGCCTCCGTCTGTTAAACATCTTAAGCATCTGTGGGTCTTAGAAAGATACTTGCTTTAAGAGTGTTATGAAGTCTAAACTGTGACTTTAGTGTGAATGCAGACTTCTTGGCTTCATTATGAAGACTTTCAGAAAGGGTAAGTTGGACTGATAAACCCAAATTTAGGTTACTTAAGAGTTCAGCTGATTTTGTCAGGCATGTTGAGAAGCTGGCAGCTTCAGGGAAGTCAGAGCTGTTTGTAAAAACACTTTAAGTAGTTAAAGCTGAGGCAGCCTTGTTTAAAAACCAAAACAACAAAAAAAACCATTTATCTTAGGTTTACCTCTGTGCTTTTGTGACACAGCCTAACATACATTGGGTACTGAAAGAAAGATCAATATAATTAAATATGATAAATAGCGTATTCAAGGAAATCATCATAAATGCATCATCCCTCCTGAGCTCTGCAATTCTGCTGTTAGACGATATGTTAATGGATTATGGCAAGATAGGGTGACTTTATTTATTTATTTATTTATTTATAGCCAACAGTGTTTCCATTTTCCTCCTAAAATACTAAACCCAGAAAGGGAACATTTTTTTCTGCTTGCATTTCACTTTTTAGCCTGTGAGTTTTCTGAGTTAAGTGCATGGAAAGTGAGAAAGTCCAGTGGTGGATGCATGGCCAGGCTGGGCTGCTATGAGAAAAGACAATTGTGATTCTGAATTCTGTATCCCTTGATAAAGGTGAACGAAAATAGTGCCAAATAACTTTCTGCCTGTTTCAGGCAGGAGCTCAGATGCTAGACCACACATTAAAATGGTGCTTCTGGTTAAGTTCAGTTTTGGGTTCACATAGCAGTGTTCTTTAAGGCATGCCCATCATTATACTATTATTTATTTCCATGAAAGCTTGTTTCTTTTTAGTTATAATAGGGTCATGTCCAGTCCAGTAAGGTGCTACAGCATTGAAATTCCATTCCAGTCATGGGATGTTTTAAATTACTTCTCATTTCATAAATTTTAGAATCATGTATCTGCAGGAAAATGTCTCCTTTGAAATGTTTGAACTGGAAAGGTCAGAGATAGAGACTAAGTCTTCACAACATAAATTAAGCACTGTGATCCATCAGCTTCAGTGAATTCTATTGGCTTTAGTAGTGACCTACCAGGAAATGATTAACAAATTTGTTATGGTGATTGGAGGTAAAGAGACAAACTCCTATCTTTTCCCTGTGCCTCCAAAGGACTGTGGAGTACAGCCAGGCCTTTCCCTGAGTCGTTTAAACCTGCCTCCTTTGAAATATTAAGATGTAGCAGCAAAGAGAATTGAAAATATGTTCTTTCTAGAATTTGTTCAGAATTTCCCGTTGTCCTTTTTTATTTGCATGGGAGACATAATATCCTTGAACAGCATATTCTACCAGGTATTAATTCTGTCATAAGGCCATTAAGTATCCCATACACCTATAGTGAATGAGAAAAAGGTTTAGAGAAGTAGTCATCTTGCCCTGGTCTTACTTATGTCAGCATTCAGCACTGGATTTGTCAAGGCAAGATAAACCTTATGTAAGAGGCCATAATACAAGAAAATTAAATAAGCGCTCAGGATAAGGCTTGTAAAGGAAGAGAGTACTGGCTGTTTTCTGACTTGACAAAAATTCTGTTTTACCATTCAATGCATTATATTCTAAGACGTAATACAGGTACTCTCCTGTTAACATTAAATACCGATGACATTTTTCTCCTACAGATCTGGTGTCTAATTTTATAGTATCACATCTCTTTTCTGCCTAAAGTGTCAGGCCTATTTAAGTAAGTGGATATTTCCAAATGAAATTAGATTTTGTAGTGGTGCTTTCCGGACTCATTTGTAATAACCAATTTAATGTCCACTTCTGTAAGCACACTGCAACAGTAAACCCCACTTCCATGACTGACCCCACTTCCGTGACTGTATTGGGCTCGTAAATGTGCATGTGAATGATCTGAACCTAGGACTGATTGAAGATCAGCTGGAATAGAAATCGAACAAATGAAAGCTTTAAGCTGTAAAGTAACATTCAGGAAGAAATAAGCAGTAATGGTGATCTCTTTTTAGAAGTCTCTCTCTCTTTCTCTCTCTCTATATATTTTAATTCTGCTTGCATCTGTACATAAAACTGAATAAGGCTGGTATATTCCATCTTTTAAAAACAGAGGGACCAAATTCTTATATGACCCCAGAAGAGCTTGGTATATGAAATGAGTTCAGCATAAACTGACAGGAAGCAAATTTCTGGAAACAAAAGTAGAACAGTCTAGGATGTGATAAACTCAGGGTCAAACTGTCCTTAGCAGGAAGTGAATTCATTGAGAAGAAAAGCAGGAAAGCACTATCCATTTTCTGAAAAGTATTTTGCTGTGTGACAAGGGACTCAGTCAAGGAGTGATCACTGGAGCGGAGAAAGCACAAAAATCTGTGTGCTGAGACTTGCTCATTCCCTGGAAGGGGTTCATCTGAGTTGCTCTCAGCACTGCTTATGTGTTTTTTTGGGCTGCTGGCCTGAGGTGTCTCACTGTCCTGTATATTGAGTGTCATAGGTGCCACATAGGGGTGCAGTCAACCACAAAACTGTCTGTATTAGTTACAGAAGGTGCCTATGACCTTCATCAATTTGTGCTCCAAGTGATAAACCCATGCTTTTCCAGAGGTGTAGGTCCTGGTATCTAAATGAATGCAGTTGTCTTGTGTCTGTATGGACAGAGAGGTTGGTGGTTATCACATGAGAAAAGGAGAGGATATTAGAGAAATGCTGCCTGTTGTAAAAGCATTTGTCAGGATTCTTGGAACTTGTCTTTGTTTTGATTGTTTTGAAGCCCCAGTTGGGAATACAAAAGAGGAATGTACTTGCTGCTTGTAAGCTGTGTCTCAATTAAATTTGAAGGTAAGGGTGGAGAGCTGGTGGGTGTAGGTAAGCAATGTTTATTAGGAAGCTAAAACTAACTTTAATTTATTCATAAATGTGTCTGTAAATTGGCAGTGCTGTATAATGTGCTTTCTTGTGTATTCCTCAGATGATCTCAGGCAGCAATTTAAGCTGTTGAGGGCTTAACAGAAGAGCAAATCAAGATGTATTGACTGATTTCTCCTTATATGCACAGCAACATCCTTGCTTGTTTATACTGTTTTTTGATTATAAAGTGCCACTGTGTGTAATGCACAGGAAAGAGAATCAGAACATGTTAGATAGTACAATACAGTTTTGTATCAAGCAATGCCTTTCTACTATTAAATTTCTCAATAAACAGAAAAGAATACAATTCTTTCTTATGTATTAACTGTTCTTAAAGTGCCACATGTTTTAGAGACAGCTAGTATGCAGTTGTTTTAATGAAAAGCCAAGTCTATCCAGGTAAAATTTACCTGCAAAGTAACTGTATATCATAGCCATGCAGTAGTAGAAGGATCCTGTGTAGTTTTTTACTATTCCAAGAAGGGCAATAGAAGAAGAACTGGTCCTGCTGAAGGACATCTGAGTATTTGTGGACCTTTTGCAATGACAATGATTTCGGCTACATCCATTTAGAACCTACCTTGTAGTCTCTGGGATTTTTCATGTTTTTATAGCTAGAAATACAGCTACTGGATGGAAGCAGAACTTATGTACATCTACACAAAACACTCTTCCTAAACTGATAAATTGTCCAAAGTCATCTAAACGTGATGTCTCTTCTGTGGAAGTGAAAGTGTCAGTGACTTCTTAATGGCTGATTTAAATGAAATTCATTTTTAAATGGAATTCATGCTGGAGGTGTAGTGAGAGGGAGAAGCAGCATCAAAGTGTGTAATAGATGTTGGAAGTCAGGTTAAGTGACTGTATGGCTAAAGGGGCTGTAGGCAACTAATTACTTTTTTTTTTTTTTTTTTTTTTTACTTTGGAAATGTTACGGCCTCTATTAGGATACAACAGTGCTTCTTTTAATTTAGGAATATGTGACCTTTTGAAACAGAGCTACTCCGTTAATCAGAAGTATAATTAAAGTGTTTTGTAACCTATTTGACTCCTAAATTTGGGAAGTCTTTTCAGACTACTCTTGTTGATTGTGTATGATATTGAAAAATATGCCATGCTGAGACCCAAATAACTCAGTAAGGAGAATTTGATGAGACAAAATGCTTGCCAGCCCTTCGATAAGTGTGGTTAGTGAATAATAGTTTTGATTAAGCTGATTTACTTTCTTTGGACTGAAGTAAAAATGCCTTTAAGAGACTTGATTAGAAGTATTTTGATTTCCTCTCTAGTGAAACTACTGCTGTTTATGAAATCTAAGGGGGACATGGAGCTTGTGTTTCATTGTTGAATAAGCCAAAAAAAAAAAAAAAGGTAAAGCAGATGTGGTATCTAAAGCACTCTAGCACCTAATTTTTAAGCATCAGTCTCCTTGAGAAACAAGAATGCCAAGTTACACTTTTCTGAAGTGTCACGTGTCACATGAAACCTGTGGTTATAGGCACACCATAGGTGCCTATGAACAGGATTTAAATGAGGTGGTGAGGGTTGGACTAGGTTATCTTCAGAGGTCCCTTCCAACCTTGGCCATTCTGTGATTTTGTGATATCTGTGAAAGCATGTAAGACTGTCCAACTGGGAACCAGGGAAGAGAAGGAGTCTGTCTAAAATCCTCTCCCTTTCTAGACTAGAGAGGCCTCGTTTATAGCTGCCAAAAAGCCACCTGTACCAAATCCTTTCCTGAAACTCAAGAAAAGCAATTGTCTTTGATATATTTGCTTTTTAAATTTCAGCTGTAATGCTTGACCTCATTTTCTACATCCTGCCCTAGTAGTTATACTACTGAAAAGAGGGAGACTTACATGTAAGGTCTTTCTTACCCTTGAATTGAAATCTTTGATTGACTTCAGATGAGTCCATACTTTAATGGTCTTCTCATAGAGACCATCAGACCATTTTGATTTTACAGTGAATATTGCTGCAGCTACCCAACACCTTTACTGATCAAGTCAGCTTCTCTATGCACTTTCTCATGATGTTTTGCTTCTTTTAAAAATAAATCTCAAATGATGTACTAACGAGGGAGAGATGTTCCCGGTTACAGATCTGCTAGCCTTTCATTAGGTCTAGATGCCCAAGATATTTTTATTTCTTGGGTTTCCTGCAAATTGTTATGTTAGACTTTTCAACAATACACAAATGACATCTCCAAGTCTGGAAATGCAACTCATAACTCATTTTGTTACTGTCGGGTTAATTGGACAGGATCCCACTGAACACAGCACATTCCTTCGAAGCACATTTCTGTATTTGTAGTCGGGCAGAACTGTGTTGTGTATTTGTGCAATCTGGAAAAATGCCACAGTGCTTCATTTCTTGGATGGGTTTCTCTGAAGCACGGGCACAAACAGCAGCATCAGCAGACAAAGCTGTAGTGACCATGACGTGTAAGAGAGCTTAGGGAAAGGCTGTAATTCAAATTCACAAGCTGATCAAAGGAAGAATATCCAAAATTGTTCTGTGCCTTGTGCAAGGAATGGTATATAATATATATTTCTAAATCAAAATGAAGTGTCATACTAGAAATCCCTGAGGTCAGTCTCACTGAGCTATTATGTCTACATAGTGTAAATTAGTGTGTGGAATGTAATTGACAATCGTGTAGCTGTGTTATTTCTGGAAAGGTGCAGTACTCAAACCTCCACTTGTTGATAGGGCTCATAACTTCAGTTGTAGGGTAGTAATGCATGTTTGCAATTCCAGAGACAAGTCGGTTATTGGCTGGAGAGGAATAAGGCCAAGAATGGTAACCACAGGGTAAGCAGTTTGGGAAACTTTGTCCTAGAGGTGTGCTTACTGAGAAAAACCAAGTTGAACTAAATAAAACCCACACTATAAAAAATGCTAGAGTATTTGCACTGAAGGAAGACCACATGCTAGCTTGGATTTGATTACAATGGTTCATTGATAATCAAATAATAGCTGAGCAGTGAATGAGCACAAATCATCCTTAGAACATACTGTATCATTTTGCAGCAAATTACCGGGTATGTGTTAGAAGGTATTTAACCTGTGTAAATGTGCAAGTTCATGTCTTTCATATGAAACACATTCTCTTTTATTTTATTTTTTACCTCTCTGTATCTTCTGTACCTTGTGGATAACAAATAGCTTGGATTTAGGCTTTCAGATAAAAGTCAGAAACTTTTATTTAAATTCTGCATTACATCTACCTACCAGTTGTGCCCTCCGTTTGCACTAGTGTAGAAGGTGAAGAGATGAGATCAATGCTAAAATCCAACGTGAAACTATGAACTTTAGGGGCTCTCTCATTTCTTTCCGCCCTTACTGTCTATGGTGCAGTCATTAGGTGTGTTTGTATTGTCACACTGCCAGTAATGCACTGCTCACTGCCATTTGAGTATGGCAAGGCCTTTATATCAACAAATTCAATAACCAACTGGTATGGAAAATGCTATTATGGGAACCAGAACAGACTTCTGTTTTCTTTCTCAGTGCAGTGAGTTTCTCTGAGCACAAAGTTTCTTTTAAATACACAGCAACAAGTCAAAGTAATGAAAGGAATATCTCTATCTCATGTCATGTAGTTTTGGAAAACACAGTATGTTCTGCAAACAGGGAAAATGCAGTTCAGGGCCTGGCCAACTGGGAAAAGCTACACTGCATGCTTTGTACAGAAAGCAAGAACTGGTATATTAAGATCACATTAAATGGCTCACAAACTTCCCATTTACAGAAAAATTGACAGAGCTTACTTGTTGATTTATTATTCATGTACAGAGTCCTGCTTCTTCAAGAAGATCGTAAATACAATTTCTCCAGCCCAATCAGCCTCTCTGGGTTCCTGATGAAGTGATAAGCACAATAGACTTCAGAAGGATTAAGGGATGAATTGGAAAATGAAGGCTAAGCTGTGTTTCTGCATGTTGTCTTGCGTGAAACAGCCACCGAAAGATAAGAGTCAAGTAGGGGGAAAATAAACCCCCTTGTAATGGAAGCTTGGGGCTCCATCAAAACTCAGCTTCTGGGATGAATGATTCAGATTCTCAGTTACATAGATTTGGGAGGTTAATCCTTTTCAAATAATTCTTCCATTTATATTTATTTGGAGAGTATGATCAGTACGTACTGAAAAAGATACTAAAATCCTCTTCAGATTAGGCAAATTATTTACCGTTATCTCTGGAATTCTCTTGACTGAGAAGAGTTTAATAAGCCTATGGAAAGATGATTTAGCTGTGATGGAGAGCAGATCTAAGGGTTAGGACCATTTGCTTCTCTGTTCAGCCACCTGTGTAGTTACTGTGTGATTTTGTCAGCTATATGCACCTGTGTTTATTCAGTTGTAAAATGGGCATAATGCTCTGCATATATTTCAGGGGTTTGGTAAGACTAAATTATGCTCAACACCCTTTTCAGATAAAGGGTTGTTAAAATAATTGCAACCAGTTTTATCAAGCACCTTTAATCTTCAGTGATCTAATTGGTTGGTTTCATAGCTGACCCTAGATGAGATTTAAAGCACAATTGGGCTGAGGTTCTGTTGTATTGTCATTACTGCTTTTCATAATGCGCTTTGCAAAATATGGAAAAAATGTCTATAATGGATAATCTGAGAGGTGTTTGTGGAGAAGTATTTAGTTTAAGTGCTACATCCAGTTTATATTATCTTTTCCCTCAGAGTGTCACAACTACAGGATGAAGAGTTTTGAAGGCATCAATCTGTTTTTAAGATTATCAAGCCTCTAATCAAATATAATCCTAAAGATCCCAGCAAATCTTCCTGTTTCTAACTCCAGTGATACCTATCATATTTGATTTTAAGATTTTTGGCCTGAATTAAGGGTGCATTCCAGCCTTAGCAAGTATATGTTGAAATCTAGAAGGAAGAGCACAGTTTGTAGAAGAGAGGCGCTCATGACAGGCCATAGAAAGTAGGACTATTAGCTGGAAAGCTTGCAGAACCTTTAAAAATGATCCTTGTGGTAAGCATCCTGGGAATTCTGTGCAGAATATATCTCCTTATATTTCACATGCAGTACAACATCCAGTTTACTTTGCAGGTGTTGGGAACAAGGAGACAACAACATGCTGATAAAGAACCGATCTCTTATTACCATGATCGTGTAATATATGATTACACAGGACAAGAGATCTCCCTGAATAAATATTCAGTGGGATTTTGAGATATTATTAGGAACATAACCCCTGAGTGCTTAAATCTCTACTCTCATATCTGAGATCATTGCTTTTTTTCTGCTTTATTAGTAACTGTGTATTAGTGTCTTGTTACCAGTGACCAGCATAAAAGTGAATGAAAATGGAATGAGACATTCCATACTGATATTTTATTTAGACCTAACTAAGACTCTTGCAAATTACTTTTCAAAATTTTAAATTGCTTCCTCACAGAGCTCCCAACCTGAGCTGATATTCTGGAATCTCTTTTCTGTGGCCTATTAGCCTTTTTGATAAAGCTAATGGCAAAATTTCCATCAGCTTCACAGGCAGAGGGTAAAACTTTGCTTTTATTCACACTGGGAAATTTGCATGGTAAAGTCTTGAGGAAGATCAGACCTCGACTGTGCCAGGAGCACCGTTTACTTTACTGTATTAATTTCCTGACAAATCATGAATGTCCAGCACTTTTTCAGAAGGTGCCCCACACCTTGCAGGAGTGTGTTAGACAAGGACCTTTGCTTTTGGTCTCAGCAGAATTAATAGAAACCGACAAGGCAATTTTCAGTTTTAGAGAAGCACAACTCCTAAGGGGGAAAGTCAAGGTGGCAGGCCTTGACACACCACTCAGAGAAAGGAGCTATTCTTCCCAATGCATACTAGTTTGCAGTTTTGTAAAGAGTAGTCACTTTTCAGGAGAATACCTGACTAACTTTAGTGCATACCATGCTATTCTTTTGGCTCAGTGAAGAGTTTAAGAGATCCTCTAGGCATCTTAATAAGACCCAGTTCAATGATGTAAAACATTTGTTGAAAGGTACATCAATTCCAGTACACTTCAGTAGAAACAAAACTAGATATAGGCTGCAGACTTTGCCTAAGGAAAGCATCATGTCAAAAATGTACCAAGGGAGAATAGTTTTACACAGACATATAAAGAGTTTTATACTGTCTTTTTATACAGTCTTGTATATGGAATTTTGATAAAGAGCAGGATATCGGGGGACCGTGCTTCAGGCCAAGTTCAGACATACAAAGCCTTTCTGCACTTCCTCTCTCATTAGATTCATATTCATTCACAACATGCCTGACTAAATATACACCTGTCAGACGTAAAACTGCATTAACCTGCTGCTCACTGTCTCTACTACTTGCTGAAGGTCAGTGCTGGTGCTTTATTCTTTTTTTCATGTTAAAAAGCTACAAGGATGATAATAGACTCTTCCTAAAATTCTTTTCCCGATGAAGCATTGCTGCTGTTATGCTGGTGCCGTTCACTAAGCAGCTGGGGAAAGGACAACAACTAAGCAGTCGTATTCAAGAGGGAACTCTCCATGAACCTGTGTCTTTTTAAAACGCTGGAAGAGTTTATGGAAAGTTTTAAGAATTCCAGTTAGCCAGGAAAAACATTGTTATTAACTGTGTCCTTCATGTTGCGAGTGTAGTTCAACAAAGGCATGCTCATTAGTTGGATGATGCTAGTGGGGATGATTATTTTTCCCAAAGCCAGATGCTTATTTGATCTTCATTACAAAGAACTCTCATGTATTAGTTAAACAGAGCTGGCAGGACTCGATCCTGTAAAAGATGAGGTGCCAGAGTGAGCTTACTATGGGGGAGAAAACACCAACAGCTTCCAGAAGCCTAAGGCCTCTATTTGATCCAGCCAGACATATTTTGGATGAAAAGGCCTCTTTTACAGTATTTTGGAGAGATCTGTTTTCTCTGCCTGCCAGAACATGGAATTGCAAAGCTAATGCTTGATCCACTGTTTGTCAGCTTTCCAGAGACTGAGAAAGCTTTGGTTTAGGTTTGGAAAATGCTTTGGTTTTGTTTGTGTTTTGTCAAACACAATTTACCCCAAGCATGTGTTAGTGGGTAAGAAAGATGTAACGTGCCAGAATGCAGGATGCTGATAGGGTGAATGTTGTGTATCTCTTTTCTTCTGTATGTACATAAACTAGTAGGAAATTTACTTAAATCTTTACAGTTATGTCATTTCAACACTATGAAAGGAGAAACAGTTTCCTCATGAGATACTAATAAATTCAAGGTCTTTACAAATTTGGAGTTGCAAGTTGGCAGTTTCCCTTTAAAACAAGCAAAACTTTAGTAGACAAGGAAAGTTTAAGGCATAAAAATAAAACCTCTGTCAAAGCAGCCATCACCATTGGGTGGTATCAGCATGTCAAGTAATCTGCTCCCTGGAAGCAAAACAGTCACTTCCACATCAATGACATTGGCTCCCAGAAGTGATCAATGCAGACTGTACTTGTCATTGATCTCTGGAATTTACACTCAGCTGATCTGCTGCATTTTGTGCTTGAGTGACATTTTTTTCATATGAGACTTGGTTTTACAGAATAGACGTTTTTTCTTGCAAGACCTAGTTTGCAAACAAGATTCTAACCTCCTCTCTTGATTGAATTTTATTGCTGGACATAGACAGAATATCCATAGTCGTTCTTTTGTGGTTTTTGTTTTCTCTGTTGCCTTTGGAATCTTGAAACTGCTGCCTCCTTACTTGATTTTGACATTACTCTTAAATAAGTTTGGGTATTATCTATGTTTCAAAACTTCATTTGGATTTTATATTTATCATCAGGTTGCTTTGCTTAAACGTAGGCATGATTTCAAAGGGAGAAAGAGTCTGCAGGAGCAGTGTGCATATACATTCAGATGGAGATTTATATATATTTATATATATTTAATTATGGTTGGACAAGACCTGATTGCTTTAAGTGTTAGTTAAATGTCATTTCAGGTGAGAATAACCACCTAGAAAATACGGCATAACAAAGCAACTTAAATTAAGAGTCAATGCAGTAGAGTCAATGATTATATTTAATACCAATGATTTCAGTGTCATGTCAGCTCAGTTATCCTCCATATTCTCCCAAATATATAGCTCTTTCTGCTTTCTTGTAGCAGGTCCTAGATGTGTATGTATTTAAATGAATCACCCAAGTACTGGATTCTGAGAAAATATATGTAAATAATTATATTTGAATACATATTTAATGGCAAAATATGAGATTGTTTCTCAAAATCATCCCATTACAATGATTTTTATTGCAATGACTAATAGCTAAGTAATCTATTTTAACAGGATGCATCATGCTAATGAAACTAATATTGAGCTCTTTTCCCGGTGTTTATATAGCATCTGGCACAACTGAGTCTGTTTCATAGTTGTTATATTCACGCAGTTAATAAATATGTAGCATACAAGTGTTTTGAATTAACTTTATGTAATATAGATCTAATTACTTGTCCTTGCAGCCTTTAGGAGACCCCACAGTAACTGCAGACAGATTATTACCTATAAAAATGAGCGATGACGGCTTTTTGAAAGTGATGCTTAAATCTGTTCTGTTAAAGGTGATATTAACATTCAAGGTAACTGTTCTGATGTTCTGAACTCAGAAACACACCAGAACTCTCACTGGTGTCAATTCAGTGTTTGTAGAAAACAATACTTTCATCTAAGGATACCTATCTTCAAAAATGTTGGCTGTTTCAAAGGTAACTCTGTTGCTATTCCTGTACTTGGATGTTATATATATTGGGCAGATTAGAGATAATCAGGGAATCATAGAATGGCTTGGGTCGGAAGGGACCTTAAAGACCATCCAGTCCCAACTCCCCTGCCATAGGCAGGGACACCACCCACTAGATCATGCTGGCCCCATCCAACCTGGCCTTGAACACTTCCAGGGATGGGGCATCCACAGCTTCTCTGGGCAAAGATTAAATAAACTAAATTGAAGAAAACTTTTCGGCAATCCTCACTGTATGTGCAAACTGCATATATATTTCTTAAACTTGACTGCATTTTTGAAGACAAAAATGAAAGTAAAAGCTGTCAGGTTAAAGGTGTTGCAGCTTTTAATGAAGTCAAAGGTTCAGTGCAGAAAAAAAGAAAACCACAAAAAAACAAACGACCCCCCCAAAAAAAAAAAAAAAACACAAACAACAAAACACACACACACAAAACAAACAAAAAAAACCCCACCTCTTAGAGAGTTTTGTGATTTAAAGGAACAAAGGCAGTACAGAAAATGCTGGTACTATAGCTGGATCTCTTCCCTTATCCTTTTTAAAAAGTGATTTTTTGACTTCATGTGGAAACAAAACACTTAAAATGACCTATAAAGAATGCTGAAACTACCTAACTTTCATATTATGAGCAAGCTGACAATTATAGACTTTATTGGTTGGCACTGAATATATGACCCATAGCACCTCAAATGGCAAAGCTTTACCATCATTTTAACTGATGAGTAGCTGTATATCATGTATAGACTCTCTTGGTGATCAGCCATAGGAAGATTGGTGTCCAACCTCAGGGAGCTTCTTATGAGACACAAGATTGATACCAGGAGCTAGTAGTACTACCAGGCTAGTAGTACGTGATACATGCTAATTAGAAAGAACAAGTTCAGCTGATGAAAAGAAGTTTTGTGAGGAAACAAATTTAATTAGACTTTAACTGTCTCAGTATGATTCGCGAGCACAAATAATAATCTAAATAGAGACATACTGACATAATTCTGTTCATGTGTATGCCTTCAGCATACATTGAGCATTGAGTGCACTTATATACAAAAGCAGGCACCATTACTGATGCTGCTGTAATAATGTTTTGCTGTAACTTGTTTTCCTCTGGGAAAAGATAATCAGACCACCTCAGATAATAGGTAGTCAGTGAAATGCAGTGAGCGTCATCAGATTCTGCAACATAAACTTTCATATTTTATGTGCTGTATAGCTGATATCTGTTCAATATAGACATATTAAAATGCCACCTGCTGACTGGAGGTTTTACATTTCCATACAGTGCTATTATAAACAAAATACAATTTAAAGTGACAGATCTATTCAATGATTTATGTTCTGTGCAGCCCTATTTCAGTTAATGTGCCCAATTCATTTCTGGTGCAGTTCCACTGAAGTCAGAATGTTAATGTCAGCATAGTTACACGAGGGATGAACTAAATCCTGTAGGATTACACTAAGTAGATAAGATTATTGAAATAAATACCCACTTGTGCATTTTGCCATCATAAAAAAAAAAGAAAAGAAATCAAAACTTGATGCTACGGTTCTCTTTACAGAAGAATGATCAGAGATGTCTTCACAGGAGTGCTGCTGTGAATGAGGGCAGCAGCTCAGACCCTGATCTTAGGGAAAAGTAGGTTTGTGCTGTGTCCCAGATTCAGCTGCTTTATAGTAGTATATATATGACAGAAGACTTAAAATAATGGTATAGTCCCATCAGCTCTAACAACACGAAAATTTGACTCTGAAGATATTCATAATTATTAATACTCTGTGGGTGTTACATACCCATAACTTCTGAATACATGCTGAAAATAAATTAATTCAAATTGCTGCTGGCAATTTAAAGGAGAAAGGATGCCTTTCTAGATCTACCTGCCACAGTACATGGGCTTCGTAGGTTTATATTTCTGGATTCAGAAAGACAACTCTGATTTAAAATAGCTTTTCAGTCTTAACATTTTCACTTTACTATTGTCTAGCTCTCTGTCTAGTATTCATCTCTTCTGTTATTTTGCTTTCCTTCCTTGAAATAACTTCTTTGCTGATATAAAATTTTTCAAGACCTGTTGGGGGGGGGGGGGGGTAAGTGGGGGGCTTTTTGCAGATCACGAAGATGATAATACAGTTGTACCAGAAGTACACAGCCAAGGTTAGGTACTAACAGAGTGCTAAACCACTTCAAAACGGGAAAGGTCTGATATACTATCCCTACACTGCCTCTGAGTTAGTTATTATCATCAGTGCCAACTGAGATCTTCTAAAAAAAACTGGCTATGAAACCAATATTAGTTCATGTATCTTCTCAAATTCTGCATTTGTATCTCTATAAATTCTGCTGCATAATAATTTCCACTGAGAAGTTATGTCTCTTTAGATTCTAATTATATTACTGGATTTGCAACCCAGCCTATTTTCTTTGATTGTTTACAGCTGGGTATTAAGCAAAACACTAACACACTATACATTCCAGCATGTTACAGTAATTCCAAAATAGGAAAATCCTTTCTCTTAGTCTGACAACTTTCCTCATTTTGGGGTCTGGCTGTAAATGAAACCAACCAGATGGTCCTCACTGATCTGGAATGTGTGTGAGACATCTCAGTGCTTTTGTGTCAGTGCACAGATCTGTCTCATCTAATGGTGGCAGAGAAGCAGCTCTTTTGTGTGTTTATTTGATGTTTCTGGTTCAGATGGTTGGCAGCATGCACAGTCCAAGGATGGCAGTCCTCATTTAACATGATGCTGGGGATGACTAGTGGAGGGAGTTGAAAGGAACCAAAGAGAAAATGTGAATGTTGTGTTGTGGTATTGTGTTAAAATGTTATTTTCATACAGGGCCTAGCCAGAGAAAGAGAGAAAAACAAATCATCTGCCAACTGTTTTGTCAAAATCCCAGGCTAGGCTAAAGCTGGTAAGTGGATGTGGCTGCATGCCTGGTGACCAAGTGTTCTCAAGCATATATCCATCTTTGACCAAAATAGAGTGGACTTGAAAGACTCTGAAGGGAGTTTTTGAAAACAGCTTTGCTTTGTTAAACAAATTAGGGGGGATGATAACATAATGTGACAGCACATTGAACAGAAAATAAAAAAAGAGTAATTTGTAGAAGAAAAGGATTGCTGGAGTGTAAGAGAAAGGTAAAGTTCTGTTCCAGAGGGAAGAATTTTTGGCTTCATTCAGTTTGTAATGGTAACTAATATATAGACATATCTTTCTGTGGTGTGATGATTTTGTGTGGAGACATTCCCCCACCCCCTCCCCGAACACACACAACCCACCTCAAAAAGCCTGAATGCTCAGCAACTCTACTGTAGAAGTATTACTGCATGGTGGGACTGTTTTTATTCTCTTCCATCAGCACTTGCTCTTGACTAGTGCTAGATAAAAGATACTGGAGGAGGTTAATGTTTGGGTCAACCCTGTATGGCTTTTTCTGCGTTCTTATGTCTTCAGTTGCCTCTTTTCTGTACCCTGGAAATATCCAGGTTAAATTTCATTTAGAAGAATCAGGATTCCTCCTTTTTATCTGTTTAATTACAACTGGAATTGGTTTTTATTGTTACCTTTCTAAATTGGTAAGGACTTATTTTAGACTATTAAAATCATAGAGCTGTCAGTCTCACTGACTGGGTAGTTTTTATCCGCAGTTTAGAACACCTATAAAATTCAGATC
Organism: Cygnus olor; assembly: GCF_009769625.2. NCBI lineage: Eukaryota > Metazoa > Chordata > Aves > Anseriformes > Anatidae > Cygnus > Cygnus olor. The sequence goes on from NC_049173.1 coordinate 19,057,473, forward strand.
CCTAACATTTCTCTTGTGCTGTAATGATTTTCTGTCCAGCTTGGAACAGTTGAAAAACAGAGGCCAGCCATGGAAATCCAGAGGACACCTAAATTTTGATGTTTTCTCGACTCTGGGCTTTTTATTTGAATCTACGTTTGCTGAAAGTAGAGAAGAGTAGCTCCCAGTTTGGATGTGTACAGCATCCATGTAGTTCCTGCAGCTTTTAGTTTAGGTACCTAAGACACATTGTCAGCAGGATTAAGTTTATTATTCAGAAGGTTCCAAAAAACAGTGAATCATTATTTTACATAACTTTTGAACCTCTAGCTTTTTAAAGGTGGTTGGTTATTGCTGTCCTCTTTATACAGATGAGGAAATTGAGTCACGGGAAAGTGGTGCGCTTCCCAGCAGCCTAGAGGTACTGTTGGGCATAGAATAGAATCATAGAATCATTAAGGTTGGAAAAGACCTTCAAGATCATCTGGTCCAATAATCCCCCATCCACCAATATCACCCACTAAATCATGTCCCTGAGTACCACATCCAACCTTTCCTTAACACCTTTGTGGGACGGTGACTCCACCACCTCTCTGGGTGACCCGTTCCAATGCCTGACTGCTCTTTCTGAGAAGAAATTTCTCCTAATTTCCAACCTGAACCTCCCCTGGCACAACTTGAAGCCATTCTCTCTTGTCCTATCACTAGTTACCTATGAGAAGAGGCTGACCCTCAGCTCCCCACAGCTTCCTTTCAGGTAGTTGTAAAGAGCAATAAAGTCTCCCCTGGATAGAATAGAATGTAAGTCTTTGAACTTACATGGTTTGCTTTAACTATATAATTCATATTAGGGTCAGAAGACAGTGTTCTTCTGCAGTCAACCATACACATCAAAAAAAAAGGAAGTTGTGAATGCCAGCAGTAATGTTTCTTTGAATAACTTGAGACACTAACAAATTTCAACCCAAATTCAATAAATTCTGGCGATGTTAGCTACTGGTCACAATATCAAGTCACAACTGTGTTTACATTATTCATCTGTCACTACTGTAGACTCTATCAGTAAAATTTACGTACTTTTTATGGAATCACACAAACTTCCTGTGGAGGGGGAGATAGCTGTTCACTGTGAGAAGACCTGGCTCATCTTGGTAGACAAGAAGAAATGAGAAGATTTGTTTGGTGTTTGTCCCACTACCCATTTCCTATATAGTGTGTGATTAACTGATAGCTATTAGGATGTAGGAAAGAGCTAATAGGATGTAGGAAACTCGTACTATCATGTTCTCTCAGCCAGAGTAATAGAGAGCAGAAGGGCTTCGTGGGGGCCAGGCTGGATTGTTGAATGTAAAAGATGAGCTTGAGCAGACTAGGAATCTCCTTAGAGCACTGATATCGCAAAATTTCTTCCCCATTCGTGTTTTGGACAAATGAAAACAAGTATGTCTTCCTTACTCATTCATCTGGTATCTTTTTCTTTCTGAGAGGATGCTCTCCCTAGTGATTGCTTATCAACTTTGTTGTATACTTGTGCCTAGGTTTCTGCCTTTCATACTCAAAATAGACTGTTGTCCTACTCGCTAGCTGTCTCTTTGATAAGGAAATGTACTAGAAAGAAAGTATAGGAAACAATTTCTAATTTGTTTTTTCAAAAAAAAATTGTTTTTCTTGTACCACCTAAGTCTCTGCTATTTTTCTGCACTCTTCACAAATATAAATTAATGTCTGCAAATTTAATCATTTACCTGTGTCATTTATGTGGGCTTTCATTTGTGCAAGTGGAATTTCCTACTTAATCCCCTGTTTATTGCAGAGATACTTGGGAAGATTCACTGGAAATAGGAAAATCCAAGTTCAGCAGAAAGTCCTTTCCTGTCTTAGCAGGATCTCCATGAAGCAGAGAGGAAGGATACCTTTCCCCTTTTGCAGTCTATCAAAATGACCCAAATTTCCATGTGTTTACTGGCATACAAATTTCACAGTTAAGCATGGTCAAGTCCATTCAGTGAATAATCAATGCTGCTTGGGAATGCAGAAGACGGGGCAGAAGGGATGCCTTTTTTTAGCAGTGCACATTTTCCTTGGGTCATCTTGAGTCACCTTCAGCTGTCTAGCCAGTATGGCTCTGAGTCATAGGACTGTGGTGGTTTTACCTGGCTGCAGGGAAAGTTAACTCCATCCCACCCAGACCCAGTACAAGCCTGGCGCTTGGTCTCATGCTCTACTACACCAATTGGAGATCCACATAGGGAGAGCATAGTTTTACTTCAATGCGTCATCAAGAGAAAAAATCCTGCCAAGATTCTGTTACAAATCTCTCTGATGCAGAAGGAAGTTAAATTCAGGAAATTAGCTTATTTCAGTGCATGGAGCCTTTAGGAGTGTTACTGTGTTTCAACATTAATACCAATGACAGAAGAAAGCCCCGCAGTGCACAGAGGAGAAGAAACTCCTGAACTGTGACTGTATTCACGACCACAATCGTTGCAAGGATGAGTTCTGCTGAATAGGACCATTCTATATATTCTGTAATGGAAAGATGAAAAATCTCAATGCTTTTAATTGCTAGGGAAAGTGTTATAAATGGTGCATTAAAGTTTAGATCCTCTAATAAGGGGTAAAATGAAGTTATAAGACTGATTGGCAGGAGGGTGGAAGACAGTTGTATAGGAAGGATACTGAGAGATTTCCACTTAATAAAAGAAATCCCTTTTTAGTTTTCATACTCTCCAATGTTCTCCAAATTTGCATTGGCATTTCTTTCCCAGACAGTAACGTAAAGGTTGAAAGAATTTTCTTGGTAATGAATGACATTGAACTGATGACAAAGCAGAATGTGAGTACAGTAAGGGAAGAAAATAAAAAGGCTAGTACAGTTGTTAAGATGAAACACCTGCTGTGAAAGGCTGCTGGGGAGCAGGCATCTTCTGAACAAATCATTTTCATAGGAAAGCTAAAAAATCCCTGCCTGCACACAGGGCATTCTTTCCTTTCTCTCCACAGTCCCTTTCCTATGGATTACTGTTTTCATATGTATGTTTTCATTGCCACTTGTGATACAGAGGTTGCACATCATAAACAGTTTTTGTTTCAGATTGATTTTTAATCAAGTTTTCTTATTCTTCCTGTCCTATTAGCTTTAAGCTAACAGATTCTTTCTGAGTACATCATATAAAATTCCAGCAACCCAATTCTTGTAAATCTCTAAGATGTGGTAACAGCTACTTAAGGGTCTAAACACACTAACTATTTCAAATGATAGCTCCAAAGGCTTTCACTGCACTGGCTCACCAGTATCACAAAAAGTTTTTTCTTAGGAAGCCAAAAATGACATTTCTAAAACTTGTCTTTAGTAATCCACTGTGTCACAGCTTAGAATTCTGCCCTTTTACAAGCAATGGGATTCATTCCTTTGTAAATGCAAAGACCTTTTTACAAAAGATAGCACTGATATCCTTTTCAACCTGCCCCCATAAAACGCATCCTTGGCTGGCTCAGATATAACTGACATGACACCTCCTAAATGGGCCTGATACCTATCTAACAGATGGGCCTATGAACAAATATGTACTTCAACCTTGAGTGTTTCAGGCACTGATTCCACCAGGGAAGTTTGGTGCTGCAGTCTGCTCCAAGGAATATTGTCAAAGATCAAGACGATGTGGTACTCCAGTCATAGATGGAATTAATTTCTGCTTCTGATATAATGTAAAGCATCTTTTGGCCCTAGTCAGTTGCAGCTAATATTTGTTCACAAAGGAAAGAGAGGGAAGGAATAGTCAGTAGGAGAGCTTTAACTGCTGTCTAGTTGATTTGAAGATCAAGACCATAGAACTTGACATAAGTGCCAGTAGAGGTTTCCTGGAGTGATGTTACATTGGCATTTACTATTGTCTTTTCCAAAAGACTGTACTCTTTATTAAAATTTCAGAACATATTTGTGTAATTAACATTACTTTGGTTTGGGCTTTTGCTCTGCATTCAGTAAATTTACCAGCTAAAATGAATTGCTTTATAGATATAAAAAGAAATATGGTGAGTATTGCCTATATAGAATATATATATATATTTTTTTTTAGGAAATGTAAAATTATATTTTCAAGTAAACTGGAATAGAATAATTCCTAAACTGTTGTGACTGCTCCAAGGAGCTGACACAATAAGAAATGTTTAGATGTCTTTAAAGTGCAGGCTGCTTTGATGTCATAACAACAGGTTTTACACTTTTTGGAGCTCTGTTTTCTGAATTCTCTGAGTTTTACAAGTAGTCTCCACCAGAGGTGTAGGAGAGAGGTACTATAGCATATGTCCATTCTCTTAAAACCAGGCCATCCATAAAAACATGTCTCACATAAGTAGATCTGGTGATTTTAATTTATCTGTTCATTTAAAAGGTATGCATTATTGCACAAGTAATGCCCTACAGTGCTGTTCAATTGTAAATTCTTCAGGGAAGAGAAGGTATATTTTTTTTCAAGAATACTTTGGATATTACCAGTCCTATATATACAACATACTACCTAGTATTTTCTAAAGAAATGGATTCAGATTCATTGTTTGTGCAATCCCAGCAAAGTTAATATATGGATGAATTTATTTTGAAGCATGCTGTTATTTTGCTACTCTCATTCTTAGCTTCTGAGTAGGGATGAATTATTATCATCGTAGCTTGCTTATTTGCATTAGATGTTTAAGAAGTTTATTTGTGCATTCCTGTACACTAAAATTAACCAAATATGCTATTTCTGAAAAATTCTGGGTTCTGTTTGATTCAAAAGTACATTTTAACCTTCCACCTAAGGTCATTTTAATTATATTTGACGAATTAGTTACAGTAACCAAATGAATTACATTTCTTTCTCATAAGTAGTTACAATGCAAATTGTAAGTGTTATACCCAGTTTTCTGGAAATGAATTGGGCTGAGCTCTCTCTCTTTTCTTTAAATATTTCTTGCAGGAAAGATACAAATCATAGAATCATAAAATGGTTTGGATTGGAAGGGACCTTAAGGACCACTTCAAATCCCCCAGCCATAGGCAGGGACACCTTCCACTAGACTAGGTTGCTCAAAGCCCCATCCAGCCTGGCCTTGAACACTTCCAGGGATGGGGCATCCATAGGTTCTCTGGGAAACCTGTTCCAGTGCCTCACCACCCTCTGAGTAAAGAATTTCTTCCTTATATCTAATCTAAACCTACTTTTTTTTTTTTTTTTTTTTTTAAACAAACCAAACCAAAATATTAGTCCTTGATTATGATTGAAATGACTATATAGAAACTAAAAGTCAATCAATAACAGAAAATTACGTTGGGAAAGCAACTATGCAGTGACTATACCTGTTTCCAGAAGACCAAAAGCACAACACAAAGCAAATCTTCCAAAGAGCACTTTACAATCTAACAAAAGGAGAAGAAATCTTGGTTTGGCTCAGACATGCACTTACAAGCTCATACTTGTATCTGAACATATTAAAGTTATTTACACATCCTGGGTCTGCATATTCATATAAAAAAATTATATTTTAACTTTTCTATTTTTATTGCACAACCTGGTAGAACCAAAATAAAGCAATGTTGTGTATATGGAAAATTAAAAAAAAAAAAAAGAAAAAGAGGAGAAAAAGAAAAAGAAAATCTTCCTAAAATACATCATTTAAAAATATGTAGTTTCCCTAAACATTATAAAAAATATTGCCTTAGTAGAACTGGCAGAAGAGCGTTGCATCGTAGTAAACCATGGTGTGTTTCCTGCAGTACCCAAGGTTTTCTTTGAAATGTATGCCTCTGAAATTCAGAAAATGATGTATTGTCCAAAAATCATAGCTTCTGGTACTTTGGTTGTGATAACAATGCCATGGTATTGGCATTGTATTAAATAGGTTACCACCAATTTAGTGTGTTACTGAGGATGCTGGCAGTTATTATGAAATGTATGGTTATTGCCAGCAGAGTCTATATTTGTTGACAAAGAGTAGGTAGATTACAAATGTTTCCAATAATGCCCTCTTTCTATTTAATAATTGTGTACTGTTGTGAAGTAGAGGAAAGACTAACAAACTGAGGCCAGACTGACACCTTTATCCAAACCAATTAGCTTATTAACAAAAGTTGGGGTAAAGAAGAGAGTTAAACCTGAAGTACAAAGAAAAGATGACTTAAAGAACAGAAATAAAACCCTCAAGAAACATGCTGCATGCCTCTTTTGCCTGCCATGCCACATCTTTTTGTGGAAGTGCTATTTTGAGATGCATATTTTGTGGGTTTGAGTTGGTGTAATGATCAGAGAAGTTTAGCTCCTGGCTGTTTTAGAACCCTGTTTTGGAACAACCTGGCAGAAATGTTGAGTGAAATGAGAACAAGCTAGAGAACAAGCTAGAGGCATGGCGGGATGATGGCAATGAAAATGAGCCCGTGCTGATACTAAAACTACACCTTCATTTGGTGGCAGTGGACTTTCTCCTTACTTTGCCTTCTGTGGAGATAGAAGCGTTCTTCATGTTTTGTGCCAAGTTTCAGAAACACTGCCTAATAGCTTGCATTATAGTTTGAATGAATTATGCCCCGATGAATCTTAAGGAGTCCTGATAATAAAAAGAAGCCCCTCTACTCATTTTTAAAACCATCCATAAATTTCCTTGGCCAGAAATTCTTCCAGATGTTTCATCATCACTTTGTGAATTTGAGACCTGCTTTAGATAGGAGCTTAATAAAGTGACTCAATCCCAAAGATACTAGCAACTGTGGCAGAAATTTGACCTAGATTTTCTTTTTCAGTTCCAACAGACTTAATTATTTTTTGGTCATTTTGCAAGATTTGTGGACTGTGTGGATTTACACAAATGTATTTACTGGTCTGAACTAAAGCTATTCCTAAAATATAGTGCATGCAGAATGAGTTTGGTTGCAATACAGCAGTGAGCATGTTGTATTATGTGGAGTACGATGACAAAAATACAGAGTAAGACCCTTGAATCCTGCATTTTTCTCACAATCTGCCTGGATTTTACTGGTTTCTTTGGGGGGGCTAGAGGGGTGTTAAACTAGGAGAGAGTACAATTGTGTACCTTTTGTCTTTGTGAAAGAATAACTGGGAATCAATTATTAGAAGGAGAGTTTTATGGTAATATATTATCCTTTGACCTTTTTCAACTAGACTTCTTAACAGAGAGGATGATCAGTACCTCTGATGTTAGTGTCCCCTGATACAAGAAGAAAATTAAGTGAAGTGTAGGATTTAACTTTTAAAATAAATATATTTGCCATAGAGCTTGAAAGTGATTTAGGTGTCTAAAAAAATCAGTGCCTTTGGTATGATTTAGATGTAGGAGACATCTGTACAGGGCTAGTAGATATGGCATTATGTCCATCTGGATCAGTAGCTGGAAACCAGGGACAAATCCTCCATGTATAAACTCTCCCTAGATGCCTGGGTTCCAAAAGCAAAATTAAAAGTAAACAGAGGAAAGACCTTCTTAGTAACTAGGGACTACTTAAAAAAATATTTGAGGATCAAACTAGAGCTCTTGTTTTTTTTTGGAGGGTAATTACTGACTTCATAGACAGAAATGTCCCTAACAATTT